>NC_090940.1:465226906-465527541 GCF_040938575.1 Ambystoma mexicanum | reverse complement strand
GTACCCAGCCATTCAACACTACACACTGCATTCAGGCCAGTTTCGGGCAGGGCTGTCTCAGTCTTTGTCTCACATGCCAGAAACCAGACAACCACAACAAGAAGTGTATATTGGTCACACACTCCATTCACCCAGGTCCCACCCACAGGAGGTACCCACAACATACAGTCAAAGGGAAGGCTCCAGTCAGTCTAGCTGGGCCTTCACAACAACACCATATATGGAACTTCCACCCAACAGCCAGTCAGGGGGAAGGGACAGAGTCAGGGCTTCCCAGGACTTTGGGAAAAACAAGACAACAGGCAATAGAAAGCAAGAGGCCACAGGGGCCATCTTGTTTTCTATCAGGAATCAACTGATCCCAATGGCAGGGCCTGGGTATCCCAAAATGGAGGACGCCCAGAGCACCTGTCTAATTCAGCATGGAGCTGCCACCAGCCCATACCCTGCTCTGTGGGCCACCCACAGGTGCCCAAAAACATACACTAGGGGCACAGGGTTGTACCCCTACCCATGGGTGCCATAAGGGTATCCCAGGGGTCTGTTCACCAAACCAAAAGAGAGAGCTGCACTGCCAGGAGTCCCAAATGGACTCCTGGGCAGAAAACATAACAGAACACACGATAAAAGGCAGAAAAGGACAAGGATTCAGAGGCCCTGTCCCTCTGATGCATTTCCAGCATCACAGTCGCCCCCCCCAGACTGAGGTGGAGGGTGTCTAATCTCCCACGGGATAGACACCCTCATCCAGACGGTCAACATACCTTCTGGAAAGGCCATCCGCATTATCGTGACTCTTCCCTGGTCTGTGCTCTATGGTGAAGTCTAGCCCTTGTAGGCTAATGGACCACCTGAGCAATTTCGGGTTCTCACCCTTCATCTGCATAAGCCACTTCAGGGGCTTATGATCTGTTTGGACCTTGAAGGTAGACCCCGTAAGGTAGGGCCTAAAACGCCTAAGGCTCCAAACTATGCTAAAACACTCCTTTTCAACAGTAGCCCACCTAAGTTCTCTACCCTTGAGTTGTCTACTGATGAATATGATAGGGTGTTCTCTCCCTTTGTCATCTAACTGGGACAAGACAGCTCCAATTCCGGTGTCGCAGGCATCCGTCTGGACGATAAAGGGTCGGCTGTAGTCAGGCGCACACAACACAGGTGCCCTACACAGACTTTCTTTCAAGCCATCAAAGGCCCTCTGACAGTCTTCAGTCCAATTAACCTTCCTAGGTTGTTTGGGCGAAGTTAGAGCTGTCAGGGGTGCAGCTATGGTTCCATAGTCTGCCATGAAATTGCGATAGTACCCAGTGAGGCCCAAAAAGGCTCTCACCTGGGTTTGAGTAGTGGGAGTCTCCCAGTTCTGTACGTCCTGTACTTTACTGGAGAGAGGTTGGATTTGACCCCCTCCTACCTCATGACCAAGATAGGTAACTTTCCCCTGAGCTATCTGGCACTTGGTGGCCTTGATAGTGAGGTTAGCCCTTTTCAAGGCCTGCAACACCCTATCCAGATGTGTCAAATGCTCTTCCCAGGTGGAACTGTAGACGGCAATGTCGTCTAAGTAAGCCACACAAAAGGCTTCCAGCCCACTGAGCGCATGGTTGACCAATCTCTGGAAGGTGGCAGGGGCATTCTTCAACCCAAAGGGCATGACCCTAAACTGGTAGAGTCCCTCAGGTGTTGAGAAGGCCGTCTTTTCCTTGGCATGGTCCGTCAGAGCTATTTGCCAATAGCCTGAGGTAAGGTCAAAGGTGCTCACAAATTTGGCAGCACCTATGGTGTCCACGAGCTCATCAGCCCTGGGCAATGGGTGCGCGTCAGTTTTGGTGACGGCATTGACTCCTCGGTAGTCCACACAGAACCTCCAATCCTTGGTACCCGCCTGGGAGCTTGCCTTGGGGACAAGGACCACTGGACTGGACCAGGGACTGGTTGAGGGTTCAATAACACCCAGATCCAACATCTTGGCGACCTCAGCCTGGATGTGGTTTTTGACGGTATCTGACATACGATAGCTCCTGCTCTTGACAGGCACGCTGTCACCAGTGTCAATTTCGTGCTTACACCACGGTGTAAGGCCCGGTGTCAGTGAAAACAGAGAGGCATACTGCTGGAGCAAAGCCCTGCAGGCCCTCTGCTGCTCCGTTGTCAAATCGGGAGAGAGTTGTACTCCCTCCACTGAGCCATCCTGAGGGTTGCTATGCAGCAAATCAGGAAGGGGCTCACTCTCATCCTCTTCTTGCCCTGAAGCTAGCAAGAGACATGAGACCTCCGCTCGTCTGTGGAAAGGCTTGAGCCTGTTGACATGGAATACCTGGGGGGCTACCCCAGAGGCTCCCATGTCAACCAGATAATTGACTTCGCCCATCTTGGAGATGATCCTGAAGGGTCCAGTCCACTTGTCTGCCAAAGCTCTAGGCTTGGTATGCTCCATCACAAGGATTTCCTGTCCCGGAGTCCAATCCACTTGCGAAGCTTTCAGGTCATGCCAGTACTTATTCAATTCCTGGCTGGCCTTGAGATTTGCTGTTGCCTGACCCATCATTTGTGTAATCCTCCGCCTGAGGCCTAACACATAGTCCCCCACTTGCTTGGCGGGACCTGGAGGGGTGGCTTCCAAGCCTTCTCGGATCAAGGCGAGGGGCCCCCTCACGGGATGTCCAAAGAGTAACTCAAAGGGGCTGAAACCAACACCCTCTTGAGGTACCTCCCTGTAAGCAAACAGCAGGCATGGCAGGAGGAGATCCCATTTCCTCCTTAGGGGCTCTTCCAAAGCACCTAGCATGCCCTTGAGAGTTTTGTTAAATCTCTCAACCAGACCATTGGTCTGGGGGTGGTAAGAGGTGGAGAACTTGTAGGTTACCCCGCACTCTTTCCACATGGTTTTCATGTAACTAGACATGAAGTTGGATCCTCTGTCAGAGACAACCTCCTTGGGGAATCCAACACGGGTGAAAATGCCCAGGAGAGCCCTGGCAACCACCTTGGCAGTAACAGTCCGAAGGGGTATTGCCTCAGGGTACCTGGTGGCATGATCTACCAAGACCAGGATGAACCGATGTCCACCTGAAGTGGGAGGGTCAAGGGGACCGACGATGTCGATGCCCACCCTCTCAAATGGTGTACCAACCACTGGTAATGGCTGCAGTGGGGCAATGATCCTGCCTCCAGTCTTGCCAGACAACTGACAAGTGGGGCAGGTCCTGCAGTGGGACTCCACTTCTACCCCCATCCTTGGCCAGTAGAAATGGGCAGAGAGCCTCTGCTTAGTCTTCTTAGTCCCAAGATGACCAGCCAAGGGCACCTCATGCGCCAACTGCAGTAGGAAGGGCCTGTAAACCTGGGGTACCACCAACCTCTTGCGGGCACCAGGTTCAGGCTTAGTGGGCTCACTAACAAGGAGCTCACCCTCCCAATAAACCTTGAATGTCCTAGGCACTTCACCTTGTGCCTGGGACAGGGCCTGTTTCCTCAGACCCTCGAGAGAGTGGCACTCTCTCTGTCCTTTACAGAAGTCTGCCCGGGAGGGTCCCCCTTCAGCTAACAAGCATTGAAGGTCGGGGTGCTCCTCTGGGTTGAGAACCTCTCCCACAGGAGAGTCTTCTGTCTCTTCTCCCACAGGAGTTGAGTTTGGGTTTTCCACTGGACCCAGCCCGTCCGGAGTATGGATCCCAATGGGTGCTGTCGGAACAGCAGGAAGAGAAGGTGTTCCCCCCACAGAGATGGCCTTCTTGGTCTTCCTTCTTCTTGCCTTAGGCCTCGCCTTTGGCTCGGGTACCTGACTCACAGCCAGACCCGGTGTCACCTGTGACCTAGTGACCGCAGCAGCAGTCAGGGGAAGACCATCCGAGATCAACCCCAACTCCACTAGATCATTACCTAACAGAATGTTAGCAGGGACATTGTCCTGAACCAGGACAGGAAGCTTTGCTGTCTTGTCTCCAATCATGAGTGTGACTAAGGCTACAGGTGATAATTTGGGAGGCCCACCAGCTAATCTGGTGGTTTGCAGAGGAGCACCTTCATAGTCCTCTGGCTTGAGCAGGGCCCTGTCCACCACTGTCATGCTTGCCCCAGTGTCTCTCAAACCAGTAGAAGGCTGGCCATTCAAGAGGACACTTCTCAAAAACCTACGGGTGTTCTGTGGGATAGTCGCCAGTACTTCTGCGTACTGGTCCCAGGCCCCAAGGGACACTAAGGAAATCTCTACCGGAGCACCAAAGGTGATTCCGGTAGAGGAGGGGAGGACAGTGGCCTCCACCTCAGACACGGGGTAAGGGTAGGTCAGGCTGACAGCCTGTACTCCAAGTGCCTTACCTTTACACTTGGGGTCACCCCTTTTGTGATCCAGAGCCCCACAATCCCAACAAGTGCCAGGAGTGCGGGGTACGGTACTGGAACCACTGGGAACCTGCTTTGCAGCAGGTGGACCACTACTCTTATTCCCACCCACAGAGGACTTATCCCCACTAGATTTTTGGGTCTTAGGAGAGGAAGGTTTTGGTTTACCCGACTGTGACTGCTTTTGGGACTCCTCAGCTTTCTGAGAGGCCCCCTTTTCTTTGTCCTTGTCCTTCCCACTGGGGTCCTTAGGGGACACCCGATGGGAGACCCACTTGTCAGCCAACCTAGCCAGCTTAAAGGGGTCCAAAATGTTCTGGTCAGCCACATACTGACGCAGCTCTGGTGAACAGGCTTCAGAAAAATGCTCAAAAAACAAGAGGTGGGACAACTCAACAAAAGTTTTCACCTTGTATCCATCAATCCACCCCATCATGTTCATGTGCGCAGTACTCACCCAGTCAACCCAAGACACATTCTCTCTTTTCTTAAATTCCCTGAACCTTTTAAGGTATTGGGCAGGTGTCTTGCCAAACTTGGCAATCAAAGCAGACCTCATACACTCATACTGACCCCTTTCTTCCACACTCAGCTTCAGAATACAGTCATATCCAGTTTGAGGCACTCTGCTTAACAAACACTTAGCCCAATCTCTTTTATCTACATCATGAATTGCACAAGCCATTTCAAACGCTTCAATCCATTGGAGGATATCTGAACCCTCCACAAACACACCAACCAAATCTTTCATAAACTTGGTGGCTGGGGACCTGCCACTCTCAATTGGTCTAGCTGAAGTCTCCACTCGAGCTTTCTCTAACTGGATTCTCTGACATTCAGTGTCCTTTTCTTTGAGCGCAAGATCCCTATTCTTGAGTTCCACTTGCTGTGCCAGCTCCTCTTTCTTAAGCTCAGCTTCTATTTCCAACTTGCGATATTCAAAGGCTAACTTCATCCTTAATAACTCAAGTTCCATGGAATTGCTGGGGTTTGGAACAGAGGCAGCAGGAATGGTGGCATTCCCAGAAACAGATTCAGCGACAACCCCAGGGGCAGAGTCCTCACTGGTTGCATCCCCCCCTTCCTCAAGAGTTTCACCATCAGTCTGGTAATCCACCAGGGCAGCTATCAGCTCAGCCCTAGACTTATCCACAAAGTCTAACTCCCTGGCTTCACAAGCACTCTGGAGAGCCTCTAAGCTCATCCGAGTCAATTTACCATTTGCAATGGACTCCATTGCTTGTAATGCAGTTATTTGGAACACACCCGAACCTTAATCTAACAAAAGTGCGGATATTTTGTAAGTGGCACGGTTATACACTGAGTCTTAAAACCATAAGCATCCCGCCGCTGCCACCAGCTGTAAAGACTGGTAGGGGGGTCTGTACTTCCGCTCTCTATATGGTAGAGGGGAGGCACAGAGGACCCCAGCCAAGATTCTCTAATATGGTAACGATGGACGAGCAATCAAGGCCTAGCTTCTCAGGAGGTGATGCAGGCTGGTTCTTAAGTACAGTGTATCCCCAAGCCCCCACAAAGGAATGTCCACACACTGTATTACTGAAAACACAGTCTTTATATAATTAATATTCAAGGGTTATGTACACTTATCACAATAACGCACTTTGTGCTCAGGAAAATCAGCAATGGTAAATATCTACAATTCTAAAGTGGTACCACTAATATTAGACCTCATTAAAGTGCATTCACAATACTGTTAAAATGGCACACAGATCAATAAGAAAGAAACCAGCAATAGAGAGAGGAGAGATAACAGAGGGTTGAAACAATAGGCAGAATACTGGCCCCTACCACTGGACACAGTTCTGTGTGGAGATCCCCCCACCTGGGCAACCTGTAAAATAAAGAGATATAACACCAGCCCAGTCCATATATTGTTCAATAGTCTATTTCTCTCCTATAATGTTTTTACCCCCCCAATGTACCTGGTGGAGTCGAGTTCTTTGAAGAGGCGTCGACAGATCCTTCTTGAATGACCCCCTTTAAAGCAGGAGTCACGGATCGTCGAGAGGCGTCGAGAAGCGTCGAGGAACTCGGTGTTCGGTGTCGGGGAATCGACGGCCCTTCTTGAATGCCTTCCCTTTCAAGCGGGAGACACGGGGCGTCGAACCTCCGACAACAAACAAGGTAGAACGGCGTCGATGAGGTGGCAGGCTTCGATCCGGGCGGTGCTCGTCGGCGTCGAGACGTCGGCGTCCTGCGAGGAAGAGGCGTGCGGGGCACCTCGGCGACACTAGTTCTGGACCGCAAAGATTGTGGGTGACGGTGGCCCAGCAAGGGCGTCGAGTCGCTCGAGTCTTTGGGGTCGTGAGGTGGCGGGAAACCCACCGGCGGATTCTCCTCGGCGCGTTGGTCGTCCTCGACTTTCTCCGGCGGGACAAAGCGGCCGACGATGCGGACGAGGGAGTCCTTCAAGGCAAATGTTCTTAGGCAAGGAGCGGACGGCTCCGGTCGTCGGCGGCACGGCGTCAAGTGGTTCCCACGGCGGGGCAACACAACTTCGACGGGCCTCCAGCGGTTACACAGACCTGCGAACCCTGGTCGACGGCAATGGACTTCGACAGCGTCGATGTCCGGGTGCTTCACTTCGATCTCCTCGGCGGTCCCGTCTCGGGTCGGCAGCCTTTCGAGGGTCTGACTTCCAGGGCGCTTCGGCGAAGATTCAGCGGTGCTCGATGGTCCCTCGGAGCACGGGAAGAGGGCGCCTAGCCAGGTCCTCTCTCGGGTCAGTCCTCGACGATTTCGACAACCTTCAGTTCCGTCGAAGCAAATGCCACAGCAAGTCTTCTTCTTCCAGCTGGAAGTCGAGGATCAGCAAATCCAGTTACTCTTGAGTGGAGACTCAGCTTCTGAATGCTTCTGAACAATTTCCAGTGGTGAGAGGTCCCCAGATATACTATCCTGTCTCTCATCCACACTGCTGGCACACACACAGCAGCCAATCACACAGAAGGGCATTCATGCAGTCAGTCAGCCAATCAGGCACACAGTGCATTCAGGCCACACTCCTCCCTTTCAGACACTCACAACAAGGAATGTGGATTGGGACAAGTACCCAGCCATTCAACACTACACACTGCATTCAGGCCAGTTTCGGGCAGGGCTGTCTCAGTCTTTGTCTCACATGCCAGAAACCAGACAACCACAACAAGAAGTGTATATTGGTCACACACTCCATTCACCCAGGTCCCACCCACAGGAGGTACCCACAACATACAGTCAAAGGGAAGGCTCCAGTCAGTCTAGCTGGGCCTTCACAACAACACCATATATGGAACTTCCACCCAACAGCCAGTCAGGGGGAAGGGACAGAGTCAGGGCTTCCCAGGACTTTGGGAAAAACAAGACAACAGGCAATAGAAAGCAAGAGGCCACAGGGGCCATCTTGTTTTCTATCAGGAATCAACTGATCCCAATGGCAGGGCCTGGGTATCCCAAAATGGAGGACGCCCAGAGCACCTGTCTAATTCAGCATGGAGCTGCCACCAGCCCATACCCTGCTCTGTGGGCCACCCACAGGTGCCCAAAAACATACACTAGGGGCACAGGGTTGTACCCCTACCCATGGGTGCCATAAGGGTATCCCAGGGGTCTGTTCACCAAACCAAAAGAGAGAGCTGCACTGCCAGGAGTCCCAAATGGACTCCTGGGCAGAAAACATAACAGAACACACGATAAAAGGCAGAAAAGGACAAGGATTCAGAGGCCCTGTCCCTCTGATGCATTTCCAGCATCACAGTGAGTACTGCGCACATGAACATGATGGGGTGGATTGATGGATACAAGGTGAAAACTTTTGTTGAGTTGTCCCACCTCTTGTTTTTTGAGCATTTTTCTGAAGCCTGTTCACCAGAGCTGCGTCAGTATGTGGCTGACCAGAACATTTTGGACCCCTTTAAGCTGGCTAGGTTGGCTGACAAGTGGGTCTCCCATCGGGTGTCCCCTAAGGACCCCAGTGGGAAGGACAAGGACAAAGAAAAGGGGGCCTCTCAGAAAGCTGAGGAGTCCCAAAAGCAGTCACAGTCGGGTAAACCAAAACCTTCCTCTCCTAAGACCCAAAAATCTAGTGGGGATAAGTCCTCTGTGGGTGGGAATAAGAGTAGTGGTCCACCTGCTGCAAAGCAGGTTCCCAGTGGTTCCAGTACCGTACCCCGCACTCCTGGCACTTGTTGGGATTGTGGGGCTCTGGATCACAAAAGGGGTGACCCCAAGTGTAAAGGTAAGGCACTTGGAGTACAGGCTGTCAGCCTGACCTACCCTTACCCCGTGTCTGAGGTGGAGGCCACTGTCCTCCCCTCCTCTACCGGAATCACCTTTGGTGCTCCGGTAGAGATTTCCTTAGTGTCCCTTGGGGCCTGGGACCAGTACGCAGAAGTACTGGCGACTATCCCACAGAACACCCGTAGGTTTTTGAGAAGTGTCCTCTTGAATGGCCAGCCTTCTACTGGTTTGAGAGACACTGGGGCAAGCATGACAGTGGTGGACAGGACCCTGCTCAAGCCAGAGGACTATGAAGGTGCTCCTCTGCAAACCACCAGATTAGCTGGTGGGCCTCCCAAATTATCACCTGTAGCCTTAGTCACACTCATGATTGGAGACAAGACAGCAAAGCTTCCTGTCCTGGTTCAGGACAATGTCCCTGCTAACATTCTGTTAGGTAATGATCTAGTGGAGTTGGGGTTGATCTCGGATGGTCTTCCCCTGACTGCTGCTGCGGTCACTAGGTCACAGGTGACACCGGGTCTGGCTGTGAGTCAGGTACCCGAGCCAAAGGCGAGGCCTAAGGCAAGAAGAAGGAAGACCAAGAAGGCCACCTCTGTGGAGGGAACACCTTCTCTTCCTGCTGTTCCGACAGCACCCATTGGGATCCATACTCCGGACGGGCTGGGTCCAGTGGAAAACCCAAACTCAACTCCTGTGGGAGAAGAGACAGAAGACTCTCCTGTGGGAGAGGTTCTCAACCCAGAGGAGCACCCCGACCTTCAATGCTTGTTAGCTGAAGGGGGACCCTCCCGGGCAGACTTCTGTAAAGGACAGAGAGAGTGCCACTCTCTCGAGGGTCTGAGGAAACAGGCCCTGTCCCAGGCACAAGGTGAAGTGCCTAGGACATTCAAGGTTTATTGGGAGGGTGAGCTCCTTGTTAGTGAGCCCACTAAGCCTGAACCTGGTGCCCGCAAGAGGTTGGTGGTACCCCAGGTTTACAGGCCCTTCCTACTGCAGTTGGCGCATGAGGTGCCCTTGGCTGGTCATCTTGGGACTAAGAAGACTAAGCAGAGGCTCTCTGCCCATTTCTACTGGCCAAGGATGGGGGTAGAAGTGGAGTCCCACTGCAGGACCTGCCCCACTTGTCAGTTGTCTGGCAAGACTGGAGGCAGGATCATTGCCCCACTGCAGCCATTACCAGTGGTTGGCACACCATTTGAGAGGGTGGGCATCGACATCGTCGGTCCCCTTGACCCTCCCACTTCAGGTGGACATCGGTTCATCCTGGTCTTGGTAGATCATGCCACCAGGTACCCTGAGGCAATACCCCTTCGGACTGTTACTGCCAAGGTGGTTGCCAGGGCTCTCCTGGGCATTTTCACCCGTGTTGGATTCCCCAAGGAGGTTGTCTCTGACAGAGGATCCAACTTCATGTCTAGTTACATGAAAACCATGTGGAAAGAGTGCGGGGTAACCTACAAGTTCTCCACCTCTTACCACCCCCAGACCAATGGTCTGGTTGAGAGATTTAACAAAACTCTCAAGGGCATGCTAGGTGCTTTGGAAGAGCCCCTAAGGAGGAAATGGGATCTCCTCCTGCCATGCCTGCTGTTTGCTTACAGGGAGGTACCTCAAGAGGGTGTTGGTTTCAGCCCCTTTGAGTTACTCTTTGGACATCCCGTGAGGGGGCCCCTCGCCTTGATCCGAGAAGGCTTGGAAGCCACCCCTCCAGGTCCCGCCAAGCAAGTGGGGGACTATGTGTTAGGCCTCAGGCGGAGGATGACACAAATGATGGGTCAGGCAACAGCAAATCTCAAGGCCAGCCAGGAATTGAACAAGTACTGGCATGACCTTAAAGCTTCGCAAGTGGATTGGACTCCGGGACAGGAAATCCTTGTGATGGAGCCTACCAAGCCTAGGGCTTTGGCAGACCAGTGGACTGGACCCTTCAGGATCATCTCCAAGATGGGCGAAGTCAATTATCTGGTTGACATGGGAGCCTCTGGGGTAGCCCCCCAGGTATTCCATGTCAACAGGCTCAAGCCTTTCCACAGACGAGCGGAGGTCTCATGTCTCTTGCTAGCTTCAGGGCAAGAAGAGGATGAGAGTGAGCCCCTTCCTGATTTGCTGCATAGCAACCCTCAGGATGGCTCAGTGGAGGGAGTACAACTCTCTCCCGATTTGACAACGGAGCAGCAGAGGGCCTGCAGGGCTTTGCTCCAGCAGTATGCCTCTCTGTTTTCACTGACACCCGGCCTTACACCATGGTGTAAGCACGAAATTGACACTGGTGACAGCGTGCCTGTCAAGAGCAGGAGCTATCGTATGTCAGATACCGTCAAAAACCACATCCAGGCTGAGGTCGCCAAGATGTTGGATCTGGGTGTTATTGAACCCTCAACCAGTCCCTGGTCCAGTCCAGTGGTCCTTGTCCCCAAGGCAAGTTCCCAGGCGGGTACCAAGGATTGGAGGTTCTGTGTGGACTACCGAGGAGTCAATGCCGTCACCAAAACTGACGCGCACCCATTGCCCAGGGCTGATGAGCTCGTGGACACCATAGGTGCTGCCAAATTTGTGAGCACCTTTGACCTTACCTCAGGCTATTGGCAAATAGCTCTGACGGACCATGCCAAGGAAAAGACGGCCTTCTCAACACCTGAGGGACTCTACCAGTTTAGGGTCATGCCCTTTGGGTTGAAGAATGCCCCTGCCACCTTCCAGAGATTGGTCAACCATGCGCTCAGTGGGCTGGAAGCCTTTTGTGTGGCTTACTTAGACGACATTGCCGTCTACAGTTCCACCTGGGAAGAGCATTTGACACATCTGGATAAGGTGTTGCAGGCCTTGAAAAGGGCTAACCTCACTATCAAGGCCACCAAGTGCCAGATAGCTCAGGGGAAAGTTACCTATCTTGGTCATGAGGTAGGAGGGGGTCAAATCCAACCTCTCTCCAGTAAAGTACAGGACGTACAGAACTGGGAGACTCCCACTACTCAAACCCAGGTGAGAGCCTTTTTGGGCCTCACTGGGTACTATCGCAATTTCATGGCAGACTATGGAACCATAGCTGCACCCCTGACAGCTCTAACTTCGCCCAAACAACCTAGGAAGGTTAATTGGACTGAAGACTGTCAGAGGGCCTTTGATGGCTTGAGAGAAAGTCTGTGTAGGGCACCTGTGTTGTGTGCGCCTGACTACAGCCGACCCTTTATCGTCCAGACGGATGCCTGCGACACCGGAATTGGAGCTGTCTTGTCCCAGTTAGATGACAAAGGGAGAGAACACCCTATCATATTCATCAGTAGACAACTCAAGGGTAGAGAACTTAGGTGGGCTACTGTTGAAAAGGAGTGTTTTAGCATAGTTTGGAGCCTTAGGCGTTTTAGGCCCTACCTTACGGGGTCTACCTTCAAGGTCCAAACAGATCATAAGCCCCTGAAGTGGCTTATGCAGATGAAGGGTGAGAACCCGAAATTGCTCAGGTGGTCCATTAGCCTGCAAGGGCTAGACTTCACCATAGAGCACAGACCAGGGAAGAGTCACGATAATGCGGATGGCCTTTCCAGAAGGTATGTTGACCGTCTGGATGAGGGTGTCTATCCCGTGGGAGATTAGACACCCTCCACCTCAGTCTGGGGGGGCGACTGTGATGCTGGAAATGCATCAGAGGGACAGGGCCTCTGAATCCTTGTCCTTTTCTGCCTTTTATCGTGTGTTCTGTTATGTTTTCTGCCCAGGAGTCCATTTGGGACTCCTGGCAGTGCAGCTCTCTCTTTTGGTTTGGTGAACAGACCCATGGGATACCCTTATGGCACCCATGGGTAGGGGTACAACCCTGTGCCCCTAGTGTATGTTTTTGGGCACCTGTGGGTGGCCCACAGAGCAGGGTATGGGCTGGTGGCAGCTCCATGCTGAATTAGACAGGTGCTCTGGGCGTCCTCCATTTTGGGATACCCAGGCCCTGCCATTGGGATCAGTTGATTCCTGATAGAAAACAAGATGGCCCCTGTGGCCTCTTGCTTTCTATTGCCTGTTGTCTTGTTTTTCCCAAAGTCCTGGGAAGCCCTGACTCTGTCCCTTCCCCCTGACTGGCTGTTGGGTGGAAGTTCCATATATGGTGTTGTTGTGAAGGCCCAGCTAGACTGACTGGAGCCTTCCCTTTGACTGTATGTTGTGGGTACCTCCTGTGGGTGGGACCTGGGTGAATGGAGTGTGTGACCAATATACACTTCTTGTTGTGGTTGTCTGGTTTCTGGCATGTGAGACAAAGACTGAGACAGCCCTGCCCGAAACTGGCCTGAATGCAGTGTGTAGTGTTGAATGGCTGGGTACTTGTCCCAATCCACATTCCTTATTGTGAGTGTCTGAAAGGGAGGAGTGTGGCCTGAATGCACTGTGTGCCTGATTGGCTGACTGACTGCATGAATGCCCTTCTGTGTGATTGGCTGCTGTGTGTGTGCCAGCAGTGTGGATGAGAGACAGGATAGTATATCTGGGGACCTCTCACCACTGGAAATTGTTCAGAAGCATTCAGAAGCTGAGTCTCCACTCAAGAGTAACTGGATTTGCTGATCCTCGACGTCCAGCTGGAAGAAGAAGACTTGCTGTGGCATTTGCTTCGACGGAACTGAAGGTTGTCGAAATCGTCGAGGACTGACCCGAGAGAGGACCTGGCTAGGCGCCCTCTTCCCGTGCTCCGAGGGACCATCGAGCACCGCTGAATCTTCGCCGAAGCGCCCTGGAAGTCAGACCCTCGAAAGGCTGCCGACCCGAGACGGGACCGCCGAGGAGATCGAAGTGAAGCACCCGGACATCGACGCTGTCGAAGTCCATTGCCGTCGACCAGGGTTCGCAGGTCTGTGTAACCGCTGGAGGCCCGTCGAAGTTGTGTTGCCCCGCCGTGGGAACCACTTGACGCCGTGCCGCCGACGACCGGAGCCGTCCGTTCCTTGCCTAAGAACATTTGCCTTGAAGGACTCCCTCGTCCGCATCGTCGGCCGCTTTGTCCCGCCGGAGAAAGTCGAGGACGACCAACGCGCCGAGGAGAATCCGCCGGTGGGTTTCCCGCCACCTCACGACCCCAAAGACTCGAGCGACTCGACGCCCTTGCTGGGCCACCGTCACCCACAATCTTTGCGGTCCAGAACTAGTGTCGCCGAGGGGCCCCGCACGCCTCTTCCTCGCAGGACGCCGACGTCTCGACGCCGACGAGCACCGCTCGGATCGAAGCCTGCCGCCTCATCGACGCCGTTCTACCTTGTTTGTTGTCGGACGTTCGACGCCCCGTGTCTCCCGCTTGAAAGGGAAGGCATTCAAGAAGGGCCGTCGATTCCCCGACACCGAACACCGAGTTCCTCGACGCTTCTCGACGCCTCTCGACGATCCGTGACTCCTGCTTTAAAGGGGGTCATTCAAGAAGGATCTGTCGACGCCTCTTCGAAGAACTCGACTCCACCAGGTACATTGGGGGGGTAAAAACATTATAGGAGAGAAATAGACTATTGAACAATATATGGACTGGGCTGGTGTTATATCTCTTTATTTTACAGGTTGCCCAGGTGGGGGGATCTCCACACAGAACTGTGTCCAGTGGTAGGGGCCAGTATTCTGCCTATTGTTTCAACCCTCTGTTATCTCTCCTCTCTCTATTGCTGGTTTCCTTCTTATTGATCTGTGTGCCATTTTAACAGTATTGTGAATGCACTTTAATGAGGTCTAATATTAGTGGTACCACTTTAGAATTGTAGATATTTACCATTGCTGATTTTCCTGAGCACAAAGTGCGTTATTGTGATAAGTGTACATAACCCTTGAATATTAATTATATAAAGACTGTGTTTTCAGTAATACAGTGTGAGGACATTCCTTTGTGGGGGCTTGGGGATACACTGTACTTAAGAACCAGCCTGCATCACCTCCTGAGAAGCTAGGCCTTGATTGCTCGTCCATCGTTACCATATTAGAGAATCTTGGCTGGGGTCCTCTGTGCCTCCCCTCTACCATATAGAGAGCGGAAGTACAGACCCCCCTACCAGTCTTTACACCCCTTTGCTCCTGATCTGGTAGTTACTGCAGTAAGTTGCTCCAGTGGGAGAGGAGTGATTTCTGTCATCATCTCCTGAGATAACCCTCGCAGGGTTTTCTCTCTTGCAGGTTTTGTGAGCTCCTGTAACCTTTTGCTAGGTGGTCTGGGGGTATGTGACACAACTCCAAGAGCCTTGAGGTCATTACCCAACAGAACCCTACCTGGCACTTCACATTGTACACTGACAGGTATTTTTACAGCCATATCATTACATTGGATGAGAACTGGTAATTGGGGACACATCTGCACAGGCCCACCAGCTAACTTGGTGAGGCATTTGGGTGCCTTAGCAACATCCTCTGCCTTGAAAAATGATTCATCCACCACAGTTATGCTGGCTCCAGTGTCCCTAATGGCAGGAGTCTCCTGACCATTCACCTGGACACTGTCCTTATAATACTCTTTAGTATTATCTGGGATGGAGTTATAGACATCTAAATTCTGTTGCTCCCACAACCCCAGAGAGACTAAAGAAACACTAGCTGAGACTCCAGTGGGTTCATCAGCTAGTAATAGAAAGTTTCCACTTGCCATATGTACTTCCTCTTCTGGAGCGAAGGCTAAGGAGGCAAGCTGGACCCCTGAAGGTTTACCCTTACATCTGGGATCTCCTTTCACATGGTCAGTAGCCTTACAAACAAAGCATGAGCCAAAGGCTCGCTGGTATGGAGGCTTGGTCTGACCCCCTTCTGGTCTGGGACCAGAAGGTACACTAGCCTGATTCGGTTTCCCTGGTGGCTTACCCTTATAGTTTTGTTTGGGGCCCTCTTTGGAATTTGTAGTATTAGAATTCTCTTTGGAGTCCTTTTTAGGCTGTTTCTCCCCATCCCTCTTCTGAGTTACCCCAGAGTCCTTGTGAGTGGCCCTGTTGGCAACCCACAAGTCAGCAGCCCTAGCTAGCTTCCGGGAATCTAATTCCTTGGAATCAGCCAAGTGTTGTCTGAGCTCAGGAGAGCAGGCATCATAAATAGTCTCCAACATAAACAAATTCTTCATACCTTCATAAGTGTTCACCTTGTAACCCTTAATCCATCCCTCTAAGTTTTTCAACCCTTCACTCACCCAGGTAGCCCAAGGGGTACCATCATGCTTTTTGTGGCTCCTAAACCTCTTAAGATACTGGGAAGGGGTCTTCCCAAATCTAGCTATCAAAGCTAGCTTCACACATTCATAGTCCTTCTTATCCTCCTCCCCCATCTCCATTACCACATCAGTTGCAACAGGGGGAAGCCTAGAGAACAACACGGTGAGTAAGTCATTTCCTGTGATATTCTGGAGCCCATGATTATATTCAAACAGAGACAACCAATCCAACACATCCAACTTAGGCTCATACATACCAACCAATTCTTTAGGCATCCGGGGTCTTTTAGGACTGGAACTTCTAGATGAGCCAGAGAGAGAAGCATTTTCAACAGATAATTTCTTCATTTCTAAGTCATACTTGAGCTCCATTTCCCTTAGCCTTAGTTCTTTGTCAGTTTGAGCATTAAGTTTCTTATACTCCAATTCTAGTTTCATTTTCTCCAGTTCAAAGTACTGAGGACTAAATGTGGGACCTGGTAAAGGTCCAGTAGGTACAGCAGGTAGAGCAGGCAGAGGCCTAGGGGGGACAGTCACAACAGCCTCACCCTCCTCTTCTGACTCTTCCTCAGAATCATCAACATTTTGCTCCATGTTAATTTCAATACTGTCATCTACAGTTGCTGGAGTGGTAGGTTCCTCTGAACCATCACCCAGACTTTGGTTAGCTAACAATCTTTCAATCAGCTCCATTTTCTTGCCCTTAGTCAGGAGATCCTTATGTTTACAGAGCACTCTTAAACAATCAGCAGTTTTGGCTGCAAGGGACTCTTGACTATAGCTTTCTATAACTGACATGTTAGAGGATTACTTTTACAGTGCTAAGCTTTGTGGTTAGTTGCACTAAGGTATCTAGAGCACAATAAAATGTATACTCAATACAAATCCCACCGCTGTACACCAGTGTTAGGCAGAAACCTGTGCAGTTCCCTTGGGGAACACTGCAAAAGATTTAAGACTACAGGTATAGCAGTAAACCCACTTGGTAGCAGTCTGCACCACCCAGATTTACCTGGTAGCTGTGGCTGAGCAGTCAGACTTCCCTCAAGAAGAGTTAGGCAGTATGCAAAGTATACACAATATGTACTCAGGCACAATAGCACAAGCAAACACTGACCAGAGCTTGGTTTCAAAAGTATATAGTTATTTATTCTTAAGAACACACAAATTGAAAACACTCTAGCAAAATATAATAAAACACTCCAAACACAGTTATATGGAAAGCAGTCCCAATCCTTATTCCTATCTAGACAACTCTAGGTTAACACCACATAATTAAAACAGAGGTGAGCGCTTAACGTTAGATGACACTCTAGTAGGTTAAAGAAGGGAGGGAAAAAGAGCAGAATTAGGATAAACACACCACTCTAAGGTCAAGAACACTTTTGGTAAGCTCAAAGAAGCACAAAGTC
The DNA here is from genome assembly GCF_040938575.1 of Ambystoma mexicanum. Classification (NCBI taxonomy): domain Eukaryota; kingdom Metazoa; phylum Chordata; class Amphibia; order Caudata; family Ambystomatidae; genus Ambystoma; species Ambystoma mexicanum. The sequence continues at coordinate 465,510,396 of NC_090940.1, read as the reverse complement.
ACAGGTGAGCAAAAGTCACTAAGCAGGGCCCACTCTTAGAGCAGACAGAGCGAAAACGTGCCCAAGATCACACAGTTGGTAGGGATTCAGAGTATTGCAAAAGAGTTCGGAAAAGAGTTAGAGAGGCTCAGAAAGTTTAGCCAAAGTGTCCCAGGCAATCCCAGGATCGAAAGCCGAGGGCTAAAACTACCTCGTACAGTCGGTGGCAAGGGAAGCCAGGCGGAACACGGTACCTTAACGGAAAGGATCCTCCAGCGGGGGCAGTTGTTCCAGGCAGTGGCAGCAAGGCTCGACGTCGGTCAGGGGAGAAGAAGATCTCGCTGAAGAGCAGAAGAAGAAGGTCGTTGCACTGCCCGGGAAGAAACCAGCCGCGGAGTCCTCCGGTTAAAGGGTTGTACCGACTTTCGCGGTTGGGGTAAAAGTGGTGGGGTTCCGGTTGCCGGGGTGCTTGGCACTGGCAAGGCGGCCACGGGATACCTCGAAGAACGGAAAGAAGGTGAAAACTGGTTGTCCCCACCAGTCAAGGGAAGGAGCCACTCCGTTAAGAGTTCTCCTCGGTCGTCGGGAAAAGTGGTGAGATGGTTCAGCAGGGCTCCACCGGCGGTGTCGTCGTAGCAGATCAGCTCAGCTCGTCCCTCGTTGGATTCTTAGGTCCTGTGGCGACTTCTGGAGTTCCAGTCCCCAAAGCCCTGCTTTTATGCAGCAAACCCCCATTCACCCAGCCTAGCTGTCACTCAACCATGCTAAGTGGTGAGCCGGCCGGCTCACCACTTGGGCCAATCAGGACGGAGTGCGACTTGAGTTACCTAGGTAACTCAGTCCAGGGTGCCTAAATCCCCCTCCACCCCTCCTAAGTACCCCAGACAGAGTGGCACCACTTTGGAGGGCTTCTGTGGAGAAGCCCGCCAAAAGTGGGACAAAGGGCTCCACTTTGGGTCAGAGTTACAGAGGCGAACGCCAACGCCATTTTAGTATCAAGTTTTGGCAAAAAATCCCAACCGGAGTTATAATAATAAATATATAAACCGGCGGTATGTTTAAGGCTACCGTAAATAAATAATTAAATGTGTTAGCCTAAAACAATGGGAAATCCCATAGGAAAATATTCGCGGTCGAATATAAAAAGTAGTTTCCACTGCCACCAGCCAAAACTCGATCAGGGGGGACGGAGACGTGCCCCCGCGACTAACAGACCCTGGGGCAATCGAATTGCCCCAGCCAGTACGTCCACAATATGATGGTTTGTACTGGTTCTGTTCAGGATTTAAGACTAGTAAAGTCTTTGGTGACTTTACATGCCCTGGGAGACAGTAGTCAGTCCCAGGGTATGGAGTCTATGTTGGGGAGTACCTAGGACACCCCTGGGTTACGGCACAGAGGTGCTGTGTAACCCACATTCAAAAAATACATGAGGCCCTATGGAGTAAAAGACCCCATAGCCCATTCAACACAAGGTTTAACCAAGAAAACACACTTCAACATGCCCAAGAGTGAGGGTAAAAGAGTCTCACTCTTGGCAGGAGAAGAAAAAATAAACCCCAGAAATCCAGCAAAGCTGCTGGGGGACTCACTAGGTAGGGAAATTCAGCCTAAACAGAGAATTCTCCCTAACACGCACCCATCGAAACACGCCCCCAACAAAACATGGCCTACCGTCCCGCGTTCCCACAGGTGTCCCGATGAAAACGGTACCTCACATGCGTGGGTGCACCTACCTGGCCGGCAAGGGGCAAGCCGAAAACGCAAGCAACCCCAAGTCTGTTTGCAGAGGGGAATCTCAGCCATTCTGCCGACCGGCACAACATACAGATATGGGCCTCGGGTGTCCAAGCCACCAAGGAAAACAGGGAGCCCCATGCATTTCCGAAAAGAGGACACCCGTGGGAATCCGCAGAGGTGTGATTTGCGCACATCGCCCCAGATTTTTTTACCCAGACACCCCTGCAAAGTCCGAAATGTGGGGAAAAAAACACTTTTTCCGCACATTTCGCTCGACGCACCCATCGAAACACGCCCCCAACAACACATGGCCTACCGTCCCGCGTTCCCACAGGTGTCCCGATGAAAACGGTACCTCACATGCGTGGGTGCACCTACCTGGCCGGCAAGGGGCAAGCCGAAAACGTAAGCAACTCCCAGTCTGTTTGCAGAGGGGAATCTCAGCCATTCTGCCGACCGGCACAACATACAGATATGGGCCTCGGGTGTCCAAGCCACCAAGGAAAACAGGGAGCCCCATGCATTTCCGAAAAGAGGACACCCGTGGGAATCCGCAGAGGTGTGATTTGCGCACATCGCCCCAGATTTTTTTACCCAGACACCCCTGCAAAGTCCGAAATGTGGGGAAAAAAACACTTTTTCCGCACATTTCGCTCGACGCACCCATCGAAACACGCCCCCAACAACACATGGCCTACCGTCCCGCGTTCCCACAGGTGTCCCGATGAAAACGGTACCTCACATGCGTGGGTGCACCTACCTGGCCGGCAAGGGGCAAGCCGAAAACGAAAGCAACCCCCAGTCTGTTTGCAGAGGGGAATCTCAGCCATTCTGCCGACCGGCACAACATACAGATATGGGCCTTCGGTGTCCAAGCCACCAAGGAAAACAGGGAGCCCCATGCATTTCCGAAAAGAGGACACCCGTGGGAATCCGCAGAGGTGTGATTTGCGCACATCGCCCCAGATTTTTTTACCCAGACACCCCTGCAAAGTCCGAAATGTGGGGAAAAAAACGCTTTTTCCGCACATTTCGCTCGACGCACCCATCGAAACACGCCCCCAACAACACATGGCCTACCGTCCCGCGTTCCCACAGGTGTCCCGATGAAAACGGTACCTCACATGCGTGGGTGCACCTACCTGGCCGGCAAGGGGCAATCCGAAAACGCAAGCAACCCCCAGTCTGTTTGCAGAGGGGAATCTCAGCCATTCTGCCGACCGGCACAACATACAGATATGGGCCTCGGGTGTCCAAGCCACCAAGGAAAACAGGGAGCCCCATGCATTTCCAAAAAGAGGACACCCGTGGGAATCCACAGAGGTGTGATTTGCGCACATCGCCCCAGATTTTTTTACCCAGACACCCCTGCAAAGTCCGAAATGTGGGGAAAAAACTGCTTTTTCCGCACATTTCGCTCGACGCACCCATCGAAACACGCCCCCAACAACACATGGCCTACCGTCCCGCGTTCCCACAGGTGTCCCGATGAAAACGGTACCTCACATGCGTGGGTGCACCTACCTGGCCGGCAAAGGGCAAGCCGAAAACGCAAGCAACCCCCAGTCTGTTTGCAGAGGGGAATCTCAGCCATTCTGCCGACCGGCACAACATACAGATATGGGCCTCGGGTGTCCAAGCCACCAAGGAAAACAGGGAGCCCCATGCATTTCCGAAAAGAGGACACCCGTGGGAATCCGCACAGGTGTGATTTGCGCACATCGCCCCAGATTTTTTTACCCAGACACCCCTGCAAAGTCCGAAATGTGGGAAAAAAACACTTTTTCCGCACATTTCGCTCGACGCACCCATCGAAACACGCCCCCAACAACACATGGCCTACCGTCCCGCGTTCCCACAGGTGTCCCGATGAAAACGGTACCTCACATGCGTGGGTGCACCTACCTGGCCGGCAAGGGGCAAGCCGAAAACGCAAGCAACCCCCAGTCTGTTTGCAGAGGGGAATCTCAGCCATTCTGCCGACCGGCACAACATACAGATATGGGCCTCGGGTGTCCAAGCCACCAAGGAAAACAGGGAGCCCCATGCATTTCCGAAAAGAGGACACCTGTGGGAATCCGCAGAGGTGTGATTTGCGCACATCGCCCCAGATTTTTTACCCAGACACCCCTGCAAAGGCCGAAATGTGGGGAAAAAACTGCTTTTTCCGCACATTTCGCTCGACGCACCCATCGAAACACGCCCCCAACAACACATGGCCTACCGTCCCGCGTTCCCACAGGTGTCCCGATGAAAACGGTACCTCACATGCGTGGGTGCACCTACCTGGCCGGCAAAGGGCAAGCCGAAAACGCAAGCAACCCCCAGTCTGTTTGCAGAGGGGAATCTCAGCCATTCTGCCGACCGGCACAACATACAGATATGGGCCTCGGGTGTCCAAGCCACCAAGGAAAACAGGGAGCCCCATGCATTTCCGAAAAGAGGACACCCGTGGGAATCCGCACAGGTGTGATTTGCGCACATCGCCCCAGATTTTTTTACCCAGACACCCCTGCAAAGTCCGAAATGTGGGAAAAAAACACTTTTTCCGCACATTTCGCTCGACGCACCCATCGAAACACGCCCCCAACAACACATGGCCTACCGTCCCGCGTTCCCACAGGTGTCCCGATGAAAACGGTACCTCACATGCGTGGGTGCACCTACCTGGCCGGCAAGGGGCAAGCCGAAAACGCAAGCAACCCCCAGTCTGTTTGCAGAGGGGAATCTCAGCCATTCTGCCGACCGGCACATCATACAGATATGGGCCTCGGGTGTCCAAGCCACCAAGGAAAACAGGGAGCCCCATGCATTTCCGAAAAGAGGACACCTGTGGGAATCCGCAGAGGTGTGATTTGCGCACATCGCCCCAGATTTTTTTACCCAGACACCCCTGCAAAGGCCGAAATGTGGGGAAAAAAATGCTTTTTCCGCACATGTCGCTCGACGCACCCTTCGAAACACGCCCCAACAACATATGGCCTACCGTCCCGCGTTCCCACAGGTGTCCCGATGAAAACGGTACCTCACATGCGTGGGTGCACCTACCTGGCCGGCAAGGGGCAAGCCGAAAACGCAAGCAACCCCCAGTCTGTTTGCAGAGGGGAATCTCAGCCATTCTGCCGACCGGCACAACATACAGATATGGGCCTCGGGTGTCCAAGCCACCAAGGAAAACAGGGAGCCCCATGCATTTCCAAAAAGAGGACACCCGTGGGAATCCGCAGAGGTGTGATTTGCGCACATCGCCCCAGATTTTTTTACCCAGACACCCCTGCAAAGTCCGAAATGTGGGGAAAAAACGCTTTTTCCGTACATTTCGCTCGACGCACCCATCGAAACACGTCCCCAACAACACATGGCCCACCGTCCCGCGTTTCCACAGGTGTCCCGATGAAAACGGTACCTCACATGCGTGGGTGCACCTACCTGGCCGGCAAGGGGCAACCGAAAACGCAAGCATCCCCCAGTCTGTTTGCAGAGGGGAATCTCAGCCATTCTGCCGACCGGCACAACATACAGATATGGGCCTCGGGTGTCCAAGCCACCAAGGAAAACAGGGAGCCCCATGCATTTCCGAAAAGAGGACACCCGTGGGAATCCACAGAGGTGTGATTTGCGCACATCGCCCCAGATTTTTTTACCCAGACACCCCTGCAAAGTCCGAAATGTGGGGAAAAAAACGCTTTTTCCGCACATTTCGCTCAACGCACCCATCGAAACACGCCCCCAACAACACATGGCCTACCGTCCCGCGTTCCCACAGGTGTCCCGATGAAAACGGTACCTCACATGCTTGGATGCACCTACCTGGCCGGCAAGGGGCAAGCCGAAAATGCAAGCAACCCCCAGTCTGTTTGCAGAGGGGAATCTCAGCCATTCTGCCGACCGGCACAACATACAGATATGGGCCTCGGGTGTCCAAGCCACCAAGGAAAAAAGGGAGCCCCATGCATTTCCGAAAAGAGGACACCCGTGGGAATCCGCAGAGGTGTGATTTGCGCACATCGCCCCAGATTTTTTTACCCAGACACCCCTGCAAAGTCCGAAATGTGGGGAAAAAAACGCTTTTTCCGCACATTTCGCTCGACGCACCCATCGAAACACGCCCCCAACAACACATGGCCTACCGTCCCGCATTCCCACAGGTGTCCCGATGAAAACGGTACCTCACATGCGTGGGTGCACCTACCTGGCCGGCAAGGGGCAAGCCGAAAACGCAAGCAACCCCCAGTCTGTTTGCAGAGGGGAATCTCAGCCATTCTGCTGACCGGCACAACATCTAGATATGGGCCTCGGGTGTCCAAGCCACCAAGGAAAACAGGGAGCCCCATGCATTTCCGAAAAGAGGACACCCGTGGGAATCCGCAGAGGTGTGATTTGCGCACATCGCCCCAGATTTTTTTACCCAGACACCCCTGCAAAGTCCGAAATGTGGGGAAAAAAACGCTTTTTCCGCACATTTCGGTCGACGCACCCATCGAAACACGCCCCCAACAACACATGGCCTACCGTCCCGCGTTCCCACAGGTGTCACGATGAAAACGGTACCTCACATGCGTGGGTGCATCTACCTGGCCGGCAAGGGGCAAGCCGAAAACGCAAGCAACCCCCAGTCTGTTTGCAGAGGGGAATCTCAGCCATTCTGCCGACCGGCACAACATACAGATATGGGCCTCGGGTGTCCAAGCCACCAAGGAAAACAGGGAGCCCCATGCATTTCCGAAAAGAGGACACCCGTGGGAATCCACAGAGGTGAGATTTGCGCACATCGCCCCAGATTTTTTTACCCAGACACCCCTGCAAAGTCCGAAATGTGGGGAAAAAAACGCTTTTTCCGCACATTTCGCTCAACGCACCCATCGAAACACGCCCCCAACAACACATGGCCTACCGTCCCGCGTTCCCACAGGTGTCCCGATGAAAACGGTACCTCACATGCTTGGATGCACCTACCTGGCCGGCAAGGGGCAAGCCGAAAATGCAAGCAACCCCCAGTCTGTTTGCAGAGGGGAATCTCAGCCATTCTGCCGACCGGCACAACATACAGATATGGGCCTCGGGTGTCCAAGCCACCAAGGAAAAAAGGGAGCCCCATGCATTTCCGAAAAGAGGACACCCGTGGGAATCCGCAGAGGTGTGATTTGCGCACATCGCCCCAGATTTTTTTACCCAGACACCCCTGCAAAGTCCGAAATGTGGGGAAAAAAACGCTTTTTCCGCACATTTCGCTCGACGCACCCATCGAAACACGCCCCCAACAACACATGGCCTACCGTCCCGCATTCCCACAGGTGTCCCGATGAAAACGGTACCTCACATGCGTGGGTGCACCTACCTGGCCGGCAAGGGGCAAGCCGAAAACGCAAGCAACCCCCAGTCTGTTTGCAGAGGGGAATCTCAGCCATTCTGCTGACCGGCACAACATCTAGATATGGGCCTCGGGTGTCCAAGCCACCAAGGAAAACAGGGAGCCCCATGCATTTCCGAAAAGAGGACACCCGTGGGAATCCGCAGAGGTGTGATTTGCGCACATCGCCCCAGATTTTTTTACCCAGACACCCCTGCAAAGTCCGAAATGTGGGGAAAAAAACGCTTTTTCCGCACATTTCGGTCGACGCACCCATCGAAACACGCCCCCAACAACACATGGCCTACCGTCCCGCGTTCCCACAGGTGTCACGATGAAAACGGTACCTCACATGCGTGGGTGCATCTACCTGGCCGGCAAGGGGCAAGCCGAAAACGCAAGCAACCCCCAGTCTGTTTGCAGAGGGGAATCTCAGCCATTCTGCCGACCGGCACAACATACAGATATGGGCCTCGGGTGTCCAAGCCACCAAGGAAAACAGGGAGCCCCATGCATTTCCGAAAAGAGGACACCCGTGGGAATCCGCAGAGGTGTGATTTGCGCACATCGCCCCAGATTTTTTTACCCAGACACCCCTGCAAAGTCCGAAATGTGGGGAAAAAAACGCTTTTTCCGCACATTTCGCTCGACGCACCCATCGAAACACGCCCCCAACAACACATGGCCTACCGTCCCGCATTCCCACAGGTGTCCCGATGAAAACGGTACCTCACATGCGTGGGTGCACCTACCTGGCCGGCAAGGGGCAAGCCGAAAACGCAAGCAACCCCCAGTCTGTTTGCAGAGGGGAATCTCAGCCATTCTGCTGACCGGCACAACATCTAGATATGGGCCTCGGGTGTCCAAGCCACCAAGGAAAACAGGGAGCCCCATGCATTTCCGAAAAGAGGACACCCGTGGGAATCCACAGAGGTGTGATTTGCGCACATCGCCCCAGATTTTTTTACCCAGACACCCCTGCAAAGTCCGAAATGTGGGGAAAAAAATGCTTTTTCCGCACATTTCGCTCGACGCACCCATCGAAACACGCCCCCAACAACACATGGCCTACCGTCCCGCGTTCCCACAGGTGTCCCGATGAAAACGGTACCTCACATGCGTGGGTGCACCTACCTGGCCGGCAAGGGGCAAGCCGGAAATGCAAGCAACCCCCAGTCTGTTTGCAGAGGGGAATCTCAGCCATTCTGCCGACCGGCACAACATACAGATATGGGCCTCGGGTGTCCAAGCCACCAAGGAAAACAGGGAGCCCCATGCATTTTCGAAAAGAGGACACCCGTGGGAATCCCCAGAGGTGTGATTTGCGCACATCGCCCCAGATTTTTTTACCCAGACACCCCTGCAAAGTCCGAAATGTGGGGAAAAAAACGCTTTTTCCGCACATTTCGGTTGACGCACCCATCGAAACACGCCCCCAACAACACATGGCCTACCGTCCCGCGTTCCCACAGGTGTCCCGATGAAAACGGTACCTCACATGCGTGGGTGCATCTACCTGGCCGGCAAGGGGCAAGCCGAAAACGCAAGCAACCCCCAGTCTGTTTGCAGAGGGGAATCTCAGCCATTCTGCCGACCGGCACAACATACAGATATGGGCCTCGGGTGTACAAGCCACCAAGGAAAACAGGGAACCCCATGCATTTCTGAAAAGAGGACACCCGTGGGAATCCGCAGAGGTGTGATTTGCGCACATCGCCCCAGATTTTTTTACCCAGACACCCCTGCAAAGGCCGAAATGTGGGGAAAAAAACGCTTTTTCCGCACATTTCGCTCAACGCACCCATCGAAACACGCCCCCAACAACACATGGCCTACCGTCCCGCGTTGCCACAGGTGTCCCGATGAAAACGGTACCTCACATGCGTGGGTGCACTTACCTGGCCGGCAAGGGGCAAGCCGAAAACGCAAGCAACCCCCAGTCTGTTTGCAGAGGGGAATCTCAGCCATTCTGCCGACCGGCACAACATACAGATATGGGCCTCGGGTGTCCAAGCCACCAAGGAAAACAGGGAGCCCCTTGCATTTCCGAAAAGAGGACACCCGTGGGAATCCGCAGAGGTGTGATTTGCGCACATCGCCCCAGATTTTTTTACCCAGACACCCCTGCAAAGTCCGTAATGTGGGGAAAAAACGCTTTTTCCGCACATTTCGCTCGACGCACCTATCGAAACACGCCCCCAACAACACATGGCCTACCGTCCCGCGTTCCCACAGGTGTCCCGATGAAAACGGTACCTCACATGCGTGGGTGCACCTACCTGGCCGGCAAGGGGCAAGCCGAAAACGCAAGCAACCCCCAGTCTGTTTGCAGAGGGGAATCTCAGCCATTCTGCCGACCGGCACAACATACAGATATGGGCCTCGGGTGTCCAAGCCACCAAGGAAAACAGGGAGCCCCTTGCATTTCCGAAAAGAGGACACCCGTGGGAATCCGCAGAGGTGTGATTTGCGCACATCGCCCCAGATCTTTTTACCCAGACACCCCTGCAAAGTCCGAAATGTGGGGAAAAAAACGCTTTTTCCGCACATTTCGCTCGACGCACCCATCGAAACAAGCCCCCAACAACACATGGCCTACCGTCCCGTGTTCCCACAGGTGTCCCAATGAAAACGGTACCTCACATGCGTGGGTGCACCTACCTGGCCGGCAAGGGGCAAGCCGAAAACGCAAGCAACCCCCAGTCTGTTTGCAGAGGGGAATCTCAGCCATTCTGCCGACCGGCACAACATACAGATATGGGCCTCGGGTGTCCAAGCCACCAAGGAAAACAGGGAGCCCCATGCATTTCCAAAAAGAGGACACCCGTGGGAATCCGCAGAGGTGTGATTTGCGCACATCGCCCCAGATTTTTTTACCCAGACACCCCTGCAAAGTCCGAAATGTGGGGAAAAAAACGCTTTTTCCGCACATTTCGCTCGACGCACCCATCGAAACACGCCCCCAACAACACATGGCCTACCGTCCCGCGTTCCCACAGGTGTCCCGATGAAAACGGTACCTCACATGCGTGGGTGCACCTACCTGGCCGGCAAGGGGCAAGCCGAAAACGCAAGCAACCCCCAGTCTGTATGCAGAGGGGAATCTCAGCCATTCTGCCGACCGGCACAACATACAGATATGGGCCTCGGGTGTCCAAGCCACCAAGGAAAACAGGGAGCCCCATGCATTTCCAAAAAGAGGACACCCGTGGGAATCCGCAGAGGTGTGATTTGTGCACATCGCCCCAGATTGTTTTACCCAGACACCCCTGCAAAGTCCGAAATGTGGGGAAAAAAACGCTTTTTCCGCACATTTCGCTCGACGCACCCATCGGAACACACCCCCAACAACACATGGCCCACCGTCCCGCGTTTCCACAGGTGTCCCGATGAAAAGGGTACCTCACATGCGTGGGTGCACCTACCTGGCCGGCAAGGGGCAAGCCGAAAACGCAAGCAACCCCCAGTCTGTTTGCAGAGGGGAATCTTAGCCATTCTGCCGACCGGCACAACATACAGATATGGGCCTCGGGTGTCCAAGCCACCAAGGAAAACAGGGAGCCCCATGCATTTCCGAAAAGAGGACACCCGTGGGAATCCACAGAGGTGTGATTTGCGCACATCGCCCCAGATTTTTTTACCCAGACACCCCTGCAAAGTCCGAAATGTGTGGAAAAAAAATCTTTTTCCGCACATTTCGCTCGACGCACCCATCGAAACACGCCCCCAACAACACATGGCCTACTGTCTCACGTTCCCACAGGTGTCCCGATGAAAACGGTACCTCACATGCGTGGGTGCACCTACCTGGCCGGCAAGGAGCAAGCCGAAAACGCAAGCAACCCCCAGTCTGTTTGCAGAGGGGAATCTCAGCCATTCTGCCGACCGGCACAACATACAGATATGGGCCTCGGGTGTCCAAGCCACCAAGGAAAACAGGGAGCCCCATGCATTTCCGAAAAGAGGACACCCGTGGGAATCCGCAGAGGTGTGATTTGCGCACATCGCCCCAGATTTTTTTACCCAGACACCCCTGCAAAGTCCGAAATGTGGGGAAAAAACTGCTTTTTCCGCACATTTCGCTCGACGCACCCATCGAAACACGCCCCCAACAACACATGGCCTACCGTCCCGCGTTCCCACAGGTGTCCCGATGAAAACGGTACCTCACATGCGTGGGTGCACCTACCTGGCCGGCAAGGGGCAAGCCGAAAACGCAAGCAACCCCCAGTCTGTATGCAGAGGGGAATCTCAGCCATTCTGCCGACCGGCACAACATACAGATATGGGCCTCGGGTGTCCAAGCCACCAAGGAAAACAGGGAGCCCCATGCATTTACAAAAAGAGGACACCCGTGGGAATCCGCAGAGGTGTGATTTGTGCACATCGCCCCAGATTGTTTTACCCAGACACCCCTGCAAAGTCCGAAATGTGGGGAAAAAAACGCTTTTTCCGCACATTTCGCTCGACGCACCCATCGGAACACACCCCCAACAACACATGGCCCACCGTCCCGCGTTTCCACAGGTGTCCCGATGAAAAGGGTACCTCACATGCGTGGGTGCACCTACCTGGCCGGCAAGGGGCAAGCCGAAAACGCAAGCAACCCCCAGTCTGTTTGCAGAGGGGAATCTTAGCCATTCTGCCGACCGGCACAACATACAGATATGGGCCTCGGGTGTCCAAGCCACCAAGGAAAACAGGGAGCCCCATGCATTTCCGAAAAGAGGACACCCGTGGGAATCCGCAGAGGTGTGATTTGCGCACATCGCCCCAGATTTTTTTACCCAGACACCCCTGCAAAGTCCGAAATGTGGGGAAAAAAACGCTTTTTCCGCACATTTCGCTCGACGCACCCATCGAAACACGCCCCCAACAACACATGGCCTACTGTCTCACGTTCCCACAGGTGTCCCGATGAAAACGGTACCTCACATGCGTGGGTGCACCTACCTGGCCGGCAAGGAGCAAGCCGAAAACGCAAGCAACCCCCAGTCTGTTTGCAGAGGGGAATCTCAGCCATTCTGCCGACCGGCACAACATACAGATATGGGCCTCGGGTGTCCAAGCCACCAAGGAAAACAGGGAGCCCCATGCATTTCCGAAAAGAGGACACCCGTGGGAATCCGCAGAGGTGTGATTTGCGCACATCGCCCCAGATTTTTACCCAGACACCCCTGCAAAGTCCGAAATGTGGGGGAAAAAACGCTTTTTCCGCACATTTCGCTCGACGCACCCATCGAAACACGCCCCTAACAACACATGGCCTACCGTCCCGCGTTCCCACAGGTGTCCCGATGAAAACGGTACCTCACTTGCGTGGGTGCACCTACCTGGCCGGCAAGGGGCAAGCCGAAAACGCAAGCAACCCCCAGTCTGTTTGCAGAGGGGAATCTCAGCCATTCTGCCGACCGGCACAACATACAGATATGGGCCTCGGGTGTCCAAGCCACCAAGGAAAACAGGGAGCCCCATGCATTTCCGAAAAGAGGACACCGGTGGGAATCCGCAGAGGTGTGATTTGCGCACATCGCCCCAGATTTTTTTACCCAGACACCCGTGCAAAGTCCGAAATGTGGGGAAAAAAACGCTTTTTCCGCACATTTCGCTCGACGCACCCATCGAAACACACCCCAACAACACATGGCCTACCGTCCCGCGTTCCCACAGGTGTCCCGATGAAAACGGTACCTCACATGCGTGGGTGCACCTACCTGGCCGGCAAGGGGCAAGCCGAAAACGCAAGCAACCCCCAGTCTGTTTGCAGAGGGGAATCTCAGCCATTCTGCCGACCGGCACAACATACAGATATGGGCCTCGGGTGTCCAAGCCACCAAGGAAAACAGGGAGCCCCATGCATTTCCGAAAAGAGGACACCCGTGGAAATCCGCAGAGGTGTGATTTGCGCACATCGCCCCAGATTTTTTTACCCAGACACCCCTGCAAAGTCCGAAATGTGGGAAAAAAAACGCTTTTTCCGCACATTTCGCTCGACGCACCCATCGAAACACGCCCCCAACAACACATGGCCTACCGTCCCGCGTTCCCACAGGTGTCCCGATGAAAACGGTACCTCACATGCGTGGGTGCACCTACATGGCCGGCAAGGGGCAAGCCGAAAACGAAAGCAACCCCCAGTCTGTTTGCAGAGGGGAATCTCAGCCATTCTGCCGACCGGCACAACATACAGATATGGGCCTTCGGTGTCCAAGCAACCAAGGAAAACAGGGAGCCCCATGCATTTCCGAAAAGAGGACACCCGTGGGAATCCGCAGAGGTGTGATTTGCGCACATCGCCCCAGATTTTTTTACCCAGACACCCCTGCAAAGTCCGAAATGTGGGGAAAAAAACGCTTTTTCCGCACATTTCGCTCGACGCACCCATCGAAACACGCCCCCAACAACACATGGCCTACCGTCCCGCGTTCCCACAGGTGTCCCGATGAAAATGGTACCTCACATGCGTGGGTGCACCTACCTGGCCGGCAAGGAGCAAGCCGAAAACGCAAGCAACCCCCAGTCTGTTTGCAGAGGGGAATCTCAGCCATTCTGCCGACCGGCACAACATACAGATATGGGCCTCGGGTGTCCAAGCCACCAAGGAAAACAGGGAGCCCCATGCATTTCCGAAAAGAGGACACCCGTGGGAATCCGCAGAGGTGTGATTTGCGCACATCGCCCCAGATTTTTACCCAGACACCCCTGCAAAGTCCGAAATGTGGGGAAAAAAACGCTTTTTCCGCACATTTCGCTCGACGCACCCATCGAAACACGCCCCTAACAACACATGGCCTACCGTCCCGTGTTCCCACAGGTGTCCCGATGAAAACGGTACCTCACTTGCGTGGGTGCACCTACCTGGCCGGCAAGGGGCAAGCCGAAAACGCAAGCAACCCCCAGTCTGTTTGCAGAGGGGAATCTCAGCCATTCTGCCGACCGGCACAACATACAGATATGGGCCTCGGGTGTCCAAGCCACCAAGGAAAACAGGGAGCCCCATGCATTTCCGAAAAGAGGACACCGGTGGGAATCCGCAGAGGTGTGATTTGCGCACATCGCCCCAGATTTTTTTACCCAGACACCCGTGCAAAGTCCGAAATGTGGGGAAAAAAACGCTTTTTCCGCACATTTCGCTCGACGCACCCATCGAAACACACCCCAACAACACATGGCCTACCGTCCCGCGTTCCCACAGGTGTCCCGATGAAAACGGTACCTCACATGCGTGGGTGCACCTACCTGGCCGGCAAGGGGCAAGCCGAAAACGCAAGCAACCCCCAGTCTGTTTGCAGAGGGGAATCTCAGCCATTCTGCCGACCGGCACAACATACAGATATGGGCCTCGGGTGTCCAAGCCACCAAGGAAAACAGGGAGCCCCATGCATTTCCGAAAAGAGGACACCCGTGGAAATCCGCAGAGGTGTGATTTGCGCACATCGCCCCAGATTTTTTTACCCAGACACCCCTGCAAAGTCCAAAATGTGGGAAAAAAAACGCTTTTTCCGCACATTTCGCTCGACGCACCCATCGAAACACGCCCCCAACAACACATGGCCTACCGTCCCGCGTTCCCACAGGTGTCCCGATGAAAACGGTACCTCACATGCGTGGGTGCACCTACATGGCCGGCAAGGGGCAAGCCGAAAACGAAAGCAACCCCCAGTCTGTTTGCAGAGGGGAATCTCAGCCATTCTGCCGACCGGCACAACATACAGATATGGGCCTTCGGTGTCCAAGCAACCAAGGAAAACAGGGAGCCCCATGCATTTCCGAAAAGAGGACACCCGTGGGAATCCGCAGAGGTGTGATTTGCGCACATCGCCCCAGATTTTTTTACCCAGACACCCCTGCAAAGTCCGAAATGTGGGGAAAAAAACGCTTTTTCCGCACATTTCGCTCGACGCACCCATCGAAACAGGCCCCCAACAACACATGGCCTACCGTCCCGCGTTCCCACAGGTGTCCCGATGAAAATGGTACCTCACATGCGTGGGTGCACCTACCTGGCCGGCAAGGGGCAAGCCGAAAACGCAAGCAACCCCCAGTCTGTTTGCAGAGGGGAATCTCAGCCATTCTGCCGACCGGCACAACATACAGATATGGGCCTTGGGTGTCCAAGCCACCAAGGAAAACAGGGAGCCCCATGCATTTCCAAAAAGAGGACACCCGTGGGAATCCGCAGAGGTGTGATTTGCGCACATCGCCCCAGATTTTTTTACCCAGACACCCCTGCAAAGTCCGAAATGTGGGGAAAAAAACGCTTTTTCCGCACATTTTGCTCGACGCACCCATCGAAACACGCCCCCAACAACACATGGCCTACCGTCCCGCGTTCCCACAGGTGTCCCGATGAAAACAGTACCTCACATGCGTGGGTGCACTGTCAAGACCGGTGGGGGGGTCTGTACTTCCGCTCTCTATATGGTAGAGGAGAGGCACAGAGGACCCCAGCCAAGATTCTCGATTGTGGTAGCAATGGACGAGCAATCAAGGCCTAGCTTCTCAGGAGGTGATGCAGGCTGGTTCTTAAGTACAGTGTATCCCCAAGCCCCCACAAAGGAATGTCCACACACTGTATTACTGAAAACACAGTCTTTATATAATTAATATTCAAGGGTTATGTACACTTATCACAACAACGCACTTTGTGCTCAGGAAAACCAATAATGATAAATATCTACAATTCTAAAGTGGTACCACTAATATTAGACCTCATAACAGTGCATTCACAATACTGTAGCAATGGCACGCGGATCAATAAGAAGGAAACCAGCAATAGAGAGAGGAGAGATACCAGAGGGTTGAAACAATAGGCAGAAGACTGGCCCTTGCTACTGGACACAGTTCTGTGTGGAGATCCCCCCACCTGGGCAACCTGTAAAATAAAGAGATATAACACAAGCCCAGTCCATATATTGTTCAACAGTCTTATTCTCTCCTACAATGTGTTTACCCCCCCAATGTACCTGGTGGAGTCGAGTTCTTCGAAGAGGCGTCGACAGATCCTTCTTGAATGACCCCCTTTAAAGCAGGAGTCACGGATCGTCGAGAGGCGTCGAGAAACGTCGAAGACCTCGGGGTTCGGCGACGGGGAATCGACGGCCCTTCTTGAATGCCTTCCCTTTCAAGCGGGAGGCACGGGGCGTCGAACGTCCGTCGACAAACGAGGTAGAACGATGTCGAAGAGGCGGCAGCTTTGTCCTAGCGGTGCTCGTCGGCGTCGGGGCGTCGGCGTCCTGCAAGGCGGAGGTGTGCGGGGCACCTCGATGACAATAGTTCTGGACCGCAAAGATTGTAGAGACGGGAGCCCAGCAAGGGCGTCGAGTCGCTCGAGTCTTTGGGGTCGTGAGGTGGCGGGAAACCCACCGGCGGATTCTCCTCGGCGCGTTGGTCGTCCTCGACTTTCTCCGGCAGGACAAAAGCAGTCGACGGTGCGGACGAGGGAGTCCTTCGAGTCAAATGTTCTTAGGCAAGGAGCGGACGGCTCCGGTCGTCGGCGGCTCGGCGTCAAGTGGTTCCCACGGCTGGGCAACACAACTTTGACGGGCCTCCAGCGGTTGCACAGACCTGCGAACCCTGGTCGACGGCAATGGACTTCGACAGCGTCGATGTCCGGGTGCTTTACTTCGGTCTCCTCGGCAGTCCCCTTCTCCGGTCGGCAGCCTTTCGATGGTCTGGCGTCCAGGGAGCTTCGGCGAAGATTCAGCGGTGCTCGATGGTCCCTCGGAGCACGGGAAGAGGGCGCCTAGCCAGGTCCTCTCTCGGGTCAGTCCTCGACGATTTCGACAACCTTCAGTTCCGTCGAAGCAAATGCCACAGCAAGTCTTCTTCTTCCAGCTGGACGTCGAGGATCAGCAAATCCAGTTACTCTTGAGTGGAGACTCAGCTTCTGAATGCTTCTGAACAATTTCCAGTGGTGAGAGGTCCCCAGATATACTATTCTGTCTCTCATCCACACTGCTGGCACACACACAGCAGCCAATCACACAGAAGGGCATTCATGCAGTCAGTCAGCCAATCAGGCACACAGTGCATTCAGGCCACACTCCTCCCTTTCAGACACTCACAACAAGGAATGTGGATTGGGACAAGTACCCAGCCATTCAACACTACACACTGCATTCAGGCCAGTTTCGGGCAGGGCTGTCTCAGTCTTTGTCTCTCATGCCAGAAACCAGACAACCACAACAAGGAGTGTATATTGGTCACACACTCCATTCACCCAGGTCCCACCCACAGGAGGTACCCATAACATACAGTCACTGGGAAGGCTCCAGTCAGTCTAGCTGGGCCTTCACAACAACACCATATATGGAACTTCCACCCAACAGCCAGCCAGGGGGAAGGGACAGAGCCAGGGCTTCCCAGGACTTTGGGAAAAACAAGACAACAGGCAATAGAAAGCAAGAGGCCACAGGGGCCATCTCGTTTCTATCAGGAATCAACTGATCCCAATGGCAGGGCCTGGGTATCCCAAAATGGAGGACACCCAGAGCACCTGTCAAGTTTAGCATGGAGCTGCCACCAGCCCATACCCTGCTCTGTGGGCCACCCACAGGTGCCCAAAAACATACACTAGGGGCACAGGGTTGTACCCCTACCCATGGGTGCCATAAGGGTATCCCATGGGTCTGTTCACCAAACCAAAAGAGAGCTGCACTGCCAGGAGTCCCTCATGGACTCCTGGGCAGAAAACATGACAGAACACACGGTAAAAACAGAAAAAGGACAAGGATTCAGAGGCCCTGTCCCTCAGATGCATTTCCGGCATCACAGTCGCCCCCCCCAGACTGAGGTGGAGGGTGCCTAATCTCCCACGGGATAGACACCCTCATCCAGACGGTCAACATACCTTCTGGAAAGGCCATCTGCATTATCGTGACTCTTCCCTGGTCTGTGCTCTATGGTGAAGTCTAGCCCTTGTAGGCTAATCGACCACCTGAGCAATTTCGGATTCTCACCCTTCATCTGCATAAGCCACTTCAGGGGCTTATGATCTGTTTGGACCTTGAAGGTGGACCCCGTAAGGTAGGGCCTAAAACGCCTAAGGCTACAAACTATACTAAAACATTCCTTTTCAACAGTAGCCCACCTAAGTTCTCTACCCTTGAGTTGTCTACTGATGAATATGATAGGATGTTCTCTCCCTTTGTCATCTAACTGGGACAAGACAGCTCCAATTCCGGTGTCGCAGGCATCCGTCTGGACGATAAAGGGTCGGCTGTAGTCAGGCGCACTCAACACAGGTGCCCTACACAGACTTTCTTTCAAGCCATCAAAGGCCCTCTGACAGTCTTCAGTCCAATTAACCTTCCTAGGCTGTTTGGGTGAAGTTAGAGCTGTCAGGGGTGCAGCTATGGTTCCATAGTCTGCCATGAAATTGCGATAGTACCCAGTGAGGCCCAAAAAGGCTCTCACCTGGGTTTGAGTAGTGGGAGTCTCCCAGTTCTGTACGTCCTGTACTTTACTGGAGAGAGGTTGGATTTGACCCCCTCCTACCTCATGACCAAGATAGGTAACTTTCCCCTGAGCTATCTGGCACTTGGTGGCCTTGATAGTGAGGTTAGCCCTTTTCAAGGCCTGCAACACCTTATCCAGATGTGTCAAATGCTCTTCCCAGGTGGAACTGTAGACGGCAATGTCGTCTAAGTAAGCCACACAAAAGGCTTCCAGCCCACTGAGCGCATGGTTGACCAATCTCTGGAAGGTGGCAGGGGCATTCTTCAACCCAAAGGGCATGACCCTAAACTGGTAGAGTCCCTCAGGTGTGGAGAATGCCGTCTTTTCCTTGGCATGGTCCGTCAGAGCTATTTGCCAATAGCCTGAGGTAAGGTCAAAGGTGCTCACAAATTTGGCAGCACCTATAGTGTCCACGAGCTCATCAGCCCTGGGCAATGGGTGCGCGTCAGTTTTGGTGACGGCATTGACTCCTCGGTAGTCCACACAGAACCTCCAATCCTTGGTACCCGCCGGGGAACTTGCCTTGGGGACAAGGACCACTGGACTGGACCAGGGACTGGTGGAGGGTTCAATAACACCCAGATCCAACATCTTGGCGACCTCAGCCTGGATGTGGTTTTTGACGGTATCTGACATACGATAGCTCCTGCTTTTGACAGGCACACTGTCACCAGTGTCAATTTCGTGCTTACACCACGGTGTAAGGCCCGGTGTCAGTGAAAACAGAGGGGCATACTGCTGGAGCAAAGCCTGGCAGGCCCTCTGCTGCTCTGTTGTCAAATCTGGAGAGAGTTGTACTCCCTCCACTGAGCCATCCTGAGGGTTGCTATGCAGCAAATCAGGAAGGGGCTCACTCTCATCCTCTTCTTGCCCTGAAGCTAGCAAGAGACATGAGACCTCTGCTCGCCTGTGGAAAGGCTTGAGCCTGTTGACATGGAATACCTGGGGGGCTACCCCAGAGGCTCCCATGTCCACCAGATAATTGACTTCGCCCATCTTGGAGATGATCCTGAAGGGTCCAGTCCACTTGTCTGCCAAAGCTCTAGGCTTGGTAGGCTCCATCACAAGGATTTCCTGTCCCGGAGTCCAATCCACTTGCGAAGCTTTCAGGTCATGCCAGTACTTATTCAATTCCTGGCTGGCCTTGAGATTTGCTGTTGCCTGACCCATCATTTGTGTCATCCTCCGCCTGAGGCCTAACACATAGTCCCCCACTTGCTTGGCGGGACCTGGAGGGGTGGCTTCCAAGCCTTCTCGGATCAAGGCGAGGGGCCCCCTCACGGGATGTCCAAAGAGTAACTCAAAGGGGCTGAAACCAACACCCTCTTGAGGTACCTCTCTGTAAGCAAACAGCAGGCATGGCAGGAGGAGATCCCATTTCCTCCTTAGGGGCTCTTCCAAAGCACCTAGCATGCCCTTGAGAGTTTTGTTAAATCTCTCAACCAGACCATTGGTCTGGGGGTGGTAAGAGGTGGAGAACTTGTAGGTTACCCCGCACTCTTTCCACATGGTTTTCATGTAACTAGACATGAAGTTGGATCCTCGGTCAGAGACAACCTCCTTGGGGAATCCAACACGGGTGAAAATGCCCAGGAGAGCCCTGGCAACCACCTTGGCAGTAACAGTCCGAAGCGGTATTGCCTCAGGGTACCTGGTGGCATGATCTACCAAGACCAGGATGAACCGATGTCCACCTGAAGTGGGAGGGTCAAGGGGACCGACGATGTCGATGCCCACTGTGATGCCGGAAATGCATCTGAGGGACAGGGCCTCTGAATCCTTGTCCTTTTTCTGTTTTTACCGTGTGTTCTGTCATGTTTTCTGCCCAGGAGTCCATGAGGGACTCCTGGCAGTGCAGCTCTCTTTTGGTTTGGTGAACAGACCCATGGGATACCCTTATGGCACCCATGGGTAGGGGTACAACCCTGTGCCCCTAGTGTATGTTTTTGGGCACCTGTGGGTGGCCCACAGAGCAGGGTATGGGCTGGTGGCAGCTCCATGCTGAATTTGACAGGTGCTCTGGGTGTCCTCCATTTTGGGATACCCAGGCCCTGCCATTGGAATCAGTTGATTCCTGATAGGAAACAAGATGGCCCCTGTGGCCTCTTGCTTTCTATTGCCTGTTATCTTGTTTTTCCCAAAGTCCTGGGAAGCCCTGACTCTGTCCCTTCCCCCTGACTGGCTGTTGGGTGGAAGTTCCATATATGGTGTTGTTGTAAAGGCCCAGCTAGACTGACTGGAGCCTTCCCAGTGACTGTATGTTATGGGTACCTCCTGTGGGTGGGACCTGGGTGAATGGAGTGTGTGACCAATATACACTCCTTGTTGTGGTTGTCTGGTTTCTGGCATGAGAGACAAAGACTGAGACAGCCCTGCCCGAAACTGGCCTGAATGCAGTGTGTAGTGTTGAATGGCTGGGTACTTGTCCCAATCCACATTCCTTGTTGTGAGTGTCTGAAAGGGAGGAGTGTGGCCTGAATGCACTGTGTGCCTGATTGGCTGACTGACTGCATGAATGCCCTTCTGTGTGATTGGCTGCTGTGTGTGTGCCAGCAGTGTGGATGAGAGACAGAATAGTATATCTGGGGACCTCTCACCACTGGAAATTGTTCAGAAGCATTCAGAAGCTGAGTCTCCACTCAAGAGTAACTGGATTTGCTGATCCTCGACGTCCAGCTGGAAGAAGAAGACTTGCTGTGGCATTTGCTTCGACGGAACTGAAGGTTGTCGAAATCGTCGAGGACTGACCCGAGAGAGGACCTGGCTAGGCGCCCTCTTCCCGTGCTCCGAGGGACCATCGAGCACCGCTGAATCTTCGCCGAAGCGCCCTGGAAGTCAGACCCTCGAAAGGCTGCCGACCCGAGACGGGACCGCCGAGGAGATCGAAGTGAAGCACCCGGACCTCGACGCTGTCGAAGTCCATTGCCGTCGACCAGGGTTCGCAGGTCTGTGTAACCGCTGGAGGCCCGTCGAAGTTGTGTTGCCCAGCCGTGGGAACCACTTGACGCCGTGCCGCCGACGACCGGAGCCGTCCGCTCCTTGCCTAAGAACGTTTCAATCGAAGGACTCCCTCGACCGCATCGTCGACCGCTTATCCTGCCGGAGAAAGTCGAGGACGACCAACGCGCCGAGGAGAAACCTGCCGGTGGGTTTCCCGCCACCCAACGATCCCAAAGACTCGAGCGACTCGACGCCCTTGCTGGGCTCCCGTCTCTACAATCTTTGCGGTCCAGAACTATTGTCATCGAGGTGCCCCGCACACCTCCGCCGTGCAGGACGCCGACGCCCCGACGCCGACGAGCACCGCTCGGACGAAGCTGCCGCCTCTTCGACATCGTTCTACCTCGTTCGTCGACGGACGTTCGACGCCCCGTGCCTCCCGCTTGAAAGGGAAGGCATTCAAGAAGGGCCGTCGATTCCCCGTCGCCGAACCCCGAGGTCTTCGACGTTTCTCTACGCCTCTCGACGATCCGTGACTCCTGCTTAAAAGGGGGTCATTCAAGAAGGATCTGTCGACGCCTCTTCGAAGAACTCGACTCCACCAGGTACATTGGGGGGGTAAAAACATTGTAGGAGAGAATAAGACTGTTGAACAATATATGGACTGGGCTTGTGTCATATCCCTTTATTTTACAGGTTGCCCAGGTGGGGGGATCTCCACACAGAACTGTGTCCAGTGGTAGGGGCCAGTATTCTGCCTATTGTTTCAACCCTCTGTTATCTCTCCTCTCTCTATTGCTGGTTTCCTTCTTATTGATCTGTGTGCCATTTTAACAGTATTGTGAATGCACTTTAATGAGGTCTAATATTAGTGGTACCACTTTAGAATTGTAGATATTTACCATTGCTGATTTTCCTGAGCACAAAGTGCGTTATTGTGATAAGTGTACATAACCCTTGAATATTAATTATATAAAGACTGTGTTTTCAGTAATACAGTGTGTGGACATTCCTTTGTGGGGGCTTGGGGATACACTGTACTTAAGAACCAGCCTGCATCACCTCCTGAGAAGCTAGGCCTTGATTGCTCGTCCATCGCTACCGTAATCGAGAATCTTGGCTGGGGTCTTCTGTGCCTCTCCTCTACCATATAGAGAGCGGAAGTACAGACCCCCCCACCGGTCTTGACAAGCTGGTGGCAGCGGTGGGATGCTTATGGTTTTAAGACTCAGTGTATAACCGTGCCACTTACAAAATATCCGCACTTTATTAGATTAAGGTTTGGGTGTGTACCAAATAACTGCATTACAGGCAATGGAGCCCATTGCAAATGGTAAATTGACTCGGATGAGCTTAGAGGCTCTCCAGAGTGCTTGTGAAGCCAGGGAGTTGGACTTTGTGGATAAGTCTAGGGCTGAGCTGATAGCTGCCCTGGTGGACTACCAGACTGATGGTGAAACCCTTGATGAAGGGGGGGATGCAACCAGTGAGGACTCTGCCCCTGGGGTTGTCGCTGAATCTGTTTCTGGGAATGCCACCATTCCTGCTGCCTCTGTTCCAAACCCCAGCAATTCCATGGAACTTGAGTTATTAAGGATGAAATTGGCCTTTGAATATCGCAAGTTGGAAATAGAAGCTGAGCTTAAGAAAGAGGAGCTGGCACAGCAAGTGGAACTCAAGAATAGGGATCTTGCGCTCAAAGACAAGGACACTGAATGTCAGAGAATCCAGCTAGAGAGAGCTAGAGTGGAGACTTCAGCTAGACCAATTGAGAGTGGCAGGTCCCCAGCCACCAAGTTTATGAAAGATTTGGTTGGTGTGTTTGTGGAGGGTTCAGATATCCTCCAATGGATTGAAGCGTTTGAAATGGCTTGTGCAATTCATGATGTAGATAAAAGAGATTGGGCTAAGTGTTTGTTAAGCAGAGTGCCTCAAACTGGATATGACTGTATTCTGAAGCTGAGTGTGGAAGAAAGGGGTCAGTATGAGTGTATGAAGTCTGCTTTGATTGCCAAGTTTGGCAAGACACCTGCCCAATACCTTAAAAGGTTCAGGGAATTTAAGAAAAGAGAGAATGTGTCTTGGGTTGACTGGGTGAGTACTGCGCACATGAACATGATGGGGTGGATTGATGGATACAAGGTGAAAACTTTTGTTGAGTTGTCCCACCTCTTGTTTTTTGAGCATTTTTCTGAAGCCTGTTCACCAGAGCTGCGTCAGTATGTGGCTGACCAGAACATTTTGGACCCCTTTAAGCTGGCTAGGTTGGCTGACAAGTGGGTCTCCCACCGGGTGTCCCCTAAGGACTCCAGTGGGAAGGACAAGGACAAAGAAAAGGGGGCCTCTCAGAAAGCTGAGGAGTCCCAAAAGCAGTCACAGTCGGGTAAGCCAAAACCTTCCTCTCCTAAGACCCAAAAATCTAGTGGGGATAAGTCCTCTGTGGGTGGGAATAAGAGTAGTGGTCCACCTGCTGCAAAGCAGGCTCCCAGTGGTTCCAGTACCGTACCCCGCACTCCTGGCACTTGTTGGGATTGTGGGGCTCTGGATCACAACAGGGGTGACCCCAAGTGTAAAGGTAAGGCACTTGGAGTACAGGCTGTCAGCCTGACCTACCCTTACCCCGTGTCTGAGGTGGAGGCCACTGTCCTCCCCTCCTCTACAGGAATCACATTTGGTGCTCCAGTAGAGATTTCCTTAGTGTCCCTTGGGGCCTGGGACCAGTACGCAGAAGTACTGGCGACTATCCCACAGAACACCCGTAGATTTTTGAGAAGTGTCCTCTTGAATGGCCAGCCTTCTACTGGTTTGAGAGACACTGGGGCAAGCATGACAGTGGTGGACAGGACCCTGCTCAAGCCAGAGGACTATGAAGGTGCTCCTCTGCAAACCACCAGGTTAGCTGGTGGGCCTCCCAAATTATCGCCTGTAGCCCTAGTCACACTCATGATTGGAGACAAGACAGCAAAGCTTCCTGTCCTGGTTCAGGACAATGTCCCTGCTAACATTCTGTTAGGAAATGATCTAGTAGAGTTGGGGTTGATCTCGGATGGTCTTCCCATGACTGCTGCTGCAGTCACTAGGTCACAGGTGACACCGGGTCTGGCTGTGAGTCAGGTATCCGAGCCAAAGGCGAGGCCTAAGGCAAGAAGAAGGAAGACCAAGAAGGCCACCTCTGTGGAGGGAACACCTTCTCTTCCTGCTGTTCCGACAGCACCCAATGGGATCCATGCTCCGGACGGGCTGGGTCCAGCGGAAAACCCAAACTCAACTCCTGTGGGAGAAGAGACAGAAGACTCTCCTGTGGGAGAGGTTCTCAACCCGGAGGATCATCCCGACCTTCAATGCTTGTTAGCTGAAGGGGGACCCTCCCGGGCAGACTTCTGTAAGGGACAGAGAGAGTGCCACTCTCTCGAGGGCCTGAGGAAACAGGCCCTGTCCCAGGCACAAGGTGAAGTGCCTAGGACATTCAAGATTTATTGGGAGGGTGAGCTCCTTGTTAGTGAGCCCACTAAGCCCGAACCTGGTGCCCGCAAGAGGTTGGTGGTACCCCAGGTTTACAGGCCCTTCCTACTGCAGTTGGCGCATGAGGTGCCCTTGGCTGGTCATCTTGGGACCAAGAAGACTAAGCAGAGGCTCTCTGCCCATTTCTACTGGCCACGGATGGGAGTAGAGGTGGAGTCCCACTGCAGGACCTGCCCAACTTGTCAGTTGTCTGGCAAGACTGGAGGCAGGGTCATTGCCCCACTGCAGCCATTACCAGTGGTTGGCACACCATTTGAGAGGGTGGGCATCGACATCGTCGGTCCCCTTGACCCTCCCACTTCAGGTGGACATCGGTTCATCCTGGTCTTGGTAGATCATGCCACCAGGTACCCTGAGGCAATACCCCTTCGGACTGTTACTGCCAAGGTGGTTGCCAGGGCTCTCCTGGGCATTTTCACCCGTGTTGGATTCCCCAAGGAGGTTGTCTCTGACCGAGGATCCAACTTCATGTCTAGTTACATGAAAACCATGTGGAAAGAGTGCGGGGTAACCTACAAGTTCTCCACCTCTTACCACCCCCAGACCAATGGTCTGGTTGAGAGATTTAACAAAACTCTCAAGGGCATGCTAGGTGCTTTGGAAGAGCCCCTAAGGAGGAAATGGGATCTCCTCCTGCCATGCCTGCTGTTTGCTTACAGAGAGGTACCTCAAGAGGGTGTTGGTTTCAGCCCCTTTGAGTTACTCTTTGGACATCCCGTGAGGGGGCCCCTCGCCTTGATCCGAGAAGGCTTGGAAGCCACCCCTCCAGGTCCCGCCAAGCAAGTGGGGGACTATGTGTTAGGCCTCAGGCGGAGGATGACACAAATGATGGGTCAGGCAACAGCAAATCTCAAGGCCAGCCAGGAATTGAATAAGTACTGGCATGACCTGAAAGCTTCGCAAGTGGATTGGACTCCGGGACAGGAAATCCTTGTGATGGAGCCTACCAAGCCTAGAGCTTTGGCAGACAAGTGGACTGGACCCTTCAGGATCATCTCCAAGATGGGCGAAGTCAATTATCTGGTGGACATGGGAGCCTCTGGGGTAGCCCCCCAGGTATTCCATGTCAACAGGCTCAAGCCTTTCCACAGGCGAGCAGAGGTCTCATGTCTCTTGCTAGCTTCAGGGCAAGAAGAGGATGAGAGTGAGCCCCTTCCTGATTTGCTGCATAGCAACCCTCAGGATGGCTCAGTGGAGGGAGTACAACTCTCTCCCGATTTGACAACAGAGCAGCAGAGGGCCTGCCGGGCTTTGCTCCAGCAGTATGCCCCTCTGTTTTCACTGACACCGGGCCTTACACCGTGGTGTAAGCACGAAATTGACACTGGTGACAGTGTGCCTGTCAAAAGCAGGAGCTATCGTATGTCAGATACCGTCAAAAACCACATCCAGGCTGAGGTCGCCAAGATGTTGGATCTGGGTGTTATTGAACCCTCCACCAGTCCCTGGTCCAGTCCAGTGGTCCTTGTCCCCAAGGCAAGTTCCCCGGCGGGTACCAAGGATTGGAGGTTCTGTGTGGACTACCGAGGAGTCAATGCCGTCACCAAAACTGACGCGCACCCATTGCCCAGGGCTGATGAGCTCGTGGACACTATAGGTGCTGCCAAATTTGTGAGCACCTTTGACCTTACCTCAGGCTATTGGCAAATAGCTCTGACGGACCATGCCAAGGAAAAGACGGCATTCTCCACACCTGAGGGACTCTACCAGTTTAGGGTCATGCCCTTTGGGTTGAAGAATGCCCCTGCCACCTTCCAGAGATTGGTCAACCATGCGCTCAGTGGGCTGGAAGCCTTTTGTGTGGCTTACTTAGACGACATTGCCGTCTACAGTTCCACCTGGGAAGAGCATTTGACACATCTGGATAAGGTGTTGCAGGCCTTGAAAAGGGCTAACCTCACTATCAAGGCCACCAAGTGCCAGATAGCTCAGGGGAAAGTTACCTATCTTGGTCATGAGGTAGGAGGGGGTCAAATCCAACCTCTCTCCAGTAAAGTACAGGACGTACAGAACTGGGAGACTCCCACTACTCAAACCCAGGTGAGAGCCTTTTTGGGCCTCACTGGGTACTATCGCAATTTCATGGCAGACTATGGAACCATAGCTGCACCCCTGACAGCTCTAACTTCACCCAAACAGCCTAGGAAGGTTAATTGGACTGAAGACTGTCAGAGGGCCTTTGATGGCTTGAAAGAAAGTCTGTGTAGGGCACCTGTGTTGAGTGCGCCTGACTACAGCCGACCCTTTATCGTCCAGACGGATGCCTGCGACACCGGAATTGGAGCTGTCTTGTCCCAGTTAGATGACAAAGGGAGAGAACATCCTATCATATTCATCAGTAGACAACTCAAGGGTAGAGAACTTAGGTGGGCTACTGTTGAAAAGGAATGTTTTAGTATAGTTTGGAGCCTTAGGCGTTTTAGGCCCTACCTTACGGGGTCCACCTTCAAGGTCCAAACAGATCATAAGCCCCTGAAGTGGCTTATGCAGATGAAGGGTGAGAATCCGAAATTGCTCAGGTGGTCGATTAGCCTACAAGGGCTAGACTTCACCATAGAGCACAGACCAGGGAAGAGTCACGATAATGCAGATGGCCTTTCCAGAAGGTATGTTGACCGTCTGGATGAGGGTGTCTATCCCGTGGGAGATTAGGCACCCTCCACCTCAGTCTGGGGGGGGCGACTGTGATGCCGGAAATGCATCTGAGGGACAGGGCCTCTGAATCCTTGTCCTTTTTCTGTTTTTACCGTGTGTTCTGTCATGTTTTCTGCCCAGGAGTCCATGAGGGACTCCTGGCAGTGCAGCTCTCTTTTGGTTTGGTGAACAGACCCATGGGATACCCTTATGGCACCCATGGGTAGGGGTACAACCCTGTGCCCCTAGTGTATGTTTTTGGGCACCTGTGGGTGGCCCACAGAGCAGGGTATGGGCTGGTGGCAGCTCCATGCTGAATTTGACAGGTGCTCTGGGTGTCCTCCATTTTGGGATACCCAGGCCCTGCCATTGGAATCAGTTGATTCCTGATAGGAAACAAGATGGCCCCTGTGGCCTCTTGCTTTCTATTGCCTGTTATCTTGTTTTTCCCAAAGTCCTGGGAAGCCCTGACTCTGTCCCTTCCCCCTGACTGGCTGTTGGGTGGAAGTTCCATATATGGTGTTGTTGTAAAGGCCCAGCTAGACTGACTGGAGCCTTCCCAGTGACTGTATGTTATGGGTACCTCCTGTGGGTGGGACCTGGGTGAATGGAGTGTGTGACCAATATACACTCCTTGTTGTGGTTGTCTGGTTTCTGGCATGAGAGACAAAGACTGAGACAGCCCTGCCCGAAACTGGCCTGAATGCAGTGTGTAGTGTTGAATGGCTGGGTACTTGTCCCAATCCACATTCCTTGTTGTGAGTGTCTGAAAGGGAGGAGTGTGGCCTGAATGCACTGTGTGCCTGATTGGCTGACTGACTGCATGAATGCCCTTCTGTGTGATTGGCTGCTGTGTGTGTGCCAGCAGTGTGGATGAGAGACAGAATAGTATATCTGGGGACCTCTCACCACTGGAAATTGTTCAGAAGCATTCAGAAGCTGAGTCTCCACTCAAGAGTAACTGGATTTGCTGATCCTCGACGTCCAGCTGGAAGAAGAAGACTTGCTGTGGCATTTGCTTCGACGGAACTGAAGGTTGTCGAAATCGTCGAGGACTGACCCGAGAGAGGACCTGGCTAGGCGCCCTCTTCCCGTGCTCCGAGGGACCATCGAGCACCGCTGAATCTTCGCCGAAGCGCCCTGGAAGTCAGACCCTCGAAAGGCTGCCGACCCGAGACGGGACCGCCGAGGAGATCGAAGTGAAGCACCCGGACCTCGACGCTGTCGAAGTCCATTGCCGTCGACCAGGGTTCGCAGGTCTGTGTAACCGCTGGAGGCCCGTCGAAGTTGTGTTGCCCAGCCGTGGGAACCACTTGACGCCGTGCCGCCGACGACCGGAGCCGTCCGCTCCTTGCCTAAGAACGTTTCAATCGAAGGACTCCCTCGACCGCATCGTCGACCGCTTATCCTGCCGGAGAAAGTCGAGGACGACCAACGCGCCGAGGAGAAACCTGCCGGTGGGTTTCCCGCCACCCAACGATCCCAAAGACTCGAGCGACTCGACGCCCTTGCTGGGCTCCCGTCTCTACAATCTTTGCGGTCCAGAACTATTGTCATCGAGGTGCCCCGCACACCTCCGCCGTGCAGGACGCCGACGCCCCGACGCCGACGAGCACCGCTCGGACGAAGCTGCCGCCTCTTCGACATCGTTCTACCTCGTTCGTCGACGGACGTTCGACGCCCCGTGCCTCCCGCTTGAAAGGGAAGGCATTCAAGAAGGGCCGTCGATTCCCCGTCGCCGAACCCCGAGGTCTTCGACGTTTCTCTACGCCTCTCGACGATCCGTGACTCCTGCTTAAAAGGGGGTCATTCAAGAAGGATCTGTCGACGCCTCTTCGAAGAACTCGACTCCACCAGGTACATTGGGGGGGTAAAAACATTGTAGGAGAGAATAAGACTGTTGAACAATATATGGACTGGGCTTGTGTCATATCCCTTTATTTTACAGGTTGCCCAGGTGGGGGGATCTCCACACAGAACTGTGTCCAGTGGTAGGGGCCAGTATTCTGCCTATTGTTTCAACCCTCTGTTATCTCTCCTCTCTCTATTGCTGGTTTCCTTCTTATTGATCTGTGTGCCATTTTAACAGTATTGTGAATGCACTTTAATGAGGTCTAATATTAGTGGTACCACTTTAGAATTGTAGATATTTACCATTGCTGATTTTCCTGAGCACAAAGTGCGTTATTGTGATAAGTGTACATAACCCTTGAATATTAATTATATAAAGACTGTGTTTTCAGTAATACAGTGTGTGGACATTCCTTTGTGGGGGCTTGGGGATACACTGTACTTAAGAACCAGCCTGCATCACCTCCTGAGAAGCTAGGCCTTGATTGCTCGTCCATCGCTACCGTAATCGAGAATCTTGGCTGGGGTCTTCTGTGCCTCTCCTCTACCATATAGAGAGCGGAAGTACAGACCCCCCCACCGGTCTTGACACCCACCCTCTCAAATGGTGTGCCAACCACTGGTAATGGCTGCAGTGGGGCAATGACCCTGCCTCCAGTCTTGCCAGACAACTGACAAGTTGGGCAGGTCCTGCAGTGGGACTCCACCTCTACTCCCATCCGTGGCCAGTAGAAATGGGCAGAGAGCCTCTGCTTAGTCTTCTTGGTCCCAAGATGACCAGCCAAGGGCACCTCATGCGCCAACTGCAGTAGGAAGGGCCTGTAAACCTGGGGTACCACCAACCTCTTGCGGGCACCAGGTTCGGGCTTAGTGGGCTCACTAACAAGGAGCTCACCCTCCCAATAAATCTTGAATGTCCTAGGCACTTCACCTTGTGCCTGGGACAGGGCCTGTTTCCTCAGGCCCTCGAGAGAGTGGCACTCTCTCTGTCCCTTACAGAAGTCTGCCCGGGAGGGTCCCCCTTCAGCTAACAAGCATTGAAGGTCGGGATGATCCTCCGGGTTGAGAACCTCTCCCACAGGAGAGTCTTCTGTCTCTTCTCCCACAGGAGTTGAGTTTGGGTTTTCCACTGGACCCAGCCCGTCCGGAGCATGGATCCCAATGGGTGCTGTCGGAACAGCAGGAAGAGAAGGTGTTCCCTCCACAGAGGTGGCCTTCTTGGTCTTCCTTCTTCTTGCCTTAGGCCTCGCCTTTGGCTCGGGTACCTGACTCACAGCCAGACCCGGTGTCACCTGTGACCTAGTGACTGCAGCAGCAGTCATGGGAAGACCATCCGAGATCAACCCCAACTCTACTAGATCATTTCCTAACAGAATGTTAGCAGGGACATTGTCCTGAACCAGGACAGGAAGCTTTGCTGTCTTGTCTCCAATCATGAGTGTGACTAGGGCTACAGGCGATAATTTGGGAGGCCCACCAGCTAACCTGGTGGTTCTCAGAGGAGCACCTACATAGTCCTCTGGCTTGAGCAGGGTCCTGTCCACCACTGTCATGCTTGCCCCAGTGTCTCTCAAACCAGTAGAAGGCTGGCCATTCAAGAGGACACTTCTCAAAAACCTACGGGTGTTCTGCGGGATAGTTGCCAGTACTTCTGCGTACTGGTCCCAGGCCCCAAGGGACACTAAGGAAATCTCTACCGGAGCACCAAATGTGATTCCTGTAGAGGAGGGGAGGGCAGTGGCCTCCACCTCAGCCACGGGGTAAGGGTAGGTCAGGCTGACAGCCTGTACTCCAAGTGCCTTACCTTTACACTTGGGGTCACCCCTTTTGTGATCCAGAGCCCCACAATCCCAACAAGTGCCAGGAGTGCGGGGTACGGTACTGGAACCACTGGGAACCTGCTTTGCAGCAGGTGGACCACTACTCTTATTCCCACCCACAGAGGACTTATCCCCACTAGATTTTTGGGTCTTAGGAGAGGAAGGTTTTGGTTTACCCGACTGTGATTGCTTTTGGGACTCCTCAGCTTTCTGAGAGGTCCCCTTTTCTTTGTCCTTGTCCTTCCCACTGGAGTCCTTAGGGGACACCCGGTGGGAGACCCACTTGTCAGCCAACCTAGCCAGCTTAAAGGGGTCCAAAATGTTCTGGTCAGCCACATACTGACGCAGCTCTGGTGAACAGGCTTCAGAAAAATGCTCAAAAAACAAGAGGTGGGACAACTCAACAAAAGTTTTCACCTTGTAACCGTCAATCCACCCCATCATGTTCATGTGCGCAGTACTCACCCAGTCAACCCAAGACACATTCTCTCTTTTCTTAAAATCCCTGAACCTTTTAAGGTATTGGGTAGGTGTCTTGCCAAACTTGGCAATCAAAGCAGACTTCATACACTCATACTGACCCCTTTCTTCCACACTCAGCTTCAGAATACAGTCATATCCAGTTTGAGGCACTCTGCTTAACAAACACTTAGCCCAATCTCTTTTATCTACATCATGAATTGCACAAGCCATTTCAAACGCTTCAATCCATTGGAGGATATCTGAACCCTCCACAAACACACCAACCAAATCTTTCATAAACTTGGTGGCTGGGGACCTGCCACTCTCAATTGGTCTAGCTGAAGTCTCCACTCTAGCTCTCTCTAGCTGGATTCTCTGACATTCAGTGTCCTTGTCTTTGAGCGCAAGATCCCTATTCTTGAGTTCCACTTGCTGTGCCAGCTCCTCTTTCTTAAGCTCAGCTTCTATTTCCAACTTGCGATATTCAAAGGCCAATTTCATCCTTAATAACTCAAGTTCCATGGAATTGCTGGGGTTTGGAACAGAGGCAGCAGGAATGGTGGCATTCCCAGAAACAGATTCAGCGACAACCCCAGGGGCAGAGTCCTCACTGGTTGCATCCCCCCCTTCATCAAGGGTTTCACCATCAGTCTGGTAGTCCACCAGGGCAGCTATCAGCTCAGCCCTAGACTTATCCACAAAGTCTAACTCCCTGGCTTCACAAGCACTCTGGAGAGCCTCTAAGCTCATCCGAGTCAATTTACCATTTGCAATGGGCTCCATTGCCTGTAATGCAGTTATTTGGTACACACCCAAACCTTAATCTAATAAAGTGCGGATATTTTGTAAGTGGCACGGTTATACACTGAGTCTTAAAACCATAAGCAATCCCACCGCTGCCACCAGCTTGTCAAGACCGGTGGGGGGGTCTGTACTTCCGCTCTCTATATGGTAGAGGAGAGGCACAGAGGACCCCAGCCAAGATTCTCGATTGTGGTAGCAATGGACGAGCAATCAAGGCCTAGCTTCTCAGGAGGTGATGCAGGCTGGTTCTTAAGTACAGTGTATCCCCAAGCCCCCACAAAGGAATGTCCACACACTGTATTACTGAAAACACAGTCTTTATATAATTAATATTCAAGGGTTATGTACACTTATCACAACAACGCACTTTGTGCTCAGGAAAACCAATAATGATAAATATCTACAATTCTAAAGTGGTACCACTAATATTAGACCTCATAACAGTGCATTCACAATACTGTAGCAATGGCACGCGGATCAATAAGAAGGAAACCAGCAATAGAGAGAGGAGAGATACCAGAGGGTTGAAACAATAGGCAGAAGACTGGCCCTTGCTACTGGACACAGTTCTTTGTGGAGATCCCCCCACCTGGGCAACCTGTAAAATAAAGAGATATAACACAAGCCCAGTCCATATATTGTTCAACAGTCTTATTCTCTCCTACAATGTTTTTACCCCCCCAATGTACCTGGTGGAGTCGAGTTCTTCGAAGAGGCGTCGACAGATCCTTCTTGAATGACCCCCTTTAAAGCAGGAGTCACGGATCGTCGAGAGGCGTCGAGAAACGTCGAAGACCTCGGGGTTCGGCGACGGGGAATCGACGGCCCTTCTTGAATGCCTTCCCTTTCAAGCGGGAGGCACGGGGCGTCGAACGTCCGTCGACAAACGAGGTAGAACGATGTCGAAGAGGCGGCAGCTTCGTCCAAGCGGTGCTCGTCGGCGTCGGGGCGTCGGCGTCCTGCAAGGCGGAGGTGTGCGGGGCACCTCGATGACAATAGTTCTGGACCGCAAAGATTGTAGAGACGGGAGCCCAGCAAGGGCGTCGAGTCGCCCGAGTCTTTGGGGTCGTGAGGTGGCGGGAAACCCACCGGCGGATTCTCCTCGGCGCGTTGGTCGTCCTCGACTTTCTCCGGCAGGACAAAAGCAGTCGACGGTGCGGACGAGGGAGTCCTTCGAGTCAAATGTTCTTAGGCAAGGAGCGGACGGCTCCGGTCGTCGGCGGCTCGGCGTCAAGTGGTTCCCACGGCTGGGCAACACAACTTCGACGGGCCTCCAGCGGTTGCACAGACCTGCGAACCCTGGTCGACGGCAATGGACTTCGACAGCGTCGATGTCCGGGTGCTTTACTTCGGTCTCCTCGGCAGTCCCCTTCTCCGGTCGGCAGCCTTTCGATGGTCTGGCGTCCAGGGAGCTTCGGCGAAGATTCAGCGGTGCTCGATGGTCCCTCGGAGCATGGGAAGAGGGCGCCTAGCCAGGTCCTCTCTCGGGTCAGTCCTCGACGATTTCGACAACCTTCAGTTCCGTCGAAGCAAATGCCACAGCAAGTCTTCTTCTTCCAGCTGGACGTCGAGGATCAGCAAATCCAGTTACTCTTGAGTGGAGACTCAGCTTCTGAATGCTTCTGAACAATTTCCAGTGGTGAGAGGTCCCCAGATATACTATTCTGTCTCTCATCCACACTGCTGGCACACACACAGCAGCCAATCACACAGAAGGGCATTCATGCAGTCAGTCAGCCAATCAGGCACACAGTGCATTCAGGCCACACTCCTCCCTTTCAGACACTCACAACAAGGAATGTGGATTGGGACAAGTACCCAGCCATTCAACACTACACACTGCATTCAGGCCAGTTTCGGGCAGGGCTGTCTCAGTCTTTGTCTCTCATGCCAGAAACCAGACAACCACAACAAGGAGTGTATATTGGTCACACACTCCATTCACCCAGGTCCCACCCACAGGAGGTACCCATAACATACAGTCACTGGGAAGGCTCCAGTCAGTCTAGCTGGGCCTTCACAACAACACCATATATGGAACTTCCACCCAACAGCCAGCCAGGGGGAAGGGACAGAGCCAGGGCTTCCCAGGACTTTGGGAAAAACAAGACAACAGGCAATAGAAAGCAAGAGGCCACAGGGGCCATCTCGTTTCTATCAGGAATCAACTGATCCCAATGGCAGGGCCTGGGTATCCCAAAATGGAGGACACCCAGAGCACCTGTCAAGTTTAGCATGGAGCTGCCACCAGCCCATACCCTGCTCTGTGGGCCACCCACAGGTGCCCAAAAACATACACTAGGGGCACAGGGTTGTACCCCTACCCATGGGTGCCATAAGGGTATCCCATGGGTCTGTTCACCAAACCAAAAGAGAGCTGCACTGCCAGGAGTCCCTCATGGACTCCTGGGCAGAAAACATGACAGAACACACGGTAAAAACAGAAAAAGGACAAGGATTCAGAGGCCCTGTCCCTCAGATGCATTTCCGGCATCACATGCACCTACCTGGCCGGCAAGGGGCAAGCCGAAAACGGAAGCAACCCCCAGTCTGTTTGCAGAGGGGAATCTCAGCCATTCTGCCGACCGGCACAACATACAGATATGGGCCTCGGGTATCCAAGCCACCAAGGAAAACAGGGAGCCCCATGCATTTCCGAAAAGAGGACACCCGTGGGAATCTGCAGAGGTGTGATTTGCGCACATCGCCCCAGATTTTTTTACCCAGACACCCCTGCAAAGTCCGAAATGTGGGAAAAAAACGCTTTTTCCGCACATTTCGCTCGACGCACCCATCGAAACACGCCCCCAACAACACATGGCCTACCGTCCCGCGTTCCCACAGGTGTCCCGATGAAAACGGTACCTCACATGCATGGGTGCACCTACCTGGCCGGCAAGGGGCAAGCCGAAAACGCAAGCAACCCCCAGTCTGTTTGCAGAGGGGAATCTCAGCCATTCTGCCGACCGGCACAACATACAGATATGGGCCTCGGGTGTCCAAGCCACCAAGGAAAACAGGGAGCCCCATGCATTTCCGAAAAGAGGACACCCGTGGGAATCCGCAGAGGTGTGATTTGCGCACATCGCCCCAGATTTTTTTACCCAGACACCCCTGCAAAGTCCGAAATGTGGGGAACAAAATGCTTTTTCCGCACATTTCGCTCGACGCACCCATCGAAACACGCCCCCAACAACACATGGCCTACCGTACCGCGTTCCCACAGGTGTCCCGATGAAAACGGTACCTCACATGCGTGGGTGCACCTACCTGGCCGGCAAGGGGCAAGCCGAAAACGCAAGCAACCCCGTCTGTTTGCAGAGGGGAATCTCATCCATTCTGCCGACCGGCACAACATACAGATATGGGCCTCGGGTGTCCAAGCCACCAAGGAAAACAGGGAGCCCCATGCATTTCCGAAAAGAGGACACCCGTGGGAATCCGCAGAGGTGTGATTTGCGCACATCGCCCCAGATTTTTTTACCCAGACACCCCTGCAAAGTCCGAAATGTGGGGAACAAAATGCTTTTTCCGCACATTTCGCTCGACGCACCCATCAAAACACGCCCCCAACAACACATGGCCTACCGTCCCGCGTTCTCACAGGTGTCCCGATGAAAACGGTACCTCACATGCGTGGGTGCACCTACCTGGCCGGCAAGGGGCAAGCCGAAAACGAAAGCAACCCCCAGTCTGTTTGCAGAGGGGAATCTCAGCCATTCTGCCGACCGGCACAACATACAGATATGGGCCTTCGGTGTCCAAGCCACCAAGGAAAACAGGGATCCCCATGCATTTCCAAAAAGAGGACACCCGTGGGATCCGCAGAGGTGTGATTTGCGCACATGGCCCCAGATTTTTTTACCCAGGCACCCCTGCAAAGTCCGAAATGTGGGGAAAAAAACACTTTTTCCGCACATTTTGCTCGACGTACCCATCGAAACATGCGCCCAACAACACATGGCCTACTGTCCCGCGTTCCCACAGGTGTCCCGATGAAAACGGTACCTCACATGCGTGGGTGCACCTACCTGGCCAGCAAGGGGCAAGCCAAAAACGCAAGCAACCCCCAGTCTGTTTGCAGAGGGGAATCTCAGCCATTCTGCCGACCGGCACAACATACAGATATGGGCCTTCGGTGTCCAAGCAACCAAGGAAAACAGGGAGCCCCATGCATTTCCGAAAAGAGGACACCCGTGGGAATCCGCAGAGGTGTGATTTGCGCACATCGCCCCAGATTTTTTTACCCAGACACCCCTGCAAAGTCCGAAATGTGGGGAAAAAAACGCTTTTTCCGCACATTTTGCTCGACGCACCCATCGAAACACACCCCCAACAACACATGGCCTACCGTCCCGCGTTGCCACAGGTGTCCCGATGAAAACGGTACCTCACATGCGTGGGTGCACCTACCTGGCCGGCAAGGGGCAAGCCGAAAACGCAAGCAACCCCCAGTCTGTTTGCAGAGGGGAATCTCAGCCATTCTGCCGACCGGCACAACATACAGATATGGGCCTCGGGTGTCCAAGCCACCAAGGAAAATAGGGAGCCCCATGCATTTCCAAAAAGAGGACACCCGTGGGAATCCGCAGAGGTGTGATTTGCGCACATGGCCCCAGATTTTTTTACCCAGACACCCCTGCAAAGTACGAAATGTGGGGAAAAAAACGCTTTTTCCGCACATTTTGCTCGACGCACCCATCGAAACACGCACCCAACAACACATAGCCTACCGTCCCGCGTTCCCACAGGTGTCCCGATGAAAACGGTACCTCACATGCGTGGGTGCACCTACCTGGCCGGCAAGGGGCAAGCCGAAAACGCAAGCAACCCCCAGTCTGTTTGCAGAGGGGAATCTCAGCCATTCTGCCGACCGGCACAACATACAGATATGGGCCTCGGGTGTCCAAGCCACCAAGGAAAACAGGGAGCCCCATGCATTTCTGAAAAGAGGACACCCGTGGGAATCCGCAGAGGTGTGATTTGCGCACATCGCCCCAGATTTTTTTACCCAGACACCCCTGCAAAGTCCGAAATGTGGGGAAAAAAACGCTTTTTCCGCACATTTTGCTCGACGCACCCATCGAAACACACCCCCAACAACACATGGCCTACCGTCCCGCGTTGCCACAGGTGTCCCGATGAAAACGGTACCTCACATGCGTGGGTGCACCTACCTGGCCGGCAAGGGGCAAGCCGAAAACGCAAGCAACCCCCAGTCTGTTTGCAGAGGGGAATCTCAGCCATTCTGCCGACCGGCACAACATACAGATATGGGCCTCGGGTGTCCAAGCCACCAAGGAAAACAGGGAGCCCCATGCATTTCCGAAAAGAGGACACCCGTGGGAATCCGCAGAGGTGTGATTTGCGCACATCGCCCCAGATTTTTTTACCCAGACACCCCTGCAAAGTCCGAAATGTGGGGAAAAAAACGCTTTTTCCGCACATTTCGCTCGACGCACCCATCGAAACACGCCCCCAACAACACATGGCCTACCGTCCCGCGTTCCCACAGGTGTCCCAATGAAAACGGTACCTCACATGCGTGGGTGCACCTACCTGGCCGGCAAGGGGCAAGCCGAAAACGCAAGCAACCCCCAGTCTGTTTGCAGAGGGGAATCTCAGCCATTCTGCCGACCGGCACAACATACAGATATGGGCCTCGGGTGTCCAAGCCACCAAGGAAAACAGGGAGCCCCTTGCATTTCCGAAAAGAGGACACCCGTGGGAATCCGCAGAGTTGTGATTTGCGCACATCGCCCCAGATTTTTTTACCCAGACACCCCTGCAAAGTCCGAAATGTGGGGAAAAAAACGCTTTTTCCGCACATTTCGCTCGACGCACCCATCGAAACACGCCCCCAACAACACATGGCCTACCGTCCCGCGTTCCCACAGGTGTCCCGATGAAAACGGTACCTCACATGCGTGGGTGCACCTACCTGGCCGGCAAGGGGCAAGCCGAAAATGCAAGCAACCCCCAGTCTGTTTGCAGAGGGGAATCTCAGCCATTCTGCCGACCGGCACAACATACAGATATGGGCCTCGGGTGTCCAAGCCACCAAGGAAAACAGGGAGCCCCATGCATTTCCGAAAAGAGGACACCTGTGGGAATCCGCAGAGGTGTGATTTGCGCACATCGCCCCAGATTTTTTTACCCAGACACCCCTGCAAAGGCCGAAATGTGGGGAAAAAAATGCTTTTTCCGCACATGTCGCTCGACGCACCCTTCGAAACACGCCCCCAACAACATATGGCCTACTGTCCCGCGTTCCCACAGGTGTCCCGATGAAAACGGTACCTCACATGCGTGGGTGCACCTACCTGGCCGGCAAGGGGCAAGCCGAAAACGCAAGCAACCCCCAGTCTGTTTGCAGAGGGGAATCTCAGCCATTCTGCCGACCGGCACAACATACAGATATGGGCCTCGGGTGTCCAAGCCACCAAGGAAAACAGGGAGCCCCATGCATTTTCAAAAAGAGGACACCCGTGGGAATCCGCAGAGGTGTGATTTGCGCACATCGCCCCAGATTTTTTTACCCAGACACCCCTGCAAAGTCCGAAATGTGGGGAAAAAAACACTTTTTCCGCACATTTTGCTCAACGCACCCATCGAAACACGCCCCCAACAACACATGGCCTACCGTCCCGCGTTCCCACAGGTGTCCCGATGAAAACGGTACCTCACATGCGTGGGTGCACCTACCTGGCCGGCAAGGGGCAAGCCGAAAACGCAAGCAACCCCCAGTCTGTTTGCAGAGGGGACTCTCAGCCATTCTGCCGACCGGCACAACATACAGATATGGGCCTCGGGTGTCCAAGCCACCAAGGAAAACAGGGAGCCCCATGCATTTCCGAAAAGAGGACACCCGTGGGAATCCACAGAGGTGTGATTTGCGCACATCGCCCCAGATTTTTTTACCCAGACACCCCTGCAAAGTCCGAAATGTGGGGAAAAAAACGCTTTTTCCGCACATTTCGCTCGACGCACCCATCGAAACACGCCCCCAACAACACATGGCCTAACGTCCCGCGTTCCCACAGGTGTCCCGATGAAATCGGTACCTCACATGCGTGGGTGCACCTACCTGGCCGGCAAGGGGAAAGCCGAAAATGCAAGCAACCCCCAGTCTGTTTGCAGAGGGGAATCTCAGCCATTCTGCCGACCGGCACAACATCTAGATATGGGCCTCGGGTGTCCAAGCCACCAAGGAAAACAGGGAGCCCCATGCATTTCCGAAAAGAGGACACCCGTGGGAATCCGCAGAGGTGTGATTTGCGCACATCGCCCCAGATTTTTTTACCTAGACACCCCTGCAAAGTCCGAAATGTGG
Organism: Ambystoma mexicanum; assembly: GCF_040938575.1. NCBI lineage: Eukaryota > Metazoa > Chordata > Amphibia > Caudata > Ambystomatidae > Ambystoma > Ambystoma mexicanum. The sequence goes on along the minus strand of NC_090940.1, from coordinate 465,470,501 downwards.
GGAAAAAAATGCTTTTTCCGCACATTTCGCTCGACGCACCCATCGAAACACGCCCCCAACAACACATGGCCTACCGTCCCGCGTTCCCACAGGTGTCCCGATGAAAACGGTACCTCACATACGTGGGTGCACCTACCTGGCCGGCAAGGGGCAAGCCGGAAAGGCAAGCAACCCCCAGTCTGTTTGCAGAGGGGAATCTCAGCCATTCTGCCGACCGGCACAACATACAGATATGGGCCTCGGGTGTCCAAGCCACCAAGGAAAACAGGGAGCCCCATGCATTTTCGAAAAGAGGACACCCGTGGGAATCCGCAGAGGTGTGATTTGCGCACATCGCCCCAGATTTTTTTACCCAGACACCCCTGCAAAGTCCGAAATGTGGGGAAAAAAACGCTTTTTCCGCACATTTCGGTCGACGCACCCATCGAAACACGCCCCCAACAACACATGGCCTACCGTCCCGCGTTCCCACAGGTGTCCCGATGAAAACGGTACCTCACATGCGTGGGTGCATCTACCTGGCCGGCAAGGGGCAAGCCGAAAACGCAAGCAACCCCCAGTCTGTTTGCAGAGGGGAATCTCAGCCATTCTGCCGACCGGCACAACATACAGATATGGGCCTCGGGTGTCCAAGCCACCAAGGAAAACAGGGAGCCCCATGCATTTCTGAAAAGAGGACACCCGTGGGAATCCGCAGAGGTGTGATTTGCGCACATCGCCCCAGATTTTTTTACCCAGACACCCCTGCAAAGTCCGAAATGTGGGGAAAAAAACGCTTTTTCCGCACATTTCGCTCAACGCACCCATCGAAACACGCCCCCAACAACACATGGCCTACCGTCCCGCGTTGCCACAGGTGTCCCGATGAAAACAGTACCTCACATGCGTGGGTGCACCTACCTGGCCGGCAAGGGGCAAGCCGAAAACGCAAGCAACCCCCAGTCTGTTTGCAGAGGGGAATCTCAGCCATTCTGCCGACCGGCACAACATACAGATATGGGCCTCGGGTGTCCAAGCCACCAAGGAAAACAGGGAGCCCCTTGCATTTCCGAAAAGAGGACACCCGTGGGAATCCGCAGAGGTGTGATTTGCGCACATCGCCCCAGATTTTTTTACCCAGACACCCCTGCAAAGTCCGAAATGTGGGGAAAAAACGCTTTTTCCGCACATTTCGCTCGACGCACCCATCGAAACACGCCCCCAACAACACATGGCCTACCGTCCCGCGTTCCCACAGGTGTCCCGATGAAAACGGTACCTCACATGCGTGGGTGCACCTACCTGGCCGGCAAGGGGCAAGCCGAAAACGCAAGCAACCCCCAGTCTGTTTGCAGAGGGGAATCTCAGCCATTCTGCCGACCGGCACAACATACAGATATGGGCCTCGGGTGTCCAAGCCACCAAGGAAAACAGGGAGCCCCTTGCATTTCCGAAAAGAGGACACCCGTGGGAATCCGCAGAGGTGTGATTTGCGCACATTGCCCCAGATGTTTTTACCCAGACACCCCTGCAAAGTCCGAAATGTGGGGAAAAAAACGCTTTTTCCGCACATTTCGCTCGACGCACCCATCGAAACACGCCCCCAACAACACATGGCCTACCGTCCCGCGTTCCCACAGGTGTCCCAATGAAAACGGTACCTCACATGCGTGGGTGAACCTACCTGGCCGGCAAGGGGCAAGCCGAAAACGCAAGCAACCCCCAGTCTGTTTGCAGAGGGGAATCTCAGCCATTCTGCCGACCGGCACAACATACAGATATGGGCCTCGGGTGTCCAAGCCACCAAGGAAAACAGGGAGCCCCATGCATTTCCAAAAAGAGGACACCCGTGGGAATCCGCAGAGGTGTGATTTGCGCACATCGCCCCAGATTTTTTTACCCAGACACCCCTGCAAAGTCCGAAATGTGGGGAAAAAAACCCTTTTTCCGCACATTTCGCTCGACGCACCCATCGAAACACGCCCCCAACAACACATGGCCTACCGTCCCGCGTTCCCACAGGTGTCCCGATGAAAACGGTACCTCACATGCGTGGGTGCACCTACCTGGCCGGCAAGGGGCAAGCCGAAAACGCAAGCAACCCCCGGTCTGTATGCAGAGGGGAATCTCAGCCATTCTGCCGACCGGCACAACATACAGATATGGGCCTCGGGTGTCCAAGCCACAAAGGAAAACAGGGAGCCCCATGCATTTCCAAAAAGAGGACACCCGTGGGAATCCGCAGAGGTGTGATTTGCGCACATCGCCCCAGATTTTTTTACCCAGACACCCCTGCAAAGTCCGAAATGTGGGGAAAAAAACGCTTTTTCCGCACATTTCGCTCGACGCACCCATCGGAACACGCCCCCAACAACACATGGCCCACCGTCCCGCGTTTCCACAGGTGTCCCGATGAAAAGGGTACCTCACATGCGTGGGTGCACCTACCTGGCCGGCAAGGGGCAAGCCGAAAATGCAAGCAACCCCCAGTCTGTTTGCAGAGGGGAATCTCAGCCATTCTGCCGACCGGCACAACATACAGATATGGGCCTCGGGTGTCCAAGCCACCAAGGAAAACAGGGAGCCCCATGCATTTCCGAAAAGAGGACACCCGTGGGAATCCGCAGAGGTGTGATTTGCGCACATCACCCCAGATTTTTTTACCCAGACACCCCTGCAAAGTCCGAAATGTGGGGAAAAAAACGCTTTTTCCGCACATTTCGCTCGACGCACCCATCGAAACACGCCCCCAACAACACATGGCCTACTGTCCCACGTTCCCACAGGTGTCCCGATGAAAACGGTACCTCACATGCGTGGGTGCACCTACCTGGCCGGCAAGGGGCAAGCCGAAAACGCAAGCATCCCCCAGTCTGTTTGCAGAGGGGAATCTCAGCCATTCTGCCGACCGGCACAGCATGCAGATATGGGCCTCGGGTGTCCAAGCCACCAAGGAAAACAGGGAGCCCCATGCATTTCCGAAAAGAGAACACCCGTGGGAATCCGCAGAGGTGTGATTTGTGCACATCGCCCCAGATTTTTTACCCAGACACCCCTGCAAAGTCCGAAATGTGGGGAAAAAAACGCTTTTTCTGCACATTTCGCTCGACGCACCCATCGAAACACGCCCCCAACAACACATGGCCCACCGTCCCGCGTTTCCACAGGTGTCCCGATGAAAACGATACCTCACATGCGTGGGTGCACCTACCTGGCCGGCAAGGGGCAAGCCGAAAACGCAAGCAACCCCCAGTCTGTTTGCAGAGGGGAATCTCAGCCATTCTGAGACCGGCACAACATGCAGATATGGGCCTTGGGTGTCCAAGCCACCAAGGAAAACAGGGAGCCCCATGCATTTCCGAAAAGAGGACACCCGCGGGAATCCCCAGAGGTGTGATTTGCGCACATCGCCCCAGATTTTTTTACCCAGACACCCCTGCAAAGTCCGAAATGTGGGGAAAAAAACGCTTTTTCCGCACATTTCGCTCGACGCACCCATCGAAACACGCCCCCAACAACACATGGCCTACCGTCCCGCGTTCCCACAGGTGTCCCGATGAAAACGGTACCTCACATGCGTGGGTGCACCTACCTGGCCGGCAAGGGGCAAGCCGAAAACGCAAGCAACCCCCAGTCTGTTTGCAGAGGGGAATCTCAGCCATTCTGCCGACCGGCACAACATACAGATATGGGCCTCGGGTGTCCAAGCCACCAAGGAAAACAGGGAGCCCCTTGCATTTCCGAAAAGAGGACACCCGTGGGAATCCGCAGAGGTGTGATTTGCGCACATCGCCCCAGATTTTTTTACCCAGACACCCCTGCAAAGTCCGAAATGTGGGGAAAAAAATGCTTTTTCCGCACATTTCGCTCGACGCACCCATCGAAACACGCCCCCAACAACACATGGCCTACTGTCCCACGTTCCCACAGGTGTCCCGATGAAAACGGTACCTCACATGCGTGGGTGCACCTACCTGGCCGGCAAGGGGCAAGCCGAAAACGCAAGCATCCCCCAGTCTGTTTGCAGAGGGGAATCTCAGCCATTCTGCCGACCGGCACAGCATGCAGATATGGGCCTCGGGTGTCCAAGCCACCAAGGAAAACAGGGAGCCCCATGCATTTCCGAAAAGAGAACACCCGTGGGAATCCGCAGAGGTGTGATTTGTGCACATCGCCCCAGATTTTTTACCCAGACACCCCTGCAAAGTCCGAAATGTGGGGAAAAAAACGCTTTTTCTGCACATTTCGCTCGACGCACCCATCGAAACACGCCCCCAACAACACATGGCCCACCGTCCCGCGTTTCCACAGGTGTCCCGATGAAAACGATACCTCACATGCGTGGGTGCACCTACCTGGCCGGCAAGGGGCAAGCCGAAAACGCAAGCAACCCCCAGTCTGTTTGCAGAGGGGAATCTCAGCCATTCTGAGACCGGCACAACATGCAGATATGGGCCTTGGGTGTCCAAGCCACCAAGGAAAACAGGGAGCCCCATGCATTTCCGAAAAGAGGACACCCGCGGGAATCCCCAGAGGTGTGATTTGCGCACATCGCCCCAGATTTTTTTACCCAGACACCCCTGCAAAGTCCGAAATGTGGGGAAAAAAACGCTTTTTCCGCACATTTCGCTCGACGCACCCATCGAAACACGCCCCCAACAACACATGGCCTACCGTCCCGCGTTCCCACAGGTGTCCCGATGAAAACGGTACCTCACATGCGTGGGTGCACCTACCTGGCCGGCAAGGGGCAAGCCGAAAACGCAAGCAACCCCCAGTCTGTTTGCAGAGGGGAATCTCAGCCATTCTGCCGACCGGCACAACATACAGATATGGGCCTCGGGTGTCCAAGCCACCAAGGAAAACAGGGAGCCCCTTGCATTTCCGAAAAGAGGACACCCGTGGGAATCCGCAGAGGTGTGATTTGCGCACATCGCCCCAGATTTTTTTACCCAGACACCCCTGCAAAGTCCGAAATGTGGGGAAAAAAACGCTTTTTCCGCACATTTCGCTCGACGCACCCATCGAAACACGCCCCCAACAACACATGGCCTACCGTCCCGCGTTCCCACAGGTGTCCCGATGAAAACGGTACCTCACATGCGTGGGTGCACCTACCTGGCCGGCAAGGGGCAAGCCGAAAACGCAAGCAACCCCCAGTCTGTTTGCAGAGGGGAATCTCAGCCATTCTGCCGACCGGCACAACATACAGATATGGGCCTCGGGTGTCCAAGCCACCAAGGAAAACAGGGAGCCCCATGCATTTCCGAAAAGAGGACACCTGTGGGAATCCGCAGAGGTGTGATTTGCGCACATCGCCCCAGATTTTTTTACCCAGACACCCCTGCAAAGGCCGAAATGTGGGGAAAAAAATGCTTTTTCCGCACATGTCGCTCGACGCACCCTTCGAAACACGCCCCCAACAACATATGGCCTACCGTCCCGCGTTCCCACAGGTGTCCCGATGAAAACGGTACCTCACATGCGTGGGTGCACCTACCTGGCCGGCAAGGGGCAAGCCGAAAACGCAAGCAACCCCCAGTCTGTTTGCAGAGGGGAATCTCAGCCATTCTGCCGACCGGCACAACATACAGATATGGGCCTCGGGTGTCCAAGCCACCAAGGAAAACAGGGAGCCCCATGCATTTTCAAAAAGAGGACACCCGTGGGAATCCGCAGAGGTGTGATTTGCGCACATCGCCCCAGATTTTTTTACCCAGACACCCCTGCAAAGTCCAAAATGTGGGGAAAAAACGCTTTTTCCGTACATTTCGCTCGACGCACCCATCGAAACACGTCCCCAACAACACATGGCCCACCGTCCCGCGTTTCCACAGGTGTCCCGATGAAAACGGTACCTCACATGCGTGGGTGCACCTACCTGGCCGGCAAGGGGCAACCGAAAACGCAAGCATCCCCCAGTCTGTTTGCAGAGGGGAATCTCAGCCATTCTGCCGACCGGCACAACATACAGATATGGGCCTCGGGTGTCCAAGCCACCAAGGAAAACAGGGAGCCCCATGCATTTCCGAAAAGAGGACACCCGTGGGAATCCACAGAGGTGTGATTTGCGCACATCGCCCCAGATTTTTTTACCCAGACACCCCTGCAAAGTCCGAAATGTGGGGAAAAAAACGCTTTTTCCGCACATTTCGCTCAACGCACCCATCGAAACACGCCCCCAACAACACATGGCCTACCGTCCCGCGTTCCCACAGGTGTCCCGATGAAAACGGTACCTCACATGCGTGGGTGCACCTACCTGGCCGGCAAGGGGCAAGCCGAAAACGCAAGCAACCCCCAGTCTGTTTGCAGAGGGGAATCTCAGCCATTCTGCCGACCGGCACAACATACAGATATGGGCCTCGGGTGTCCAAGCCACCAAGGAAAACAGGGAGCCCCATGCATTTCCGAAAAGAGGACACCCGTGGGAATCCACAGAGGTGTGATTTGCGCACATCGCCCCAGATTTTTTTACCCAGACACCTCTGCAAAGTCCGAAATGTGGGGAAAAAAACGCTTTTTCCGCACATTTCGCTCGACGCACCCATCGAAACACGCCCCCAACAACACATGGCCTACCGTCCCGCGTTCCCACAGGTGTCCCGATGAAAACGGTACCTCACATGCGTGGGTGCACCTACCTGGCCGGCAAGGGGAAAGCCGAAAACGCAAGCAACCCCCAGTCTGTTTGCAGAGGGGAATCTCAGCCATTCTGCCGACCGGCACAACATCTAGATATGGGCCTCGGGTGTCCAAGCCACCAAGGAAAACAGGGAGCCCCATGCATTTCCGAAAAGAGGACACCCGTGGGAATCCACAGAGGTGTGATTTGCGCACATCGCCCCAGATTTTTTTACCCAGACACCCCTGCAAAGTCCGAAATGTGGGGAAAAAAATGCTTTTTCCGCACATTTCGCTCGACGCACCCATCGAAACACGCCCCCAACAACACATGGCCTACCGTCCCGCGTTCCCACAGGTGTCCCGATGAAAACGGTACCTCACATGCGTGGGTGCACCTACCTGGCCGGCAAGGGGCAAGCCGGAAAGGCAAGCAACCCCCAGTCTGTTTGCAGAGGGGAATCTCAGCCATTCTGCCGACCGGCACAACATACAGATATGGGCCTCGGGTGTCCAAGCCACCAAGGAAAACAGGGAGCCCCATGCATTTTCGAAAAGAGGACACCCGTGGGAATCCGCAGAGGTGTGATTTGCGCACATCGCCCCAGATTTTTTTACCCAGACACCCCTGCAAAGTCCGAAATGTGGGGAAAAAAACGCTTTTTCCGCACATTTCGCTCGACGCACCCATCGAAACACGCCCCCAACAACACATGGCCTACCGTCCCGCGTTCCCACAGGTGTCCCGATGAAAACGGTACCTCACATGCGTGGGTGCACCTACCTGGCCGGCAAGGGGCAAGCCGAAAACGCAAGCAACCCCCAGTCTGTTTGCAGAGGGGAATCTCAGCCATTCTGCCGACCGGCACAACATACAGATATGGGCCTCGGGTGTCCAAGCCACCAAGGAAAACAGGGAGCCCCATGCATTTCCGAAAAGAGGAGACCCGTGGGAATCCGCAGAGGTGTGATTTGCGCACATCGCCCCAGATTTGTTTACCCAGACACCCCTGCAAAGTCCGAAATGTGGGGAAAAAAACGCTTTTTCCGCACATTTCGGTCGACGCACCCATCGAAACACGCCCCCAACAACACATGGCCTACTGTCCCACGTTCCCACAGGTGTCCCGATGAAAACGGTACCTCACATGCGTGGGTGCACCTACCTGGCCGGCAAGGGGCAAGCCGAAAACGCAAGCAACCCCCAGTCTGTTTGCAGAGGGGAATCTCAGCCATTCTGCCGACCGGCACAGCATGCAGATATGGGCCTCGGGTGTCCAAGCCACCAAGGAAAACAGGGAGCCCCATGCATTTCCGAAAAGAGGACACCCGTGGGAATCCGCAGAGGTGTGATTTGTGCACATCGCCCCAGATTTTTTACCCAGACACCCCTGCAAAGTCCGAAATGTGGGGAAAAAAACGCTTTTTCCGCACATTTCGCTCGACGCACCCATCGAAACACGCCCCCAACAACACATGGCCTACCGTCCCGCGTTCCCACAGGTGTCCCGATGAAAACGGTACCTCACATGCGTGGGTGCACCTACCTGGCCGGCAAGGGGCAAGCCGAAAACGCAAGCAACCCCCAGTCTGTTTGCAGAGGGGAATCTCAGCCATTCTGCCGACCGGCACAACATACAGATATGGGCCTCGGGTGTCCAAGCCAGCAAGGAAAACAGGGAGCCCCTTGCATTTCCGAAAAGAGGACACCCGTGGGAATCCGCAGAGGTGTGATTTGCGCACATCGCCCCAGATTTTTTTACCCAGACACCCCTGCAAAGTCCGAAATGTGGGGAAAAAAACGCTTTTTCCGCACATTTCGCTCGACGCACCCATCGAAACACGCCCCCAACAACACATGGCCTACCGTCCCGCGTTCCCACAGGTGTCCCGATGAAAACGGTACCTCACATGCGTGGGTGCACCTACCTGGCCGGCAAGGGGCAAGCCGAAAACGCAAGCAACCCCCAGTCTGTTTGCAGAGGGGAATCTCAGCCATTCTGCCGACCGGCACAACATACAGATATGGGCCTCGGGTGTCCAAGCCACCAAGGAAAACAGGGAGCCCCATGCATTTCCGAAAAGAGGACACCTGTGGGAATCCGCAGAGGTGTGATTTGCGCACATCGCCCCAGATTTTTTTACCCAGACACCCCTGCAAAGGCCGAAATGTGGGGAAAAAAATGCTTTTTCCGCACATGTCGCGCGACGCACCCTTCGAAACACGCCCCCAACAACATATGGCCTACCGTCCCGCATTCCCACAGGTGTCCCGATGAAAACAGTACCTCACATGCGTGGGTGCACCTACCTGGCCGGCAAGGGGCAAGCCGAAAACGCAAGCAACCCCCAGTCTGTTTGCAGAGGGGAATCTCAGCCATTCTGCCGACCGGCACAACATACAGATATGGGCCTCGGGTGTCCAAGCCACCAAGGAAAACAGGGAGCCCCATGCATTTTCAAAAAGAGGACACCCGTGGGAATCCGCAGAGGTGTGATTTGCGCACATCGCCCCAGATTTTTTTACCCAGACACCCCTGCAAAGTCCGAAATGTGGGGAAAAAACGCTTTTTCCGTACATTTCGCTCGACGCACCCATCGAAACACGTCCCCAACAACACATGGCCCACCGTCCCACGTTTCCACAGGTGTCCCGATGAAAACGGTACCTCACATGCGTGGGTGCACCTACCTGGCCGGCAAGGGGCAACCGAAAACGCAAGCATCCCCCAGTCTGTTTGCAGAGGGGAATCTCAGCCATTCTGCCGACCGGCACAACATACAGATATGGGCCTCGGGTGTCCAAGCCACCAAGGAAAACAGGGAGCCCCATGCATTTCCGAAAAGAGGACACCCGTGGGAATCCACAGAGGTGTGATTTGCGCACATCGCCCCAGATTTTTTTACCCAGACACCCCTGCAAAGTCCGAAATGTGGGGAAAAAAACGCTTTTTCCGCACATTTCGCTCAACGCACCCATCGAAACACGCCCCCAACAACACATGGCCTACCGTCCCGCGTTCCCACAGGTGTCCCGATGAAAACGGTACCTCACATGCGTGGGTGCACCTACCTGGCCGGCAAGGGGCAAGCCGAAAACGCAAGCAACCCCCAGTCTGTTTGCAGAGGGGAATCTCAGCCATTCTGCCGACAGGCACAACATACAGATATGGGCCTCGGGTGTCCAATCCACCAAGGAAAACAGGGAGCCCCATGCATTTCCGAAAAGAGGACACCCGTGGGAATCCGCAGAGGTGTGATTTGCGCACATCGCCCCAGATTTTTTTACCCAGACAACCCTGCAAAGTCCGAAATGTGGGGAAAAAAACGCTTTTTCCGCACATTTCGCTCAACGCACCCATCGAAACACGCCCCCAACAACACATGGCCTACCGTCCCGCGTTGCCACAGGTGTCCCGATGAAAACGGTACCTCACATGCATGGGTGCACCTGCCTGGCCGGCAAGGGGCAAGCCGAAAACGCAAGCAACCCCCAGTCTGTTTGCAGAGGGGAATCTCAGCCATTCTGCCGACCGGCACAACATACAGATATGGGCCTCGGGTGTCCAAGCCACCAAGGAAAACAGGGAGCCGCTTGCATTTCCGAAAAGAGGACACCCGTGGGAATCCGCAGAGGTGTGATTTGCGCACATCGCCCCAGATTTTTTTACCCAGAGACCCCTGCAAAGTCCGAAATGTGGGGAAAAAACGCTTTTTCCACACATTTTGCTCGACGCACCCATCGAAACACGCCCCCAACAACACATGGCCTACCGTCCCGCGTTCCCACAGGTGTCCCGATGAAAACGGTACCTCACATGCGTGGGTGCACCTACCTGGCCGGCAAGGGGCAAGCCGAAAACGCAAGCAACCCCCAGTCTGTTTGCAGAGGGGAATCTCAGCCATTCTGCCGACCGGCACAACATACAGATATGGGCCTCGGGTGTCCAAGCCACCAAGGAAAACAGGGAGCCCCATGCATTTCCGAAAAGAGGACACCTGTGGGAATCCGCAGAGGTGTGATTTGCGCACATCGCCCCAGATTTTTTTACCCAGACACCCCTGCAAAGGCCGAAATGTGGGGAAAAAAATGCTTTTTCCGCACATGTCGCTCGACGCACCCTTCGAAACACGCCCCCAACAACATATGGCCTACCGTCCCGCGTTCCCACAGGTGTCCCGATGAAAACAGTACCTCACATGCGTGGGTGCACCTACCTGGCCGGCAAGGGGCAAGCCGAAAACGCAAGCAACCCCCAGTCTGTTTGCAGAGGGGAATCTCAGCCATTCTGCCGACCGGCACAACATACAGATATGGGCCTCGGGTGTCCAAGCCACCAAGGAAAACAGGGAGCCCCATGCATTTTCAAAAAGAGGACACCCGTGGGAATCCGCAGAGGTGTGATTTGCGCACATCGCCCCAGATTTTTTTACCCAGACACCCCTGCAAAGTCCGAAATGTGGGGAAAAAACGCTTTTTCCGTACATTTCGCTCGACGCACCCATCGAAACACGTCCCCAACAACACATGGCCCACCGTCCCACGTTTCCACAGGTGTCCCGATGAAAACGGTACCTCACATGCGTGGGTGCACCTACCTGGCCGGCAAGGGGCAACCGAAAACGCAAGCATCCCCCAGTCTGTTTGCAGAGGGGAATCTCAGCCATTCTGCCGACCGGCACAACATACAGATATGGGCCTCGGGTGTCCAAGCCACCAAGGAAAACAGGGAGCCCCATGCATTTCCGAAAAGAGGACACCCGTGGGAATCCACAGAGGTGTGATTTGCGCACATCGCCCCAGATTTTTTTACCCAGACACCCCTGCAAAGTCCGAAATGTGGGGAAAAAAACGCTTTTTCCGCACATTTCGCTCAACGCACCCATCGAAACACGCCCCCAACAACACATGGCCTACCGTCCCGCGTTCCCACAGGTGTCCCGATGAAAACGGTACCTCACATGCGTGGGTGCACCTACCTGGCCGGCAAGGGGCAAGCCGAAAACGCAAGCAACCCCCAGTCTGTTTGCAGAGGGGAATCTCAGCCATTCTGCCGACCGGCACAACATACAGATATGGGCCTCGGGTGTCCAAGCCACCAAGGAAAACAGGGAGCCCCATGCATTTCCGAAAAGAGGACACCCGTGGGAATCCACAGAGGTGTGATTTGCGCACATCGCCCCAGATTTTTTTACCCAGACACCCCTGCAAAGTCCGAAATGTGGGGAAAAAAACGCTTTTTCCGCACATTTCGCTCGACGCACCCATCGAAACACGCCCCCAACAACACATGGCCTACCGTCCCGCGTTCCCACAGGTGTCCCGATGAAAACGGTACCTCACATGCGTGGGTGCACCTACCTGGCCAGCAAGGGGAAAGCCGAAAACGCAAGCAACCCCCAGTCTGTTTGCAGAGGGGAATCTCAGCCATTCTGCCGACCGGCACAACATCTAGATATGGGCCTCGGGTGTCCAAGCCACCAAGGAAAACAGGGAGCCCCATGCATTTCCGAAAAGAGGACACCCGTGGGAATCCGCAGAGGTGTGATTTGCGCACATCGCCCCAGATTTTTTTACCCAGACACCCCTGCAAAGTCCGAAATGTGGGGAAAAAAACGCTTTTTCCGCACATTTCGGTCGACGCACCCATCGAAACACGCCCCCAACAACACATGGCCTACCGTCCCGCGTTCCCACAGGTGTCCCGATGAAAACGGTACCTCACATGCGTGGGTGCATCTACCTGGCCGGCAAGGGGCAAGCCGAAAACGCAAGCAACCCCCAGTCTGTTTGCAGAGGGGAATCTCAGCCATTCTGCCGACCGGCACAACATACAGATATGGGCCTCGGGTGTCCAAGCCACCAAGGAAAACAGGGAGCCCCATGCATTTCTGAAAAGAGGACACCCGTGGGAATCCGCAGAGGTGTGATTTGCGCACATCGCCCCAGATTTTTTTACCCAGACAACCCTGCAAAGTCCGAAATGTGGGGAAAAAAACGCTTTTTCCGCACATTTCGCTCAACGCACCCATCGAAACACGCCCCCAACAACACATGGCCTACCGTCCCGCGTTGCCACAGGTGTCCCGATGAAAACGGTACCTCACATGCATGGGTGCACCTGCCTGGCCGGCAAGGGGCAAGCCGAAAACGCAAGCAACCCCCAGTCTGTTTGCAGAGGGGAATCTCAGCCATTCTGCCGACCGGCACAACATACAGATATGGGCCTCGGGTGTCCAAGCCACCAAGGAAAACAGGGAGCCCCTTGCATTTCCGAAAAGAGGACACCCGTGGGAATCCGCAGAGGTGTGATTTGCGCACATCGCCCCAGATTTTTTTACCCAGACACCCCTGCAAAGTCCAAAATGTGGGGAAAAAACGCTTTTTCCACACATTTTGCTCGACGCACCCATCGAAACACGCCCCCAACAACACATGGCCTACCGTCCCGCGTTCCCACAGGTGTCCCGATGAAAACGGTACCTCACATGCGTGGGTGCACCTACCTGGCCGGCAAGGGGCAAGCCGAAAACGCAAGCAACCCCCAGTCTGTTTGCAGAGGGGAATCTCAGCCATTCTGCCGACCGGCACAACATACAGATATGGGCCTCGGGTGTCCAAGCCACCAAGGAAAACAGGGAGCCCCTTGCATTTCCGAAAAGAGGACACCCGTGGGAATCCGCAGAGGTGTGATTTGCGCACATCGCCCCAGATGTTTTTACCCAGACACCCCTGCAAAGTCCGAAATGTGGGGAAAAAAACGCTTTTTCCGCACATTTCGCTCGACGCACCCATCGAAACACGCCCCCAACAACACATGGCCTACCGTCCCGCGTTCCCACAGGTGTCCCAATGAAAACGGTACCTCACATGCGTGGGTGCACCTACCTGGCCGGCAAGGGGCAAGCCGAAAACGCAAGCAACCCCCAGTCTGTTTGCAGAGGGGAATCTCAGCCATTCTGCCGACCGGCACAACATACAGATATGGGCCTCGGGTGTCCAAGCCACCAAGGAAAACAGGGAGCCCCATGCATTTCCAAAAAGAGGACACCCGTGGGAATCCGCAGAGGTGTGATTTGCGCACATCGCCCCAGATTTTTTTACCCAGACACCCCTGCAAAGTCCGAAATGTGGGGAAAAAAACGCTTTTTCCGCACATTTCGCTCGACGCACCCATCGAAACACGCCCCCAACAACACATGGCCTACCGTCCCGCGTTCCCACAGGTGTCCCGATGAAAACAGTACCTCACATGCGTGGGTGCACCTACCTGGCCGGCAAGGGGCAAGCCGAAAACGCAAGCAACCCCCGGTCTGTATGCAGAGGGGAATCTCAGCCATTCTGCCGACCGGCACAACATACAGATATGGGCCTCGGGTGTCCAAGCCACCAAGGAAAACAGGGAGCCCCATGCATTTCCAAAAAGAGGACACCCGTGGGAATCCGCAGAGGTGTGATTTGCGCACATCGCCCCAGATTTTTTTACCCAGACACCCCTGCAAAGTCCGAAATGTGGGGAAAAAAACGCTTTTTCCGCACATTTCGCTCGACGCACCCATCGGAACACGCCCCCAACAACACATGGCCCACCGTCCCGCGTTTCCACAGGTGTCCCGATGAAAAGGGTACCTCACATGCGTGGGTGCACCTACCTGGCCGGCAAGGGGCAAGCCGAAAACGCAAGCAACCCCCAGTCTGTTTGCAGAGGGGAATCTCAGCCATTCTGCCGACCGGCACAACATACAGATATGGGCCTCGGGTGTCCAAGCCACCAAGGAAAACAGGGAGCCCCATGCATTTCCAAAAAGAGGACACCCGTGGGAATCCGCAGAGGTGTGATTTGCGCACATCACCCCAGATTTTTTTACCCAGACACCCCTGCAAAGTCCGAAATGTGCGGAAAAAAACGCTTTTTCCGCACATTTCGCTCGACGCATCCATCGAAACACGCCCCCAACAACACATGGCCTACTGTCCCACGTTCCCACAGGTGTCCCGATGAAAACGGTACCTCACATGCGTGGGTGCAACTACCTGGCCGGCAAGGGGCAAGCCGAAAACGCAAGCAACCCCCAGTCTGTTTGCAGAGGGGAATCTCAGCCATTCTGCCGACCGGCACAGCATGCAGATATGGGCCTCGGGTGTCCAAGCCACCAAGGAAAACAGGGAGCCCCATGCATTTCCGAAAAGAGGACACCCGTGGGAATCCGCAGAGGTGTGATTTGTGCACATCGCCCCAGATTTTTTACCCAGACACCCCTGCAAAGTCCGAAATGTGGGGAAAAAACCGCTTTTTCTGCACATTTCGCTCGACGCACCCATCGAAACACACCCCCAACAACACATGGCCCACCGTCCCGCGTTTCCACAGGTGTCCCGATGAAAACGATACCTCACATGCGTGGGTGCACCTACCTGGCCGGCAAGGGGCAAGCCGAAAACGCAAGCAACCCCCAGTCTGTTTGCAGAGGGGAATCTCAGCCATTCTGAGACCGGCACAACATGCAGATATGGGCCTCGGGTGTCCAAGCCACCAAGGAAAACAGGGAGCCCCATGCATTTCCGAAAAGAGGACACCCGCGGGAATCCCCAGAGGTGTGATTTGCGCACATCGCCCCAGATTTTTTTACCCAGACACCCCTGCAAAGTCCGAAATGTGGGGAAAAAAACGTTTTTTCCGCACATTTTGCTCGACGCACCCATCGAAACACGCCCCCAACAACACATGGCCTACCGTCCCGCGTTCCCACAGGTGTCCCGATGAAAACGGTACCTCACATGCGTGGGTGCACCTACCCGGCCGGCAAGGGGCAAGCCGAAAACGCAAGCAACCCCCAGTCTGTTTGCAGAGGGGAATCTCAGCCATTCTGCCGACCGGCACAACATACAGATATGGGCCTCGGGTGTCCATGCCACCAAGGAAAACAGAGAGCCCCATGCATTTCCGAAAAGAGGACACCCGTGGGAATCCGCAGAGGTGTGATTTGCGCACATCGCCCCAGATTTTTTTACCCAGACACCCCTGCAAAGTCCGAAATGTGGGGAAAAAACGCTTTTTCCGCACATTTCGCTCGACGCACCCATCGAAACACGCCCCCAACAACACATGGCCTACCGTCCCGCGTTCCCACAGGTGTCTCAATGAAAACGGTACCTCACATGCGTGGGTGCACCTACCTGGCTGGCAAGGGGCAAGCCGAAAACGCAAGCAACCCCCAGTCTGTTTGCAGAGGGGAATCTCAGCCATTCTGCCGACTGGCACAACATACAGATATGGGCCTCGGGTGTCCAAGCCACCAAGGAAAATAGGGAGCCCCATGCATTTCCGAAAAGAGGACACCCGTGGGAATCCGCAGAGGTGTGATTTGCGCACATCGCCCCAGATTTTTTTACCCAGACACCCCTGCAAAGGCCGAAATGTGGGGAAAAAAATGCTTTTTCCGCATATTTCGCTCGACGCACCCATCGAAACACGCCCCCAACAACACATGGCCTACCGTCCCACGTTCCCACAGGTGTCCCGATGAAAATGGTACCTCACATGCGTGGGTGCACCTACCTGGTCGGCAAGGGGCAAGCCGAAAACTCAAGCAACCCCCAGTCTGTTTGCAGAGGGGAATCTCAGCCATTCTGCCGACCGGCACAACATACAGATATGGGCCTCGGGTGTCCAAGCTACCAAGGAAAACAGGGAGCCCCATGCATTTCCGAAAAGAGGACACCCGTGGGAATCCACAGAGGTGTGATTTGCGCATATCGCCCCAGATTTGTTTACCCAGACACCCCTGCAAAGTCCGAAATGTGGGGAAAAAAAACGCTTTTTCCGCACATTTCGCTCGACGCACCCATTGAAACACGCCCCCAACAACACATGGCCCACCATCCCGCGTTCCCACAGGTGTCCCGATGAAAACGGTACCTCACATGCGTGGGTGCACCTACCTGGCCGGCAAGGGGCAAGCCGAAAACGCAAGCAACCCCCAGTCTGTTTGCAGAGGGGAATCTCAGCCATTCTGTCGACCGGCACAACATACAGATATGGGCCTCGGGTGTCCAAGCCAGCAAGAAAAACAGGGAGCCCCATGCATTTCCGAAAATAGGACACCCGTGGGAATCCGCAGAGGTGTGATTTGCGCACATCGCCCCAGATTTGTTTACCCAGACACCCCTGCAAAGTCCGAAATGTGGGGAAAAAAACGCTTTTTCTGCATATTTCGCTCGACGCACCCATCGAAACACGCCCCCAACAACACATGGCCTACCGTCCCGCGTTCCCACAGGTGTCCCGATGAAAACGGTACCTCACATGCGTGGGTGCACCTACCTGGCCGGCAAGGGGCAAGCCGAAAACGCAAGCAACCCCCAGTCTGTTTGCAGAGGGGAATCTCAGCCATTCTGCCGACCGGCACAACATACAGATATGGGCCTCGGGTGTCCAAGCCACCAAGGAAAACAGGGAGCCCCATGCATTTCCAAAAAGAGGACACCCGTGGGAATCCGCAGAGGTGTGATTTGCGCACATTGCCCCAGATTTTTTTACCCAAACACCCCTGCAAAGTCCGAAATGTGGGGAAAAAAACGCTTTTTCCGCACATTTCGGTCGATGCACCCATTGAAACACGCGCCCAACAACACATGGCCTACCGTCCCGCGTTCCCACAGGTGTCCCGA
Source organism: Ambystoma mexicanum (assembly GCF_040938575.1). Lineage (NCBI taxonomy): Eukaryota > Metazoa > Chordata > Amphibia > Caudata > Ambystomatidae > Ambystoma > Ambystoma mexicanum. The sequence continues at coordinate 465,453,226 of NC_090940.1, read as the reverse complement.
TGAAAACGGTACCTCACATGCATGGGTGCACCTACCTGGCCGGCAAGGGGCAAGCCGAAAACGAAAGCAACCCCCATTCTGTTTGCAGAGGGGAATCTCAGCCATTCTGCCGACCGGCACAACATACAGATATGGGCCTTCGGTGTCCAAGCCACCAAGGAAAACAGGGAGCCCCATGCATTTCTGAAAAGAGGACACCCGTGGGAATCCGCAGAGGTGTGATTTGCGCACATCGCCCCAGATTTTTTTACCCAGACACCCCTGCAAAGTCCGAAATGTGGGGAAAAAAATGCTTTTTCCGCACATTTCGCTCGACGCACCCATTGAAACACGCCCCCAACAACACATAGCCTACCGTACCGCGTTCCCACAGGTGTCCCGATGAAAACGGTACCTCACATGCGTGGGTGCACCTACCTGGCCGGCAAGGGGCAAGCCGAAAACGCAAGCAACCCCCAGTCTGTTTGCAGAGGGGAATCTCAGCCATTCTGCCGACCGGCACAACATACAGATATGGGCCTCGGGTGTCCAAGCCACCAAGGAAAACAGGGAGCCCCATGCATTTCCGAAAAGAGGACACCCGTGGGAATCCGCAGAGGTGTGATTTGCGCACATCGCCCCAGATTTTTTTACCCAGACACCCCTGCAAAGTCCGAAATGTGGGGAAAAAAACGCTTTTTCCGCACATTTCGCTCGACGCACCCATCGAAACACGCCCCCAACAACACATGGCCCACCTTCCCGTGTTCCCACAGGTGTCCCGATGAAAACGGTACCTCACATGCGTGGGTGCACCTACCTGGCCGGCAAGGGGCAAGCCGAAAACGCAAGCAACCCCCAGTCTGTTTGCAGAGGGGAATCTCAGCCATTCTGCCGACCGGCACAACATACAGATATGGGCCTCGGGTGTCCAAGCCACCAAGGAAAACAGGGAGCCCCATGCATTTTCAAAAAGAGGACACCCGTGGGAATCCGCAGAGGTGTGATTTGCGCACATCGCCCCAGATTTTTTTACCCAGACACCCCTGCAAAGTCCGAAATGTGGGGAAAAAACGCTTTTTCCGCACATTTCGCTCGACGCACCCATCGAAACACGCCCCCAACAACACATGGCCTACCATCCCGCGTTCCCACAGGTGTCCCGATGAAAACGGTACCTCATATGCGTGGGTGCACCTACCTAGCCGGCAAGGGACAAGCCGAAAACGCAAGCAACCCCCAGTCTGTTTGCAGAGGGGAATCTCAGCCATTCTGCCGACCGGCACAACATACAGATATGGGCCTCGGGTGTCCAAGCCACCAAGGAAAACAGGGAGCCCCATGCATTTCCGAAAAGAGGACACCCGTGGGAATCCGCAGAGGTGTGATTTGCGCACATCGCCCCAGATTTTTTTACCCAGACACCCCTGCAAAGTCCAAAATGTGGGGAAAAAAACGCTTTTTCCGCACATTTCGCTCGACGCACCCATCGAAACACGCCCCCAACAACACATGGCCTACCGTCCCGCGTTCCCACAGGTGTCCCGATGAAAATGGTACCTCACATGCGTGGGTGCACCTACCTGGCCGGCAAGGGGCAAGCCGAAAACGCAAGCAACCCCCAGTCTGTTTGCAGCGGGGAATCTCAGCCATTCTGCCGACCGGCACAACATACAGATATGGGCCTCGGGTGTCCAAGCCACCAAGGAAAACAGGGAGCCCCATGCATTTCCGAAAAGAGGACACCCGTGGGAATCCGCAGAGGTGTGATTTGCGCACATCGCCCCAGATTTTTTTACCCAGACACCCCTGCAAAGTCCGAAATGTGGGGAAAAAAACGCTTTTTCCGCACATTTCGCTCGACGCACCCTTCGAAACACGACCCCAACAACACATGGCCTACCGTCCCGCGTTCCCACAGGTGTCCCGATGAAAACGGTACCTCACATGCGTGGGTGCACCTACCTGGCCGGCAAGGGGCAAGCCGAAAACGCAAGCAACCCCCAGTCTGTTTGCAGAGGGGAATCTCAGCCATTCTGCCGACCGGCACAACATACAGATATGGGCCTCGGGTGTCCAAGCCACCAAGGAAAACAGGGAGCCCCATGCATTTCCGAAAAGAGGACACCCGTGGGAATCCGCAGAGGTGTGATTTGCGCACATCGCCCCATATTTTTTTACCCAGACACCCCTGCAAAGTCCGAAATGTGGGGAAAAAAACGCTTTTTCTGCACATTTCGCTCGACGCACCCATCGAAACACGCCCCCAACAACACATGGCCCACCTTCCCGCGTTCCCACAGGTGTCCCGATGAAAACGGTACCTCACATGCGTGGGTGCACCTACCTGGCCGGCAAGGGGCAAGCCGAAAACGCAAGCAACCCCCAGTCTGTTTGCAGAGGGGAATCTCAGCCATTCTGCTGACCGGCACAACATACAGATATGGGCCTCGGGTGTCCAAGCCACCAAGGAAAACAGGGAGCCTCATGCATTTCCGAAAAGAGGACACCCGTGGGAATCCGCAGAGGTGTGATTTGCGCACATCGCCCCAGATTTTTTTACCCAGACACCCCTGCAAAGTCCGAAATGTGGGGAAAAAAACGCTTTTTCCGCACATTTCGCTCGACGCATCCATCGAAACACGCCCTCAACAACACATGGCCTACCGTCCCACGTTCCCACAGGTGTCCCGATGAAAACGGTACCTCACATGCATGGGTGCACCTACCTGGCCGGCAAGGGGCAAGCCGAAAACGCAAGGAACCCCCAGTCTGTTTGCAGAGGGGAATCTCAGCCATTCTGCCGACCGGCACAACATACAGATATGGGCCTCGGGTGTCCAAGCCACCAAGGAAAACAGGGAGCCCCATGCATTTCCGAAAAGAGGACACCCGTGGGAATCTGCAGAGGTGTGATTTGCGCACATCGCCCCAGATTTTTTTACCCAGACACCCCTGCAAAGTCCGAAATGTGGGGAAAAAAACGCTTTTTCCGCACATTTCGCTCGACGCACCCTTCGAAACACGTCCCCAACAACACATGGCCTACCGTCCCGCGTTCCCACAGGTGTCCCGATGAAAACGGTACCTCACATGCGTGGGTGCACCTACCTGGCCGGCAAGGGGCAAGCCGAAAACGCAAGCAACCCCCAATCTGTTTGCAGAGGGGAATCTCAGCCATTCTGCTGACCGGCACAACATACAGATATGGGCCTCGGGTGTCCAAGCCACCAAGGAAAACAGGGAGCCTCATGCATTTCCGAAAAGAGGACACCCCTGGGAATCAGCAGAGGTGTGATTTGCGCACATCGCCCCAGATTTTTTTACCCAGACACCTCTGCAAAGTCCGAAATGTGGGGAAAAAAACGCTTTTTCCGCACATTTCGCTCGACGCATCCATCGAAACACGCCCTCAACAACACATGGCCTACCGTCCCGCGTTCCCACAGGTGTCCCGATGAAAACGGTACCTCACATGCATGGGTGCACCTACCTGGCCGGCAAGGGGCAAGCCGAAAACGCAAGGAACCCCCAGTCTGTTTGCAGAGGGGAATCTCAGCCATTCTGCCGACCGGCACAACATACAGATATGGGCCTCGGGTGTCCAAGCCACCAAGGAAAACAGGGAGCCCCATGCATTTCCGAAAAGAGGACACCCGTGGGAATCCGCAGAGGTGTGATTTGCGCACATCGCCCCAGATATTTTTACCCAGACAACCCTGCAAAGTCCGAAATGTGGGGAAAAAAACGCATTTTCCGCACATTTCGCTCGACGCACCCATCGAAACACGCCCTCAACAACACATGGCCTACCGTCCCGCGTTCCCACAGGTGTCCCGATGAAAATGGTACCTCACATGCGTGGGTGCACCTACCTGGCCGGCAAGGGGCAAGCCGAAAACGCAAGGAACCCCCAGTCTGTTTGCAGAGGGGAATCTCAGCCATTCTGCCGACCGGCACAACATACAGATATGGGCCTCGGGTGTCCAAGCCACCAAGGAAAACAGGGAGCCCCATGCATTTCCGAAAAGAGGACACCCGTGGGAATCCGCAGAGGTGTGATTTGCGCACATCGCCCCAGATTTTTTTACCCAGACACCCCTGCAAAATCCGAAATGTGGGGAAAAAAACGCTTTTTCCGCACATTTCGCTCGACGCACCCATTGAAACACGCCCCCAACAACACATGGCCTACCGTCCCGCGTTCCCACAGGTGTCCCGATGAAAACGGTACCTCACATGCGTGGGTGCACCTACCTGGCCGGCAAGGGGCAAGCCGAAAACGCAAGGAACCCCCAATCTGTTTGCAGAGGGGAATCTCAGCCATTCTGCTGACCGGCACAACATACAGATATCGGCCTCGGGTGTCCAAGCCACCAGGGAAAACAGGGAGCCCCATGCATTTCCGAAAAGAGGACATCCATGGGAATCCGCAGAGGTGTGATTTGCGCACATCGCCCCAGATTTATTTACCCAGACACCCCTGCAAAGTCCGAAATGTGGGGAAAAAAATGCTTTTTCCGCACATTTCGTGCAACGCACCCATCGAAACACGCCCCCAACAACACATGGCCTACCGTCCCGCGTTCCCACAGGTGTCCCGATGAAAACGGTACCTCACATGCGTGGGTGCACCTACCTGGCCGGCAGGGGGCAAGCCGAAAACGCAAGCAACCCCCAGTCTGTTTGCAGAGGGGAATCTCAGCCATTCTGCCGACCGGCACAACATACAGATATGGGCCTCGGGTGTCCAAGCCACCAAGGAAAACAGGGAGCCCCATGCATTTCCGAAAAGAGGACACCCGTGGGAATCCGCAGAGGTGTGATTTGCGCACATCGCCCCAGATTTTTTTACCCAGACACCCCTGCAAAGTCCGAAATGTGGGGAAAAAACGCTTTTTCCGCACATTTCGCTCGATGCACCCATCGAAACACGCCCCCAACAACCCATGGCCTACCGTCCCGCGTTCCCACAGGTGTCCCGATGAAAACGGTACCTCACATGCGTGGGTGCACCTACCTGGCCGGCAAGGGGCAAGCCGAAAACGCAAGCAACCCCCAGTCTGTTTGCAGAGGGGAATCTCAGCCATTCTGCCGACCGGCACAACATACAGATATGGGCCTCGGGTGTCCAAGCCACCAAGGAAAACAGGGAGCCCCATGCATTTCCGAAAAGAGGACACCCGTGGGAATCCGCAGAGGTGTGATTTGCGCACATCGCCCCAGATTTTTTTACCCAGACACCCCTGCAAAATCCGAAATGTGGGGAAAAAAACGCTTTTTCCGCACATTTCGCTCGACGCACCCATCGAAACACGCCCCAACAACACATGGCCTACTGTCCCGCGCTCCCACAGGTGTCCCGATGAAAACGGTACCTCACATGCGTGGATGCACCTACCTGGCCGGCAAGGGGCAAGCCGAAAACGCAAGCAACACCCAGTCTGTTTGCAGAGGGGAATCTCAGCCATTCTGCCGACCGGCACAACATACAGATATGGGCCTCGGGTGTCCAAGCCACCAAGGAAAACAGGGAGCCCCATGCATTTCCGAAAAGAGGACACCCGTGGGAATCCGCAGAGGTGTGATTTGCGCACATCGCCCCAGATTTTTTTACCCAGACACCCCTGCAAAGGCCGAAATGTGGGGAAAAAAATGCTTTTTCCGCACATTTCGCTCGACGCACCCATCGAAACACGCCCCCAACAACACATGGCCTACATTCCCGCGTTCCCACAGGTGTCCCGATGAAAACGGTACCTCACATGCGTGGGTGCACCTACCTGGCCGTCAAGGGGCAAGCCGAAAAAGCAAGCAACCCCCAGTCTGTTTGCAGAGGGGAATCTCAGCCATTCTGCCGACCGGCACAACATACAGATATGGGCCTCGGGTGTCAAAGCCACCAAGGAAAACAGGGAGCCCCATGCTTTCCCACGGGTGTCCTCTTTTGGGAAATGCATGGGGTTCCCTGTTTTCCTTGCTCGCTTGGACACCCTAAGCCCAAATCTGTAGGTTGCCCACATGAACAAATTGTGCTGTAGCAAAAGGCTTGGGGTTACTAGCGGGTTACCCTTTTCCGTTTGTGCCCCCGTTAGGTGCACCCACACATGCGAGGTACCTTTTTCGTCGGGACACCTGTGGGAACACAAGAAGGTATGACATCTGCTGTTGGCGACATGTTTCGGTGAGTGGACACAGGGAAATGTCTCTGAAATTGGCCGGAAATGAAGACAATTCTCAGACATTTCGCTCTGGCCACCCACCGAAACACACCGCCAACAACACGTGGCCTACCTTCCCGTGTCCCCACACGTGTCCCGATGAAAACGGTACCTCACATGTGTGGGTGCACCTGCCGGGGGCGCAAAAGGAAAAGGGTAACCGACTGGGAACCCCAAGCCATTCGCCACTGCCCATTTTGTTCATGTGGGCAACCTACAGATTTGGGCCTAGGGTGTCGCAGCCAGCAAGGGAAACAGGGAACCCCATGCATTTCCCAAAAGAGGACACCCGTGGGAATCCACAGAGGTCTGCCTTGCGCAAATTGCCCCAGTTTTTATTAGCCACAATCCCCAACAAAGTGTGATATTTGGTGGGGAAAAAACACAATGTTCACTTTGTCTGGGGTTCTGGGTAATAAATTCTGGCCCGCTTCGCGCAAATCAGACCTCTGTGCTTTCCCACGGGTGTCCTCTTTTGGGAAATGCATAGGGTTCCCTGTTTTCCTTGCTGGCTTGGACACCCTAGGCCCAAATCTGTAGGTTGCCCACATGAACAAATTGTGCTGTGGCGAAATGCTTGGGGTTACCAGCGGGTTACCCTTTTCCTTTTGCGCCCCCGGTAGGTGCACCCACACATGCGAGGTACCTTTTTCGTCGGGACACCTGTGGGAACACAAGAAGGTATGACATCTGCTGTTGGCGACGTGTTTCGGTGAGTGGAAACAGGGAAATGTCTCTGAAATTGGCCGGAAATGAAGACAATTCTCAGACATTTTGCTCTGGCCACCCACCGAAACACACCGCCAACAACACGTGGCCTACCTTCCCGTGTCCCCACACGTGTCCCGATGAAAACGGTACCTCACATGTGTGGGTGCACCTACCGGGGACGCAAAAGGAAAAGGGTAACCGACTGCGAACCCCAAGCCATTCGCCACTGCCCATTTTGTTCATGTGGGCAACCTACAGATTTGGGCCTAGGGTGTCGCAGCCAGCAAGGGAAACAGGGAACCCCATGCATTTCCCAAAAGAGGACACCCGTGGGAATCCACAGAGGTCTGACTTACGCAAATCGGCCCAGAATGTAATACCCAGAACCAACAGCAAAGACCCACATGGGAGAAGGGTGCCCAAGGCCAGGGATATTACCGCCGACTTTGCTGGAGCCCTGGCTGCCCTGCGTTACAGCTTCTCCCCACCAAGGAGTCTCGGCAGTGTGCCAATACTTCCCCGAAGGGAAAAGCTGTAATGCAGCCCAGCCGCAACTCCAGGACAGTTGGAGGTGATCTGCCCAGACGGGCCATTCCCACCCACACCACCAACAATCCAGCCCCAGTCTCACCCACCCCACTGACAGTGGGCCCTAACCATAGAATAATAAAAAACAGTACTCACATAACGTTGCAGCTGCTCGGGTAGAAAAAGCTGTAAACAAAACAAAGAACATGTGTTACCTACGGTCACACCAGCAAAATGCAGCCCTCCCCGGGGGCAGATAGGGGGGGGTTGTCCTGCACTCCTCCCTGGGCTCAGGCGTCCGTTCCTAGGAGCAGATATCTGGTCCCAGGAAGGGCTGCATGACTTGGCACCCACTCCATTGCGGGTGGGGGGGAGAGGGTCAACGCCCCATCCCATTAGAAAATTCCCTGACCCTTTGGGGTGCCCCACCGCCCCCCCTAAAAAGCGTTCCACCATTTTCATTTTTTTCCTTTGGTAACCCAACTCCCCTTGGTGCAGAGGGTCACATTGGTGTGCCAATCTGGCGCCGGGGTGCCCAAACTTTACTGCCCCACCCACTGGGGGGGCCTGTCCCCCCTCACCCCAAATGGCTGGGGGACACACCTCATGCAGGCCTCCCTGGGCCTCCTCCAAACGGCTGCGTGAGGTACACCCCACCTCCATTTGGTGTGAGGGGGGGAGAGGGCCACCCCAAAAGGTGGGGCAGGACCCCCAATAGATGGGGCAGTAGGGTTTGGGCACCCTGGGGGCAGATAGCCACACTAATGTGGCCATCTGCACCAAGCAAAGTTGGGTAAACAAAAAACAAAATGCAAATTCACAGGCTGCTTTTTAGGGGGGGCTGAGGGCCACCCTAAATTGGCAGCGCATGATGTACCGCAACGGGGGGTGGCCCTCAACCCCCCCCACCCCAAATGGAGGGCCCCACCTCATGCAAACCTCCCTGGGGGCAGATATCTGCTCCTAGGAAGGGGCATCTGACCCCAGGGAGGGATGCATGAGGTGAGGCCCCCCCTATCTGCCCCCAGGGAGGGTTGCATGAGGTGGGGCCCTCCATTTGGGGTGGGGGGGGTTGAGGGCCACCCCCCGTTGCGGTACATCATGCGCTGCCAATTTAGGGTGGCCCTCAGCCCCCCCTAAAAAGCAGCCTGTGATTTTGTATATTTTTTTTGTTTACCCAACATTGCTTGGTGCAGATGGGCCCATTAGTGTGGCTATCTGCCCCCAGGGTGCCCAAACCCTACTGCCCCATCTATTGGGGGTCCTGCCCCACCTTTTGGGGTGCCCCCCCACCCCACCCCCAATGGCTGGGGGACACACCTCATGCAGGCCTCCCTGGGCCTCCTCCAAACGGCTGCGTGAGGTAACACCCCACCTCCATTTGGGGTGAGGGGGGAGAGGGCCACCCCAAAAGGTGGGGCAGGACCCCCAATAGATGGGGCAGTAGGGTGTGGGCACCCTGGGGGCAGATAGCCACACTAATGTGGCCATCTGCACCAAGCAAAGTTGGGTAAACAAAAAAAATATACAAAATCACAGGCTGCTTTTTAGGGGGGGCTGAGGGCCACCCTAAATTGGCAGCGCATGATGTACCGCAACGGGGGGTGGCCCTCAACCCCCCCCACCCCAAATGGAGGGCCCCACCTCATGAAACCCTCCCTGGGGGCAGATATCTGCTCCTAGGAAGGGGCATCTGACCCCAGGGAGGGATGCATGAGGTGAGGCCCCCCTATCTGCGCCCAGGGAGGGTTGCATGAGGTGGGGCCCTCCATTTGGGGTGGGGGGGGGGGTTGAGGGCCACCCCCCGTTGCGGTATATCATGCGCTGCCAATTTAGGGTGGCCCTCAGCCCCCCTAAAAAGCAGCCTGTGATTTTGTATATTTTTTTTGTTTACCCAACTTTGCTTGGTGCAGATGGCCACATTAGTGTGGCTATCTGCCCCCAGGGTGCCCAAACCCTACTGCCCCATCTATTGGGGGTCCTGCCCCACCTTTTGGGGTGCCCCCCCACCCCACCCCCAATGGCTGGGGGACACACCTCATGCAGGCCTCCCTGGGCCTCCTCCAAACGGCTGCGTGAGGTACACCCCACCTCCATTTGGGGTGAGGGCCACCCCAAAAGGTGGGGCAGGACCCCAATAGATGGGGGAGTAGGGTTTGGGCACCCTGGGGGCAGATAGCCACACTAATGTGGCCATCTGCACCAAGCAAAGTTGGGTAAACAAAAAACAAAATGCAAATTCACAGGCTGCTTTTTAGGGGGGGCTGAGGGCCACCCTAAATTGACAGCGCATGATGTACCGCAACGGGGGGTGGCCCTCAACCCCCCCACCCCAAATGGAGGGCCCCACCTCATGCAAACCTCCCTGGGGGCAGATATCTGCTCCTAGGAAGGGGCATCTGACCCCAGGGAGGGATGCATGAGGTGAGGCCCCCCTTATCTGCCCCCAGGGAGGGTTGCATGAGGTGGGGCCCTCCATTTGGGGTGGGGGGGGTTGAGGGCCACCCCCCGTTGCGGTACATCATGCGCTGCCAATTTAGGGTGGCCCTCAGCCCCCCCTAAAAAGCAGCCTGTGATTTTGTATATTTTTTTTGTTTACCCAACATTGCTTGGTGCAGATGGGCCCATTAGTGTGGCTATCTGCCCCCAGGGTGCCCAAACCCTACTGCCCCATCTATTGGGGGTCCTGCCCCACCTTTTGGGGTGCCCCCCCCACCCCACCCCCAATGGCTGGGGGACACACCTCATGCAGGCCTCCCTGGGCCTCCTCCAAACGGCTGCGTGAGGTAACACCCCACCTCCATTTGGGGGGAGAGGGCCACCCCAAAAGGTGGGGCAGGACCCCCAATAGATGGGGCAGTAGGGTTTGGGCACCCTGGGGGCAGATAGCCACACTAATGTGGCCATCTGCACCAAGCAAAGTTGGGTAAACAAAAAAAATATACAAAATCACAGGCTGCTTTTTAGGGGGGGCTGAGGGCCACCCTAAATTGGCAGCGCATGATGTACCGCAACGGGGGGTGGCCCTCAACCCCCCCCACCCCAAATGGAGGGCCCCACCTCATGAAACCCTCCCTGGGGGCAGATATCTGCTCCTAGGAAGGGGCATCTGACCCCAGGGAGGGATGCATGAGGTGAGGCCCCCCTATCTGCGCCCAGGGAGGGTTGCATGAGGTGGGGCCCTCCATTTGGGGTGGGGGGGTTGAGGGCCACCCCCCGTTGCGGTACATCATGCGCTGCCAATTTAGGGTGGCCCTCAGCCCCCCTAAAAAGCAGCCTGTGATTTTGTATATTTTTTTTTGTTTACCCAACTTTGCTTGGTGCAGATGGGCCCATTAGTGTGGCTATCTGCCCCCAGGGTGCCCAAACCCTACTGCCCCATCTATTGGGGGTCCTGCCCCACCTTTTGGGGTGCCCCCCCACCCCACCCCCAATGGCTGGGGGACACACCTCATGCAGGCCTCCCTGGGCCTCCTCCAAACGGCTGCGTGAGGTACACCCCACCTCCATTTGGGGTGAGGGCCACCCCAAAAGGTGGGGCAGGACCCCAATAGATGGGGAAGTAGGGTTTGGGCACCCTGGGGGCAGATAGCCACACTAATGTGGCCATCTGCACCAAGCAAAGTTGGGTAAACAAAAAACAAAATGCAAATTCACAGGCTGCTTTTTAGGGGGGGCTGAGGGCCACCCTAAATTGGCAGCGCATGATGTACCACAACGGGGGGTGGCCCTCAACCCCCCCCACCACAAATGGAGGGCCCCACCTCATGCAACCCTCCCTGGGGGCAGATATCTGCTCCTAGGAAGGGGCATCTGACCCCAGGGAGGGATGCATGAGGTGAGCCCCCCCCTATCTGCGCCCAGGGAGGGTTGCATGAGGTGGGGCCCTCCATTTGGGGAGGGGGGGGTTGAGGGCCACCCCCCGTTGTGGTACATCATGCGCTGCCAATTTAGGGTGGCCCTCAGCCCCCCCTAAAAAGCAGCCTGTGATTTTGTATATTTTTTTTTGTTTACCCAACTTTGCTTGGTGCAGATGGGCCCATTAGTGTGGCTATCTGCCCCCAGGGTGCCCAAACCCTACTGCCCCATCTATTGGGGGTCCTGCCCCACCTTTTGGGGTGCCCCCCCACCCCACCCCCTATGGCTGGGGGACACACCTCATGCAGGCCTCCCTGGGCCTCCTCCAAACGGCTGCGTGAGGTACACCCCACCTCCATTTGGGGTGAGGGGGGAGAGGGCCACCCCAAAAGGTGGGGCAGGACCCCCAATAGATGGGGCAGTAGGGTTTGGGCACCCTGGGGGCAGATAGCCACACTAATGTGGCCATCTGCACCAAGCAAAGTTGGGTAAACAAAAAAAAATATACAAAATCACAGGCTGCTTTTTAGGGGGGGCTGAGGGCCACCCTAAATTGGCAGCGCATGATGTACCGCAACGGGGGGTGGCCCTCAACCCCCCCACCCCAAATGGAGGGCCCCACCTCATGCAACCCTCCCTGGGGGCAGATATCTGCTCCTAGGAAGGGGCATCTGACCCCAGGGAGGGATGCATGAGGTGAGGCCCCCCCTATCTGCACCCAGGGAGGGTTGCATGAGGTGGGGCCCTCCATTTGGGGTGGGGGGGGTTGAGGGCCACCCCCCGTTGCGGTACATCATGCGCTGCCAATTTAGGGTGGCCCTCTGCCCCCCTAAAAAGCAGCCTGTGGTTTTGTATATTTTTTTTTGTTTACCCAAATTGGCTTGGTGCAGATGGGCCCATTAGTGTGGCTATCTGCCCCCAGGGTGCCCAAACCTTACTGCCCCATCTATTGGGGGTCCTGCCACACCTTTTGGGGTGCCCCCCCATCCCACCCCCAATGGCTGGGGGACACACCTCATGCAGGCCTCCCTGGGCCTCCTCCAAATGGCTGCGTGGTGTACACCCCACCTCCATTTAGGGTGAGGAGGGAAAGGGCCACCGTAAAAGATGGGGCAGAACCCCAATAGATGGGGCAGTAGGGTTTGGGCACCCTGGGGGCAGATAGCCACACTAATGGGCCCATCTGCACCAAGCAAAGTTGGGTAAACAAAAAACAAAATACAAAATCACAGGCTGCTTTTTAGGGGGGCTGAGGGCCACCCTAAATTGGCAGCGCATGATGTACCACAACGGGGGGTGGCCCTCAACCTCCCCCCACCCCAAATGGAGGGCCCCACCTCATGCAACCCTCCCTGGGGGCAGATATCTGCTCCTAGGAAGGGACATCTGACCCCAGGGAGGGATGGATGCATGAGGTGGAGCCCCCCTTATCTGCCCCCAGGGAGGGTTGCATGAGGTGGGGCCCTCCATTTGGGGAGGGGGGGGTTGAGGGCCACCCCCGTTGCAGTACATCATGCGCTGCCAATTTAGGGTGGCCCTCAGCACCCCCTAAAAAGCAGCCTGTGATTTTGTATATTTTTTTTTGTTTACGCAACTTGGCTTGGTGCAGATGGGCCCATTAGTGTGGCTATCTGCCCCCAGGGTGCCCAAACCTTACTGCCCCATCTATTGGGGGTCCTGCCCCACCTTTTGGGGTGCCCCCCACCCCACCCCCAATGGCTGGGGGACACACCTCATGCAGGCCTCCCTGGGCCTCCTCCAAACGGCTGCGTGAGGTACACCCCACCTCCATTTGGGGTGAGGGGGGAGAGGGCCACCCCAAAAGGTGGGGCAGGACCCCCAATAGATGGGGCAGTAGGGTTTGGGCACCCTGGGGGCAGATAGCCACACTAATGGGCCCATCTGCACCAAGCAAAGTTGGGTAAACAAAAAACAAAATACAAAATCACAGGCTGCTTTTTAGGGGGGCTGAGGGCCACCCTAAATTGGCAGCGCATGATGTACCGCAACGGAGGGTGGCCCTCAACCCCCCCCACCCCAAATGGAAGGCCCCACCTCATGCAACCCTCCCTGGGGGCAGATAGGGGGGGCCCACCTCATGCATCCCTCCCTGGGGTCAGATGCCCCTTCCTAGGAACAGATATCTGCCCCCAGGGAGGGTTACAAGGGGTGCCCCCTTTCTACTTCGGTTGGGGGGGCACCCCCCCCCTTTCATTCAGTAAAAAATCCATGGTGACTAGTGGCCCCCACCCCTTCCCCCACCCCCGTTTCCCATCATTTCATTTTTTTTTTATTTTACATTCCCTGGGGGCAGATGGTCAGCCATCTGCCCCAGGGTTCACATGCACGTGCCCCCATGCTTTGGGGTCGGGAGGGGGGAGAGAGCTGCTTACTTGAAGCAGCCCCCTCCCACCCCCCCACCTCACAAAAAGATCCATGGTGGTCTAGTGGGTTGCTGGTCACGGATCGAGCGCTCTGCGCCGATCCGTGACCAGCAATGCCTCATATGTGGTGTCCTTGGAAAGGGGAGAAAGTCCCCTTTCCAGGGACACCACTTTTTGCTCAATCCCTGGTGGCCTAGTGGGCCCCAGGACCCCAAACCCCCTCCCACCTCCCCCCATCCCTCGGATTATTATTATTTTTTCTTTTATATATTTCCCTGGGGGCAGATGGTCAGCCATCTGCCCCCAGGGTTCATTTTCATGTGTCCCCATGCTTTGGGGGCCGGGGGGGAGAGGGCTGCTTACCTGAAGCAGCCCCCCTCCCCCCAACTCACAAACAGATCCATGGTGGTTCAGTGGGTTGCTGGTCACGGATCAGCGCTCTTCGCTGATCCGTGACCAGCAATGCGGCATATGAGTGGTGTCCCTGGAAAGGGGAGAAAGTCCCCTTTCCAGGGACACCACTTTTAGGTCAATCCCTGGTGGCCCAGTGGGCCCCAGGGCCCAAAACCCCCTCCCACCTCCCTCCTTCCCTCGACATTTTTTTTTTTCCCCCCACCCCTGGGGGCAGTCATCATCTGCCCCCAGGGGTCCCTGGCGCTGTGGCCCCATGCTTTGGGGCCACGGGGGAAGGGGGCCGCTTACCTAGTAAGCAGCCCCCCCTCTCCCATGTGTCACAAAAGGATCTTCGTTTGATCCGTGACGTTGCTGCCCGCGGATCGAGGCGCCCTGCGCCCGATCCGCGGGCAGCAAAGCCACACAATGGGTATTGTTGGAAAGGGGAAGATCTCCCCTTTCCAGCGATACCCGCCTCGATCTCCGGCTTGAAATACAGCCGGAGATCGAGGCGGAACAAGAAGGGCACTCACCTTCTCTCTCCAACGCAGCAGCCGAAAATGTCTGCTGCGGTGGAATTACTTTCCGTTTCACGCCGACGTGCGTTACGCACGCCGACGTGAAACTGAAGGTAATCCAGCCCCCTGGCAGTGAGGGGGGACCTCCCCCTCACATAGCCCGGGGGTTGGATTACAGTTTTGAGCGATCCCTGCTTTGCAGGGATCGCTCAAAACAAGGTGCCGAAAAGGACGAGCTATCTCGTCCTTGGCACTGCGTGTGCACTTCCAAGGACGAGATACCTCGTCTTTGGCACTTAAAGGGTTAAACAGAACGCAAACACAACATCTTACTTCCGCACGATTAACGAGATATGAATTAATCTTGTTTGTACTTGATATTCAAATTAAAAGATGTTGTGTATTAAATCCGGCTGAATTATTACCTTTTCCGCAAGATATTGCTTGCAATGACGAAATGTCACACGACTGCCTTTATACAACAGAACAAGAAACTAAAGGCAGGATTGATTTGAAAGATACACCTTTGAGCGATCCACAAGGGGAGCTGTTTTGCGATGGCTCCTGCTTCAAACTTCCAGATGGTACATCCACTGCTGCTTATGCCATCACTACACTAAGCACGATTGTGGAAACCAAAGGAATCTCACATAACTTCGCGCAGGCCGCAGAGATTATTGCACTAACTCGAGCTTGTAAACTTTCCGAAGGGCTTACAGTGAATATATATACTGACAGTCAGTATGCTTTTGGGGTGGTTCACAACTTCGGTAGACTTTGGGCAGAACGAGGTTTCTTGATCTCACATGGTGTGAAGATCCAATATGGCACCTTAATAGTTCAGCTACTCTCAGCACTTGCATTTCCCACTCAGCTAGCAATTATGAAGTGCGCGACACATCAGAAAATCATAGATGATGTAGGAAAAGGAAATGCTTTTGCTGAACAAATATCCAAACAGACTGCTACTGACCTCTACTCAGATATGTATACTACAAGAGAAGCCACAAACATTTGTACTATAGATGAAGGGATTGATTACATAAAAGATATTCAAGCAGATGCCACTCAAGAAGAAACCAAGAAATGGGCTGAGGGCTTGGCGAGGTTGGATGAAGATGGGTATTGTGTGGATAACTCAGAGGGAAAATGGATGTTGCCAGATGCGTATGTTACTATGATGATTTCAATGGCCCATGGTCCCACTCATATATGCGCTAGGAAGAATTGCAAAATGTTAGAATCTGTCTGGGTAAATGTTAACATCCCGAAAACTGATGAGCGTTTTGTCCAGAGTTGTATGGTCTGTCTACAGCATAATGTGGGGAAGGGTACATCGACACCAAGGGGGAGTTTTGGTCCTCCTTCTGTCCTTTTTGAGGTAATTCACTTTGACTTCAATGAAATGGAGCGCTGCAATAATTTTAAGTACATTTTGGTAGTTATTTGTGCTTTTAGTAAATGGGTTGAAGCCTTTCCTGTGAAAGATGCCACAGCAATGACAACGGCGAAAACCATGCTTAAGGAATATTTTCCTAGGTTTGGTTTGCCGAGGGTCATCTGGTCGGATAATGGTCCACATTTTATCGCTGCTGTTATTCTGCAAGTATGCGTGGGATTACAGATCGATAAACGGTTCCATTCAGCTAGACATGCTCAAAGTGCTGGACTTGTAGAACATCACAATGGTATTCTGAAAAATAAAATTGCTAAGGTTTGCGCCGGCACCAATTTTAAATGACCTGACACCTTACCAATAGCTTAGCTCTCCTTTCAATGCGCACAACCCCACAGACTAGGACTGGGCTCTCCCCTTATGAAATTATTATGGGGAGGCCAGCTAACATTTGGAACATCCCCAAGCCTAGATATTTAAGAGATGTGGAGCACTTACTTCTTTCTGAATACTGTGATCGGTTAACTCAAAACTTGTATTTGATTTATCAACAGATGCGAGAAGCCCTCCCAGTTAAATACAAGGGGCCAGGTCACAGAATTCGACCCGGAGACTGGGTGCTCACAAAGTCGTTTGAGAGAGCATCCAGTCTCCCACCGCGTTGGAGAGGGCCTTTCCTGGTCCTATTGGCCACACAGACTGCCGTACGAGTAGCTGGAAAGAGACACTGGGTCCACGCTCCGCATGTCAAGAGGATATCTTTTCCTTTACCACACGACGGAGAAGATAAGAAGAAACCTACTTGCTCTGTTCCCAATGATCAATCAGTCTTGAACAGCATCAAGGGTATTTTGGAGACACTTCCTGAGCCCACGGGGCCTGCGGAGACTGCTGCTTTGTCTCTGAACTCTTCTGCAGATCCTCTTGCACCCTTGCACGATCCTGCTGTTATTTCACCACTTCCATCAGGAAGCAACGACACATGTTCGCAGATCACACGGTACCAGGAGTCACAAGGTACAATCTGCGTCCACGGCACTAGTCTCACTGCACAAATATGACTGTGACCATAGAGCTTGTCCTTTGCCACTTTTTGCGCTGAAGTATAAGCAAGGGGCTGGGGACTGGGAAAAACTATCTTCAATCAAGAAATCAGGTGATCAGAAGATCACCAGCAAACGGACTACAGAGTTTTTCGCAGGATCTTTTCAGAAAAGAGTTTTGAGGAACAATGTCTGTCGTTATCCCTACTCGTGCGGAACAATCTAATAATCGGGGGGCCAACAATGATATTGGACGATCAAATACATTGTCTTTAAAGACGTATTGTCTTCTTGTAATTGCGTTAACCAGTCTTACAGTATTGATTACTTTTGGATTTTGGTACATTGAAGAGGTGTATCCACTTGAAACATTTCTGCCTACTGAAAGTGTTCCTACTATGTCTACACCTTTTGTCCACCTACACACTCTATCTCCTAGGGACTCCCAACATAGACACAGCTATCATAACAATAAACTACTTTTAATAATGAATGCAACTCATGTGATTCTGAATAGAACAAACTGTTGGATCTGTTCGCACTTGCCTCAGCATGGGGAAAAAGGGTTGGGCTGGTACATTCATCCTTTGCCTTTAACTACTGCATGTTATGCCTCTCTAAGGGCCCTATTCTTTGGTCGTTGGAATGATAGCATCTCAGGGAACTTTGATTGAACTATGAATTTGAAAGGCGAGTCCTGAAACCTCTGGGATTCTCACTTTTTGCAAATAGGAGCAAGCGTAATGTTGCGTCTATTAGGCCTTCTGACAGACTATCTCGATCTTTTCAATCTCTGATTTCTTTAGAAATGGCTCCTGTAGGCAACCGGGATGCCACATCACCTTCCTACGCTATCAATCATAGTCCTACCTATGTCTCTTTTTGCATACAAAGGAATGGTACTCAGTCAATGGGCGATTTCTAGGGTTGTACTAATATTGCAAACTTGACTAGTGAGGCCATACCTTTGTATGTAGGCGAATCTGTCTGCTTTGTTTGCGATAATGAGGCTTATCCGTGGCTACCTAGGGATTGGCAGGGAACTTGTTATTTGGATATCCTGCTACCAGGGGTATATGTAGCTAGTATCACTGAGATCTCTAGGGCTCGTCCAAGGCGGGACGAGAATGGTGATACTCCTTCATAAGTTCTGGGTGATGTAGCAAAATCCTTTGTACCATTTTGGGGGCAGATCATGAAATCCGAAGATAGTAGGAGAGTATTGAGTATTGGAGAGAACCATCAACCAGACCACTGACATACTCTATAACATGACGCTAGAACAAAAAGCAATTAGATTTGTGGCTCTACAGAACCGGATGGTGTTAGACATCATCCTGGCTGAGCGTGGTGGAGTATGCAAATTAGTGGGATCCGCTTGCTGTGTTTTCGTACCTGATTCCTCCACGACCATATTTAAGGCGATACAAAACCTGCACGTCTTGAGCTCAGAAGTGCATGTTTCCGAGGGAAACTGGGATCTTACTACTTGGTTTTGGGACTTCTTGCAGTCCTGGAGATGGAAACTTCTCTCAGTTTTAATGATAATTCTTGGTATTCTGTTGTTCTGTTTCTGTTGTATACAATGTCTTCCTGCCATATGTTCAATGTTAGGAGGATGTTGTGTACAAACTATGAGAACATTAGGACCAAAAATGCACACGCCTGAGAAGATGACTAATGTATTCGTGATATAGGATATTACTGCCATAGATCTGATGGCGATTGATATATCTGATGAATCTGATTCAGGATGTACGGACATTGAGACATGGGGTTACGAGTAGTGTGACTATTTTAGTAAAGCTCTTGGCTTGGGCCAAAAGGAGGGTTTGTGAAACGGTAAATGTATAGTGCCTCCTTTATATTTATATTGGCCTAAGCCTAGTCGCTCCCCAAGGAAAACCGCATTGCAAAGTTCTGAATTAGAATTGACTTCAAAACGCCATTTTGGAAAATATCCTCCATCTTGATTCTAACTTCTGCTCTCTCTTCAGTAATGATTACCTATTTTTCAGCTGCCAGAGCAGAAACTACCTTTGAGCCTATGTCAACACTAGGGCTGGCAGAGCAGACTATTTGTCCTGTGCAAACAGACCTTGTAGTCAGAATGAACTCTCATTCAAAGTGTTATCTATGTCTACAAAACTCATCCTCCCTCAAACAGTGATATACAATGCATGTAAACTAATGCTGTGTGTTTCTTAAGGAATCTTTTGAACAGGATTTACTCTAAAAAGCAAAAGATCCACAGAGCTGACTAGAACAAAGTTGTCAGTATGTTTAAGGAACCTTGGAGCCAAAGTGAACTTCAATTTAAAGTGTTTTCTGCATCAATAGCCTCAGCCATATTCAAACATAAGAACTGAATGGTAGACAAACTAGAACTATGTACCTTAGCAATAAGCTATTGAATTTGTATCTTGAAACTAGGATCCACCTAAGCTGGAGAACCAACAACACCATTGAATCTCCAAGGATGGAACAACATGTCAAAAGTACAAACGAATATTGTATATTTGTTATGAGCCAGATAGCTATCTGCTTTGATATTTGAATCCGTACAGAATAAAGTTATTCATAACTTTTGACTTCGTGACTGGTGGATCCAATTTTTGGTGGTACTAAGCCTCAATATTCCTTGCTTGATCTTACACCACAGTCTATGAAGACAAAAATGTTAAACACACACAGCAAAACACATAAAAGAGTGGGAAAAATGGTTCACACTCTTAACAGGTAAAAAAAAATCCTAGAAATCCAGCAAAGCTGCTGAGGGACTCATTAGGTAAGGGAAATTAGCCATTCTTGAGAATTCTGCCTAACACGCGCCCCCCCAGACTAAGGGCCAGGATGATTTAATCCACTTCTGGATGAAACTCTACCTCTAGTTGGTTAAAAACATCCTAGAGAGACCATCAGCATTTTGGTGGTGACATCCTTATTTGTAGACTATATGACCTGCGGAGTGCGTAGAGTGTGTTGGTGGTGTTGGAAACCCCTGAGGAGCTGCAGCAACATGAGTCTTTTTACCATCCTAACTTTGATTAGAGGTGGAGCTCTCTATATAACATTGTACCCGGACGCGGAGGGTCACAGAGTGCGTAGAGTGTGTTGGTGGGGTTGGAAAATCCTGAGGAGCTGCAGCAGTGTGAGTCTTTTTACCATCCTAACTTGGATTAGAGGCAGAGTTCTCTATATAACATTGCACCCGGATGCGGAGCGTCGCAGAGTGCGTAGAGTGTGTTGGTGGTTTTCATGGTGCGAGGCAGGGTGAGGCGGCAAGAATGTAAGACGACTGCTGTGATTTGGGACTCTGATATTGACTGTCCCTGCTGTGCCAGTTAACTTCCCCACCCACGGCACCTCCCCCTCCCCAATAACAAACACTGTCCGCCAATACCACTGTGCCCTTCTCAAGTGGGATCCTGCAATCAGCTGCTGCGTCTTTTTCCCTCAGATGCGTCTGCACTATAGACGATGTAACTCTACGATTGAGCAGCGGGCTGTGCAGGGTGTTCTGTTTAACCAAGATCCGCCCCCCTCCCTTCCCTCTGACCCAACGCAGCGTTTGTCATATAATGCCAACGGCCGTGATCCAAGTGATTTGATAAAGGCAATCCCCTGAAAAACCTTGAATTCAAACCCTGAAGATCAATCACACAGCCACACACCTGTGGTTGATGTGGCTGGATCCGTTGGACTTGGAAAGACGATCCCGGATCTGACCTCGAGTTGTGAGGTAAAGCATGGTATTGATCAGGAGGCTATGTGCCAGGGCGAGGGGTCTCCTGAGGTGCGGACTGACAGTGAGTCAGTGGACTCTTGTGGTGTGGTTCAACTGGAAAGTGCTCAAGATTTGGCACGCTCTCCCAGTGTTTTAGTTGGGGAGACGTGCAGTCTAGCGGACCTGGTTTTGTCCAAGGCTGCAATGCATGTGCTCTCGAGGGAAGGCATGGAAAACCCGGTAGACTCAATTGATGCTTCTTCTCAGAAAGGTCACATTATGGGGAATCAAGGAGGGTTATTTGAAAACGTAAAGCAAGGGGTGGGGGATAGCAAAGCAGGAGAGACTGTCAATGGTGAAGTGGAACATCTCTCTCAGCCCGTAACTCCCCAGCCTGTGGAAGTCAGGCTCACTCCTAATCACGAGTTGGTTGTGCATGGCAGTGTTATATGTGGTGATGCCGCTGGTCTTTTTATCAAGAATGTGAAGGGAGCCAAGCAGATCTGGGGGAAAGACGATGTCTTTGACCCACCAGAGGAACAAATAGCTCCTGGTGATATCTTTGATGGCCTAAATCCCGCAGACCGAAAAAACCCCATAAATGACCGCTTCCCAATGGGTCGCATAGATCAATTTTGCCCCCTAAAGGAAGCAGCAGAGAATGGGATTATT
This sequence comes from Ambystoma mexicanum, assembly GCF_040938575.1. Taxonomy (NCBI): domain Eukaryota; kingdom Metazoa; phylum Chordata; class Amphibia; order Caudata; family Ambystomatidae; genus Ambystoma; species Ambystoma mexicanum. The sequence goes on along the minus strand of NC_090940.1, from coordinate 465,431,796 downwards.
GATGAAGTGTTGATCCATGATAACAAGCGGTCCTCAATGGCAGTAGCAGACCAACTGCTCCTAGACTTGACTTCACTCAGTAGGAAATTTCAGAACGAGCGAATGGTCAGAAATTTAAATCCCACAATTGACAATAACATTGAGTCTAATCTAATAAAACATGGAGAAAATATTCAAGAGACGTTGTGTGCAATGCAACCCACTGGAAATGCGAATTGTCCGACATCTGGTACATCAAAGAGAAGACTTGTGGAATGGAGTCCCCAAATAGCCCTCTTGAGCTCGCAGAAAAGACTGCCTGAAGATTGTCATGATACACAAAAAGGGGCGAATGCCAACCCTGTTTGTTCTAACACAAAATCCCAAATTGGTGAAGTGGAACATGAGTCATCCTCCGAATAGAACTCAGATCAGACCTCTTCCGACTCCTCTTTTTTCGAAAGACCATTCCCAAAAATAAGGAGAGTGATACATCACAAAACAGTGAAAATAAATCAATGCAATAATCCAACAAATGTGACAATAGAGAAACTTTGTGCAGAGTTGGTACCCACAATATCAATAGAAGTAACAATAGCAACAACACCTTTCTCTAAAATGTACGAACAATTTAATGAGAGCTACAGAGACCAAAATACACTCCTAGCAATGCTAAACACAAAAATGGCTACCATCAATCTGGAAATGCACGAAATGAGGTTCCAATTACACAAGGACCTACTGTCTCTTGAGTCGTCGAATGCCTTATTGAAAGAACAATTACGGAACTCGGCTGAGGTTAAAAGATTACTAGCAGAGGTTGCTCGTGAAGCATTATTAATCCTGAAAAAGACTCATCAGAATAACTCAGAGCGTGAAAAGATCCCTCAAGTTATGTATAGTAGGATAAGTTCACCAGCGACCTCAAGATGTTGTACTTGTCAAAATGTGCTAAAAAAATCTTCTGCTAGTGATGAATTCGGAAACCTCATGATGCAGGTTGCCACTATCAACAAGGGTCCTGGGGAGTTGTCCAGGTTCTCAGCTTCCCATCCACCAACTCAGAACGCCACCATTGAAAAGGTGATTCCACTGGACATGAATTCACTACTAGTAGGTAACCAAGTAGTAATAACTGATAAATCACAATTATGTGATTTGAAAGCACAGTGCGGTAGAGTAGCAGCTTCATCGGTAGATGAGTCACCAAAAATACCAACAAACAAAACTGCTGCACTTCCTAAAGAAGCAGAATTATTGTGTGTTGAAACCCTGCCATCGACATCTGAAAATATATTAATACCTGCAGATCAAGATATCATGAAAGATGAGACAATTAAACAAACTGGTAGTTACATGATTTTCAAAAAGAAATCGCAGCATTTGTCACAAAGTTTGCTGGGGTTTCAACCAAAACAAGGGAAGTGCAAAAAAAATAAAAAAATATGACATGTCAGAAAAAACAAATGGAAACGGCTCTAGAAAATTCCTAAGAAATTTAAAATCTTTAAGTCTGACGGTTTTGACGCCGGCGTTGACAAAAGGGGTTGAGACTGTGTGGAAATGTAACTGAGTAACTGAGTCAACTGATACTGAGGGAGTATCGACTTCAGTCACAAAGAACACAGAGGATCTCACAGCAAAACGAATGAACTGATCAACTTATGAGATAAGTGATGAAGAAATTACTGGAACTGAGGAGTTGCTAGAACCACAAAACCGACGAGTTCTAAAGAGTCGAATAGTAATAAACTGGGTGAGAATTTAAACTTAAACCAGCCAATGAACCAGAAAAATAAAGGACGTATGGTAAGAAGAATTGAATTGGTGACTTCACCTAACCATGATTCTGTAGATCCTAAATATGTTGAAATAGACGATACGCCAAGATTCCTAACAATGGAAGAAAGAAGACTAAATGTGCTTGGAAAAGCCCTGGGTGGGATAGTCGAATCCCGTGAGAATGAGACAAAAACAAGGATGGACACGGGAGAAGAAACAGACTTATCCAGAGAGACCAAACACCTGTTGTTAAATCAAAATAGCAAATCTAGTGAACGAAAAGATCCAATGAAGTCAGATGGAGAAAACTGGAGAACTGACTCGCATAAATTGAATCAACAAAAAAAATCTGAGAAGGATACTAAGAAAAAGATCAAATCAAATAACTATATCAGATTGGAAAGGAGCTACCGCTCGAATGATGCACTAATCCTGAATAGGAACAATGTAATTAGCCTGTTTCAATATATTCCTGATTTGAGATCAATAGTCTCGAGTGACATCAAAACAGTAGAATTTGTCAATGAAACACAAACAGATTGTGTAATACTACATATACAGTCTAACTTAAAAAAAAGACCAAATAATGGAAGGTGAGATTGCCTTAACACGTCTGGGATTCAAAATTGCTGAACTAATCCCTGAGACCTCTAAAATGGCCTCATCGCCTGATGATGAAAGTTCATCACAAGTTGTGCAGCTGACCAGAGAAAATAGGACATGCAATATCACACAAAAAGAAAAGCAAAAAGTATCACCTAAAACCGTTGCTAAAGCTGTAACTTGGCAACTGGAGGAATGTGACATGTTTTCCGAAAAAATGATGTAAAAAATGAGTCAAATTTAAATCACAGTCCCCATCGAAGAAACAGAAAAAGTAGGATCAAGCCCTCTAGAACATAAGGATATGAACCAACAACCAGATAATTGGAGCTGGTTGGCAAGTGCTCTGATTACGAGCAAATCGAGTTAATGCCCAAAGCAGTTAAGAAATGAGGAGCTAAAAGTTGGATCCTGGAACACAAGAGGCTTTCTCCATTTATTTCAAGACCAATCCACAGAAATCTTGGATGTGGATATACTTTGCCTACAGGAAACTTGGCTCTCTAAGCAACCAATCGTTGATGAGTATGAAATAGCCATGAATGCAGCAATTAGACAGCAAAAGGGGAGACCAATGTCTGGTTTGCTAACTTTGGTACATAGAAGGAGCGGATATCGGATAGTAGACTCCTGCAACAAATCAGCATACATCCAGGTAATAACAATAGACCCGGTGGAAAAGGAGAATGGTCTCGACCAGAGACTACACATAATAAACATTTATTGGCAACCCAAAGCAACTGGGACCTGGACTTTTGCAGACATGTTGTGCGAAGTCATTGATGAAATAATGTCAGCAGTGGAAATGCCTAATATTATTGTGTGTGGGGACTGGAATATGGACCTTGTAGCATTACTCTCTGGAAACACTTCCTCCAAAAAGGTGGAACAACTTTCTGTGAAAGCAAAAATTGCAACTCATATACAGGAGGAATTGAACATGAGAGAACTACAGAGATTGAATGGGTTTACACCTGAAGACATACCTCTGAATCCAACTTGGAGAAGGAACAACCAAAACTCTGTGCTGGACTATGTTTTTGTCTCCAGTTGGTTAACTGAAAAGATATCATACCTGAAGGTCCACAAAATGTTACATAGCGATCATGACCTGGTAAACATAGGGATAAGAAGACAGTTAGGTGGCAAAGAAAAAGACACATATGACCACAGGCTTGAAATTGACTCTAGCCGTAATCGCTTGAGACTTAACATCCAAAAGATAACTGAACTGACAAGGCGAGTTGAATATCATAGAGACATGAATTATTTACCATTTCTGGAGCAATACAGAGAAGTAAAGAGACTCAATGGGAAACTTAATTTCAGACCACAACACAAATGTGACCCAGAAATCATGAGTAAAAAACGCGAATTACGGTGGAACATACGTCTATTAAAAAGTGACGCAATTGAAAATAATCGAAGAGAGATGCTCAAACTTAAGAGGGCATATAATAACTGGATAAAAACCCATTGAAGTTTAATGTACCAAAAAGATGCAGAGACAATGCAACAGTGCATATCAAAGAAAACAACAAGAGACTTTTTCGCCTTAATAAATAACATCGAAGCACAACAACAGGCCCTAAAAAGTAACATGGTAGTGAAGCCCAATGGATTCAACATTACACTGAATTATTCAAGAACCAGGACCGACAAACCAAGTATTCTTTGATGGGGATCTACCATGGAATATAAGCATTAGCAGGCTAGACATATTAGATAACATTAAAAGATTAAGTTCATCGAGGGCCTGTGGACCCGATGGATTAACAAACTATATGTTAAAACAACATCCGGAAGAATGGGCCACCTTTTGTGAATCGGTCTTTAACATTGTCATCAGGAAAAAAAAAATACTGACATCATGGAAGAGTACTATAATTGTTCCGATTTTTAAAAAGGGTATTCGCTCAGACCCAACGAATTATAGACCAATTGATCTCTTAGATGTCGTGGGCAAGATTTTTGCAACACAGCTCCAGCAACAACTAACAGCGTGGATCAAACATTCACGAGCATTCGACATAAGACAATCAGCATCCATTAAAGGTATCAGATGCAACCTGAATCTATTCATGATTAACTCTTTGAAAATGGAGGCAATAAAAAAGAACAAAACCATCTTTGCAGCATTTGTAGACCTTGCAAATGCGTTTGATGCAGTGGATCGTAATCTACTATGGTAGAAACTGAAAGACAAAAACTGCATTGAAGGCCTCATTCGTGCAATAAGGCAATTATATATGGATACCAACAGAAGAATCCGACTTGATGGAAAAGGCTCACTCTCGAGTGCAATAAACACAGAACGCGGGGTGAAACAGGGCGGTCCCTTGGGTGCATTCCCCTTCAACTTCTTTATTGCAGATGTGCGAACTTATTTTGACGACATAAAATCGTTTTCGTCATAAATTAATAATACCAAAATTGAGTGGATGCTATATGCTGATGATATTGTTCTTACAGATTTAACGGAGATTGGCCTTCAGCGGAAATTAACAGCTCTGCATACTTACATCAAATAGAATGGTATGGTCATAAATTGCACGAAAAATTAGATAATAGAACTAAATAACTTGCATGGCCAAAAGAGAGAGTTCGGAAGGTGAACTTTCAATTTAAAATAGGATCAGACACTTTAAAAAGAGCTAGCCAAATAAGATAACTCGGAGCCATAATAAGTGCTAACATCAATGATGAACCAATGTCAAGAGCTGTTAAGGCAAAAAGTAAACAACTAACGGGCCAGGGCTTGTTAATTAACAAGAAATATGGGAAATTTAGCCTAAAGCCGGTAATAGACTTCTATAAGCTCAAAGTTGTGCCAACATTAATACATGTGGTTGACACTGCCTTTGGTTGTACATACAAGGTGTGGGAAACCTGTGAATATTTATTCTTGAAAAAAATCCTACACCTTGCGAATGGAGTACCGAAGGCTTGTATAAGATACGAACTGGGCTAAACATCAATAACAGCGATAATTATGTGGAACTCAATATCACTGTATGGAAAAATTATGGATCCTAATTCCATACCGCAATTTCAAATACTAAAAATACAGTTAGTGACGGATGATCAATCAATCCAAAGTCTCTGGGAAACGAACTGTAAGACCACTCTAGAAATTCTAAATACATCTGTAGAAACATTGTGGTGCAATCCTAATAAGGTCAAGACAGAATTTGGCATTGGGATTGGCTGGAAACATGTCATCAGAGATCTCTGCATAAGAGTATGGAATTGGTACCAACTGAAGTTAAAGCATATAACATCCCTGCAAGTTACATAATAAAGTTTTCAGATAACACTTTTTGTGATGTTTTTTTGAGATTCAGGCTGAACCAACTCAAAACTAAGGAAATATTAAGACAAAGGAACAAAATCGTAGCGAATGATCTAACCTGCAGGCTTTGCAAAAATGCAACAGAGACCTTAAAACATCTTGTGGCCTTTTGCCCAGCTTTATGTGACAAAGGGTCATTAATCTTTGGAAAAGAAATCGAAAAAAGAGCGTCCTGGGGAAGCGAAGAATGGTGGACAGCACTATTTGAAGGCTCAAATAATAAACTAACGTATGCTCTGATTTATTTCTTGGGACATGTGAGAAACGCTTTGCAATTGGTGATTATTGAGTCCGAGTAACGTGATGAAATAGTGCTTCTTTTTGTTTCTTCCCATTGATTATTTTCCTTGACTGATTGCATGATACATTTTTCGCTTTCCTCGATCCTCAAAAAAAACAAAATCTAAGGATTAAATTTGAGAAGCTAGATTGAATTTGATGAACTGAGTTGTCATGATGAGGTAGTGTTTGTTGATGTTCCCTTTTTAAAAGTTTGTAATAAACTGAACAAAAATAAAAAATAAAAAAATATATATATGACCTACAAACCTTTTGAGGTACATCACTCTTTTTTAAGGTATAGGGGGATCTGATCTAACAGTCCCTCAGAAGTTGCACCAACCTCTGAACCTACAATAGGCTTTTTCAAGAGGTCCTTAGAAAGGCATCCCTTAGATCTAGAGGGGCTCCAGGGTTCATCACCGCCTCTCTCACAAGAGCAGGTTGGGTCTCAGGTATCTTGGTTGGAGGGGATGTGGTCAAGCAAGGTATATGCTACCACTTCTTCTGAGATCTGACCTTACCTATTTTAGAAGTGTCTCTCATAATACTAGGATGTACATTGGAGTCTCCAGTAGAATCTCCAATAGTCTTAAGGTGTTTAGCCTTAGACCTATTTTTCCTGGTTTTCCACAGCTTTGAGATTTACCAGTTCTTAAAGGCCTAGAGAGGGGTCCAATTTGTCTATCCATCAATCCCTCAGAAGCAGGGGGAGTCAAAGACTGCACAATTGGATGGGCCATGATGGAGCTTGTTTGGGGCTCCCATTTCCCTTCTATACTAGCCTCAGATTAGCCTGGGTTAGAGGTCAGCTTACCTATACCAGGGCTTCCATTGGGGTTATCTGTAGAGGATCCCACAGGCTCAGAGTGGTCTCTTAAGGTTGCCTCTCTAGCCAATTTGGTTTGGTTCTGTTTTCTCTCACTGGGAGGCCTAGGGGTACTGGATACTACTTCTAGAGCTTTTAGATGATTCCCCAACAGGACTCTCCCAGGCACCTCATTCTGGACACTGACAGGGATCATATTTTTACACTAAATGAGAGCTAGTAGAATTGGAACCAACTGGACAGGGCCTCCAGAAAATGTATTGGGACCTTTGGGTGCCTTAGCAACATCCTCAGGCTTGAATAAGCTTTCATCTGCTACTGTTCTGCTGGCCCCAGTGTCTCTCCTGTCAGGAGTATCCTGGCCATTGACAAGAACACTGTCCATATAATACCCTCTAGAGTTTTCTGGAATGGAGTTGTACACATCCATATTCTATTTCTTACCCAGACCCATGGACTCTAAGGATATGTTTGCTTGAAGACCCAAGGGTGCTTCAGCAAATAGTTCAAAGTGGGCACTAGCCATTTGTACCTCTTCCTCTGGGGAGAAAGCTAAGGAGGCAGTGCTGATCCCTGCAGGTTTACCCTTGCAACTGGGATCTCCTTTGACATGGTCAGTTGACCCACAAACATAGCATTTACGAAATGCTCTCTGGAACCGGGGCTTCTGCTGACATCCCTCTGGCTGAGCACCGGAGGAATCACTAGCCCTATTTGGTTTCCCATGTGGCTTACCCTGGTTATGTTTGGGGCCCTCTTCTGGATTAGAAGTATTAGAATTCTCCTTGTTATCTTTCTTTGGCTGCTTTCCCTCATCCTTCTTCTGAGTTGCCCCAGAATCCTTGTGAGTAGCCCTGTTGGCAACCCACAGGTCAGCAGCCTTAGCTAACTTCTTTGGATCTATCTCCTTAGAATCAGCCAAGTGCTGTCTGAGCTCAGGAGAGCAGGCACCATAAATTGACTCCAACATAACAATATTCCTCATACCTTCATAAGTGTTTACTCTGTAACCCTTAACTCAACCATCTACGTTTTTCAAACATTCACATACCCAGGTAGCCCAAGGGGGGCCATCATGCTTGCTGAGGGTCCTAAACCTCTTAAGGTACTGGGAAGGGGTCTTCCCAAATCTAGCAATTAAAGCTAGCTTCAGACACTCATAATCCATCCTATCCACCTCCTCCAACTCCATCACGACATCAGATGCAACAGTGGGTAACCTAGAGAAGAGCCAGGGAAGCAACTGATACCCTGTAAGGCCTTGAATCCCATGGTTATATTCAAACATTGCCGACCAATCCAAAATATCAAGCTTAACCTAAAACATACCCACAATTTCTTTAGGCAAACAGGGTCTCTTAGGACTGGACAACCTAGAAGACTCTGGGAGAGAAGCATTTTCAAGAGATAACCTTTTCATTTCTAGTTCATGATTCAACTCAATTTCTCTGAGTTTAAATTATTGGTGTTTTTGTTCAGTTTGAGCATTTAAACATTTGAATTCCAATTCAAGCCTCATCTTTTCTAGAGCAATGAATTCAGGACTGAGTGTAGGACCTGGTGGGGTCCCAGTCGACAAAGGTTGAAGTTGCTGAGCAGACAAGGGATCAGTGAGGCCTACATTTGGAGACACATCTACTTCCTCAAACTCATCAATAATAGACACATTATCATCCTCATTATTTTCCACATTTGATGGAGAGTCAGGTATTTCAGACCCACTGCCCAGACTTTGGTTCTTTAACAACTTTTCAATCAATTCAGATGTTTTGCCTTTTGCAGAGCGATTCCTTTCTGTACACAGATTTTTTAAATAATCCACAGTGCAACTAAGGAGGGTCTCCTGACTGTAGCTTTCCATATCAGAGATGATTAATATTGCTTTTTAGTGATGTTAGCCTTGTGGTTATTTGATCCAAGGTAATAGCAGCACTCTAAGTGTAATTACTATACTTGATCTTCACCGCTGTACACCAGTGTTAGGCAGAATTATATGCAGTACCTTTTGGGAACACCAAAACTTGATTTCCTGATCTTCTTAGACCTCTCCCTCTCTAACCCTCTGAACAATCCTCTCTCCTGGAGTGATCATGTTCTCCTCTCCTAAGAAGGCTAATTACCAGCTGCATCTCCTCAGCGGAATTCTTCCTTTCTGTCCATGCTCACTGCACCGCACTGCGTTGCAACTACGCGCTTCCCTGCTCTCTGGTTTAGAAGAGTGTACCGGATGGACCCCAGCTGGCCCATAGGACTGGGGATTTCCAAAGAGAACTTTAAGATGAGCAGCAGCACCCTCGAGATAGATGGGGATGCAGATTTGCATACTCTTGCATCAATTAATAATGACAACTCAATAGTTTGGCAAAGGGAGTCAGTTTAATGACAAGTACAAAAACAGGGAGTTCAATGAATATCAGCAATCATTCGATCTTCCTTCTGACTTCAACTCCAATTAATTTCAGAAAAAACATAACATTTATATCAAAAACTCATCATCAATGATGTGTAATTCTTAAAACTTAACATGCAACTTGATTGGTTCTAGGAAGGTAACTTTAATATAGGTAATATATCTGTATATGGTAAGGGGGAGAGGGGATTGGATAAACAATGTCAGGTAGGGCAACTAAGCCCTTCCTTCAAAATGGCCACTGCAAACGTCACTAAAAGTATGATGTCTCATTGGTTCTACTAACTATAGGACCCTAGATAACATGGTCGACTATGATTGGGTTGGCATCAACCCCACTCATACTTTTCCACTTGCGTTAGCAGCGTTCAAAATAGCCAGCCAGGTGCAGGGAGTTTGTCTGCACCCCAGCTGCCCTACAATTATTGTTACAATCAATCATCACCTCAGTGGTCATGTATCAATTATTTCTTTGTAGTTGGCCTCGAGTCAAGCTTCTTGGTCTGGGAAAGTTAAGGCGTATTGGTATGGCAAGGATCCATGCGTAGGTGTGAAAGTCTCATCCCTTCTGTTTGCCCGGTCACGTGATTCAGACACCGTGAAATCTGCCTCTTCTTCATGCAATTTCGTGCATTTGATTTAATTCTGCCAGTCGTCTGCCATCTGTGGTTAATCTTGACCTTTCTGAACAGGATACTCTGTTCTTTTTTCTCTTTAATTGTATCCACTGTTGGCCTATTCTAGCTGATACAACATTGGCTTCTTGGCATGGTTACCTTCAGCTGAGTTCCTCTTCAAGTCTCGATTCTTGATTTGTTTGCTGCAAAGCTTCTGAGACCTTTAGTAACCTTTGGTTCATTCTGCTCTTGTGTGTAGTGGAAGTATACTTATATAAAGTCTATATATCTTTTGATAGATCAGCAAGGAATATCAAGGTATCAAGGCTTAGTACCACCAAAAATGTAATCTGCCAGTCACAAGTCAAAGTTATTAATATAACTTTATTCTGTACAGATACAAATATCAAAGCAGATAGCTATCTGGCTTCCAAGCACCTTGCAGTGTGTACCAGCAGACACAGTGAAGGGTGAGAGTGCTGGACATCTAAATGTGGGCTCTTTTATACGTTTCTCAAATCATTGTCCAGCCCCTTGAATTCTCCAGAATGGCTAATTTCCCATACCTATTGAGTCCCTTGGCAGCTTTGCTGGATTTCTAGGATTTATTTTTTTACCTGGTAAGAGTGTGAGTTTTTTTTCACACTCTTACATGCGTTTCTGCTGTGTGTTGTACATTTTGCTCATGGACTATGGAGTCTCACACACTCCATAGACATCTTTTTACTATGTATCACACAGCACCTTTAGTGCAGTGACATAGGGTTGTCTTTTTCAGACTTCCCACTTTAAACTCCATTTTCTGGGACTGACTACTGTCTCCCAGAACATGTAATGTTGCCATTGACTTTACTAGTCATTTTAAATTCACAGACACAGTACAACCTATCTTCCAATAGAGTACTGGAAGGGTTAATAGTTATACTATTTTGTCTGTTTCTCATGGAACATTATTTTGTTCCCCTTTCTCTAAGATTTGGCTGGTGGCAGTGGTATCTACCATTTTTATTCTACTGTGAGCTATAAATTAGCCTCAGTAATGTTAGAGGCTATGGTGGTAGCCTCGAACTGTAACCCGCTGGACACCTTTTACAATTTTATTTTTATTTGGTTCCGGTTGGGTTTATTCGCCATTTCTTTTTGTAAAGGTCTTTGTCGTGTTTTACTCTGCGTGCCAAACCAGGTTTGGTTCCTTTGTTCACTGACCTTTGGCGGGCTTCTGCACAGAAGCCCTCCTTAGGTGCCTGAGTGTCTGGGTGGATGAGATGTGAGGGAGGGGTTTGAGGCCACCTGCACAGGGTCTCCTTCGAGATCCAAGTCGCACTCTAGTTTGATTGGCTAGGTGACTGTCCCCAGGACAGCCACCCTGCTATGTGATTGACAGCCAGGTTGTGTGAATGGGGGAAATCTGCATAAAAAGCAGGTATCTGGGCCTTGGAAGGCAGAGCCGCCACTGGATCGAGAGAACCAAAGAGAATCTGAAGGAAGACGACTGCTGCAACTACTGGACTTCCCGGTGAAGCCCTGCTGCAGGTCCGAATCGCCTGAAACTTCGATGACAGAGGAGTTCTGAAAGGAATCTTCTTCCCTTGAGCCTGGTGGGACCAACCAGCTCGCCAAACACCAGACACTGCGCCTCTTCTTGGTCGAATTCGCTGTGCATTGCTGCAGTGATCCGTATAGCCAGGTGGAGTGGAACCTGTTTGGGTTTTAAGGAGCGCACCTTTTATTTAATGTTTTGTTCCGCTGCTGGATTCTTCCCTGGGCAGTGCAGGACCCTCCAGTCTTCCTCCTTCTTGTCAGTACGACAGTCGCTTCAGGAACTGTGAGACTGCAGGAGCTGCCAGGAACATCGACCTCAGCTACAGCATTCTTCTTCTTTTAAGGTACTGTGCAAATCCGATCGTTCATTCCATCCGACTGCAGGGAAAGTGTTTTAAATATTTCCCCTCTCTGAAGGCTTGTCCTTCTCTACTCCTTTGAATAACTTTTCTTCTGACCAACTTCGTTATGAACTCTTGGCTTGAACTTAACTGCAAACTATTTTGAACTGTATGTTCCTATGCAAAGACTCTGAACCGTTAACATTGGCCCAGGCCTCTTGACTTGAATCTTAGTTGTAATAAGCCTTTTCTATATTGCCTGCCTATTAACTTGTTGGTGCTGATTGATTTTGAATAACCATGCCTTTCCTCCCTTTTAAATTACTGGAGTGCCATTTTGCTCAAACTTAATTTTGAGCCTAACTTGTCCAGAATTGATTGGGGGTTATTGTAGTGTATTCAGACTGTGATTTTCAGCTGCTTGATAATAGTGAACTGTTTTATAACTGATGATGTAAATAAATGTATATTCTTTTACTCAGAAACCCTGAATCAGTGTTTGTTTTAACCATAGTAGTTGCTGTCCTTTGTGTAACTTCTGATACTGCACACTTGCTCTTGAGATAAGTCTGGCTGCTCAGCCATCACTACCACTGTACTGTGTAGTACAGGCTTGTAACAAAGGTGAATGTGTACATGCACTTGTAGTCTTAATTGTGTGTGGTGTTCCCAAAGGGTACTGCATATGATTCTGCCTTACACTGGTGTACAGTGGTGAGGATAAAGTATAGTGATTACACTTAGAGTGCTGCTATTACCTTGGCTCAACTAACCACAAGGCTAAACACCACTACAAGCAATTTTAAGCATGTCTGATATGGAAAGCTACAGTCAGGAGACCTCTTTAGTTATACTGTTGATCATTTGAAAAATCTGTGCAGAGAAAGGAATCTCTCTGTTAAAGGCAAAAGTCAGAATTAATTGAAAGGTTGTTGGAGACAAAGGTCTGGGGAGTGGGTCTGAAATGCCTGCCCCACCAGCAAATGTGGAAAATGTTGTGGAGGATGATAATGTTTCAGAATCAAACGCTGATATTATTGATGAGTTAGATGAGGCAGATGAGTCTCAAAATATAGGCCCTACAGCTCCTCTACCTGCTCAGAAACCTCAACCTTTGTCCACTGGGACCCCTACATGTCCTACACTCAGTCCTGATTTCATTGCTCTAGAAAAGATGTGGCTTGAATTGGAATTCAAACGTATTAATGCTCATACTGAACAAAACCATCAAGAACTTAAGCTCAGAGAAATGCAGTTGAACCATGCACTAGAAATGAAAAAGTTGTCTACTGAAAATGCTTCTCTCCCAGAGTCTTCTAGGTCTTCCAGTCCTAAGAGACCCTGTATGCCTAAAGAAATGGTTGGCATGTATGAGGGTAAGCTTGATATTTTGGATTGGTTGGCAATGTTTGAGTACAACCATGGGATTCAAGACATTACAGGGAATCAGTTGTTTCCTTGGCTCTTCTCTAGGCTACCCACTGTTGCATCTGATGTTGTGATGGAGTTGGGGGAGGTGGATAGGATGGATTATGAGTGTGTGAAGCTAGCTGTAATTGCTAGATTTGGGAAGACCCCTTCCCAGTACCTTAAGAGGTTTAGGACCCTCAGAAAGCATGATGGCACCACTTGGGCTAATTTGGTATGTGAATTTTTGAAAAACTTAGATGGTTGGGTTAAGGGTTACAGAGTTAAAACTTATGAAGGTATGAGAAATCTTGTTATGTTGGAGTCAATTTATGATGCCTACTCTCCTGAGCTCAGACAACACTTGACTGATTCTAAGGAGATAGATACAAAGAAGTTTGCTAAGGCTGCTGATTTGTGGGTTGCCAACAGGACTACTCAATAGGATTCTGGGGCAACTCAGAAGAAGGATGAGGGAAAGCAGCCAAAGAAAGATAACAAGGAGAATTCTAATACCTCCAATCCAAAAGAGGGCCCCAAACATAATAAGGGTAAGCCACAAGGGAAACCGAATCAGGCTAGTGCACCTTCTGGACCCAAACCAGAAGGAGGTCAGAACAAGCCCCCATTCATCTAAACATTTGGGAAATGTTATGTTTGTGGGTCAACTGACCATGTGAAAGGGGATCCCAGATGTCATAGTAAACCTTCAGGGGTCCACACTGTCTCATTAGCCTTCTCCCCAGAGGAAGAAGTACCTATGGCAAATGGAAAATTTAACCTACTGGTTGATGACCCCATGAGAGTCTCAGCTAGTGTTTATTTAGTGTCCCTGGGTTTGTGGGAACAACAGAATTTAGATGTCTATAATTCCATCCCAGATAATACAAAGGAGTATTATAAAGATAGTGTTCTTGTGAATGGCCAGTAAAAGGAGACAGGAGCTCACTAGGCCTGCAAGGGAGAGGACCTTGAGAGGCTCTCCAGGGGAATTGATAGAGGAACCTATCACCCCAGTCCACAGGACTTGCTCACTGCTATTTCAAGAAAGAAAAAGGCAAAGGGGAAACCTAAGACCTCACAGAAGAAAGCAGATAGCACCCCTGTGCTACCAACAAGGACATCCCCAAGATTGTCCAAAGTCACACCTGTGACTCCTCCACCAGCTGAGGGTGAGTGTGAGGTACAACCCTGTGTGGTTGATCCAGTCTCTGAAGAATCAGATCTGAAAGAAGACATTACTCTAGTTGGAGATCTGGAAACTGTTGACCATCCTGAGCTGCAGTCTTTACTGGCAGAAGTTGGACCCAACAGGACAGACTTCAGCAGAGGACAAAGAGAGTGTCCTACTCTTGAAGGTCTTCGACAACAGGTAGCTTCTCAGCTTGATGGGCAAGAGCCTGGGAAGCATAGGTTGCACTCGGAAGATGGCCTCTTTTACAGTGAACCAACTGAGTCTATCCCTGGGGACTGCAAAAGACTTGTAGTGCCCCTAGTCAACAGACTCCAGTTCCTACAGTTGACCCATGAGATACCTTTGGATGGTCATTTGAGTTTCAAAAAGACCATGGAAAGACTCTCTTTATACTTCTACTGGCCTAAGATAGGTCCAGAAGTTGACAAATTCTGTAGGAGCTGTCACACTTGCCAAACTTCTGGCAAGAGTGGAGCCAAGAATGCAGCACCATTGGTGTCCCTCCCAGTGGTGGGAGTTCCTTTTGAGAGGTTGGGCATCAACATTGTTGGTCCCCTTGACCCTCCCACATCTTCAGGAAACAGGTTTATCCTGGTTGTAGTAGACCATGCTACTAGATATCCTGTGGCTATGAGAACTGTTACAGCTCAGGTTGTGGCTAAGGCTCTACTTGGTATTTTTACCATAGTACGGTCTCCTATCGAAGTGATATCCGACAGGGGATCCAATTTTATGTCCCACTACATGCAAGCCATGTGGAAAAACTGTGGTGGCACTTACAAGTTCTTTACAGCCTACCATCCACAGACAAATGGACTGGTAGAGAGGTTCAATCGTACCATGAAGAGCATGATAGGTGCTTTAGGAGAACCCCTTAAAAGAAAGTGGGACCTTCTACTGCCACGTCTTCTCTTTGCTTATAGAGAAGTCCCTCATTGCATTCCATAAGAGGGCAATGATTGCATTGTAATCATTGATATATTTTGATTATTCTGTTCTTTTTATGTAATATGTGTTCTTAGGTGAATTACCTTTAACACTATGTCGAACTGAAGACATGAAGTTGTTCACTTCACCTGTTTCTGGAACTGGTCTAGGGAAACCAAAGCGGCATTTGGTGTAGTATTTCCCTTTGCTTCTGTATTTGCGATGACAATATTTGCCACATCTGTGTCTTTGAAATTGTAAAATCTGTCCATGAAGGTCACTATGTGTCCTTTGTGAAGGGATTTCACAAGTGACATATTTTTGGATGAACTGCAAAACAGTGGAATTACTGTCCTGACCATATTTAGGCGCACCTTTGAACCATAAAAGCATGTGAATATGTGGTGGTCCTCTGGCTTGGTATTCTTTTCTCCAAAAGAAGTGTTGCACTTCTCCGAGGGGAGGAACAGTATATTACAAATGAAGTGTAGCGTAGCAATGAAACGATGATGGAAATATCTTGACACATTAACAGGAACTAGAGAGCAAAGTTCTCCAGGTGTTAGTATATCTATGTTGGTTTTGTTGTTGTTTGATATGCTTAGGAACTCATGGAACTCTTCCCATGCATACTCTGCACAACTTAATGTAACAAACCAAGTAGGTGGTCCAAGGTTTCTGATCATACAACGTACATCTCTGTGCCGTCGGAACCAGTATTCTTTTGTACCACGCATGTTTGCAAACAGATTTGTTATACTTGATTGTAAAACCTCATCTTTTTCTTGCACTTTTTGTATTAATTGCGTAGCTGACATATTTTGAAAGTGGGTTCCAGATTTCAATATGTGTGCAACTCAGTAATATAGGGTTGCTAGTTCACTTTCAAAGAGTAGGTGGAATATGTATTCCACATTTTGTCTAAATCTGGGGTCTTCAGAATACATTAGTATTCTGATGCCGTAATTTGAGTGGGTCTTTCATCGTATCTTCCGCCTTTGCCAGTAGGAAATAGCAGTGGAAAAGCATGTGCTTCTATACTTTTTTCCCATATGCTCATTGGTGACCCTTTCGTTTGTCGCATTTGGTAAGTTTCTAGTGCATCATCTATGCTCTCATTTGAGTGCAATGGATGAATTGTGTAATGGTCCAAAAGAGTGGATACTGCAGTAGGATCCAGAAGTTCAAATTGACCAGTTTCTTATGTCTCTTGAATTATTTCAGTTGTTTCCCTTAAGCTTTCTTCAATATTTATTTCTTTGTAGTATTCGTTATTGTGTTTCAGATATTGCAAGGCTTGTCTAACTTTATGTAAGTCCACCAGTTGCTGCCAAATTATTTTGTCTTTTGTTGGTACACCATTTACTAAGACAATTAAAGAATGCTTTATTGGACGTTGCACTCCTAGAGTGTGCACATTTTCTGTCAGATCTAATGGCAAATAAACTACTTTGTCACGAGTGCCTTTTACCAATTCTGAGGGAGGTAATTTTGCTGTTTTTGGTTGAAGGCGTATTATTGCTTGAAATGGGTGAACTGTTTGAATTATGATGCTCTCATACAAATTGAGTTGTTGCAGGGGTTTTGGTAGTGGGAATAATTCCAAATTATTTGTGACAGCACGAGAAGGAGTTTGGTTGTTGTCCAGTTTTGTAGTGCAGTAACTGCAATATATTAGGGGTTCACTTATTTGGTATTTGTTTTCTGCTAAAAGGTAGCGAGCTAATTCAAACCATTTGGAATCTTCATTGTCTTCTATTTTGTATGTTACGTCTATAGTTTGTGTGTTCCTTTTGTAAAACGTTCTGCAGCAACATACACAGACATGGTTTGGTACTTCAGCCGATGTACTTTTACATTTTAGTATTTCTTTTTTGTATGTGTGTAATAGAAGGTTGCTATGTGCAGAATTGTTGCTAGTCTGTTCTAAAAATATTGCTTTTTGTAAGTGGTTTTCACTTCCAAAATATTTTCTCTGGATACGGTTGATTTCTTCTTGTAGGTATTTGGGTGTACCATGTAGAAGAGTGTTATTTAAATTAGCCAATTCTAAAGCTGGAGTTTTAGCATAGTATAGTTTATACACTAGATTTCTTACACTTGAATGATGTATTGATATTCTTTTGATATCATGGAAGGTGCTTTTGCAAATAGATCCTGAAATGCAGGCTAATGAATGTCCTTGTAGACCTGTGTATTTGCACACTGGACAGATATCCATACTTTGCAGAACTTTCATTTTGATTTTGTCTTTACCTTTCACATACTGATTGAGGAACTGACGTAAAGATTTGAAAGATTTGTTAGGAATGTTACACATTGATTTGCACGTCCATTTGTATACTGGACGGTCTGGTTCAGTCGAATGGAGAGGTAATTCTGAGTTTTCAGGGGATACTTTTGTAAGCAGTCTTTCTTGTTCCATGATGGTATTATTGATTTTTTCATACCCTCGTCCACTGCTATGGATGGCAATTGTGTTTGATTTTGTTTGTATGCTTCTTCATTAAAAAATGGTTCTGTGGTTGTTTTGTGACTCCATTCACCTTCACAGATATTTAAGAAGTAATTTTTGTTGACATTTCGTTTATTGAGAAGTTTCTTTTGTAGTTTAGTACTTAGTTTTGTTAGTGGTTTCATTCTATTTAACACTAACATAAATAACTTCCTTTTGAGAAGGATTGGACTGTCTATGAGAGCTTGTAGGATTAATTTTCTACGGTAGGTTTTAAGGCTTGAGGATGATTTCGCTCCTCTTCTTATTAGATTCTGAAGGACTATGTGGTGAAACATTTTTGCTAAAATACTTTTTTTACTATGGGTTCTTGTTACTATATTAGGAATAATAGGAGCATTGTTAGCAGAACTGGTAGCCGATTTTTTGTAAAGCGTTTTCTGTTTCGTGCAACATTTTGATAGAGGAGCCAAAGTTTCGGTAGTTGAAGCTTCCTTTGTTTCGGTAAATGACTGTATTAGCTGTTTTGTTCCAACGTTGTCTACAAACTCTGCTAGAGATGGATGCTTACTTTGGACATTTTTATTTTCATTTGCTCTATTTCTGTGTTCCTTTCTACGGACCTGCTTTTTGGTAGGCATTGTTTGGGGTCCCTTGCAAAAAAAGAAGGTATGGTTTGGTCTGTTGTACAATGTATGTGTGCTGTGTGCATGCGTGCCTGAGTTTGATGGGGAAGCTGTTTGTGGTGGTGTGTGAATGTGCATTGGGCAATTACAATGAGTTGGGAAGGCTATTTCTCTGTTTGTATATTACTACACTGTGCTTCAATGAGAGTAGACAGTGAGCTAGTGGTGAGGAGAAGCCTTAATAGTAAACATAATGGCATAAAATTAAAACAGCTATTTGTTTTGTAGTACCAACATTCTAAGGCTTCTGTATGTTATTTGTGTTAAAAAAACACAGGGATTTGTGTGCCATTCTGCCTGTTATTCTTTGTTTAATAAATGGGGATTTGTGGGTAGAATGGTTCAGAACTCACTGTTTATTTTTGGTGCACAAATTACATAAATAACCACTACAGTCTTTTTGAGGAACAGTAAGAATATAAAGGTAGTACTGTACTTACTTTTTTTTTGTGGAACGACCGGGTTTCTTCGGATATGTTGTTTGCAGTGTAGATGCTGTTGATTTTCAGGAGTGTAGTCTTCACTGCGATTGTAAAAGGAAGAAGTTAGTAACTTTGTGTGTTTGAAGCACTGATGTTAATGTACACGTTCATTTTGCATCTTTCAAGTATTGTCCTTTGATATCGCAACACAGTGCATGTATGTATTTCATTTCCCTATGTGCAGCTTTTATATGTTATTTGCAGTATGTTAGTTGAACGTGCTTTGCAAATGAGTACAATTTTCAGTTCATGAAAATCTCTTGTCTTTTTTAAGCTGTGTTGTCCATAGCAGAGAGGTTTGTAAGTGATAGGTCACTATAGTAGATAGGAAATATGTGACTACTTTCATTTTATAAGTACGAAAATGAAAAATCGGGAGAATCTCAGAGGGAGATATCATCAGAGCAATCAGGAACGTTTATTTTTCTCAAACGATCGCATTGGATGTAGTATTCATTTAGGTGGTAGACAGTAGAAAAATCTGACATTTTCTAATGGAAAATCGAGTTTTGCGCCTACATCGGGAGGGTTGTTACGTATGTATAGGTTATGCGGGAGACAGTAAGAAGTAGTGCGGTTTTTCATTGAGAAATCGGAAGTCTTGCACTTAAAGGGGAGCGTTGGTATGTATTGGATATGCAGATTTAGTGGCATTAATTTGTTTTCAACGAAATCATAAGGGTTGCACATGTCAGAATAAAATATGCATACCTGTACTTTGTACTCATGCATGTGCATATGCATGGAGCTGTAAGTAGAAATCTGCGACACTTGCACAGTAATTTTTGAAGTAGGTGGTTTGCAATGATATGCGACTTGCATTCAGAGTGATCAGCAGTAATTTTGAAGTGACGGAGTTAGATGTAGAAATATTGAATGTGATTGGTAGATGGTTGTGTGAGTACTTAGCTGTGTCCAACGAGGGAATGGATTTGCGAGTGATGTGGAAAGGGTACAAGGACTGTCTAAGAGTTACGTTCCGCACGTAGACCACGTTTGTCCGCGGGTAGGGCGTGGCACATACAGGGTTCTACAGCAAATTTAGCATGGAAAAGGCACTGTAGGTAGCAGCCAATCAGATGTTCACATTGTTCATATGTGTCGAAAGATGGTGCATGTAGTGAAGATGGCAGAGGTGGAGACAGTCAGGGTGTTGCTGCTCGGAGATATTTTTGTCCATGGTTTACAGCAGTATTCCGAAAGTAGGCATGTGGCACACAATTTCGATGTCAGAGGAGTGGAGGTGGTGTGGAGTGCTGCGACTGATTGCAATGTTGCGGCAATTCTGCAAGTTTGCAGAGATATGAGTAGGATGACCAGTCCCCATGTGGTAGTTTTGCACTAGGGTGCTTGCCATTTGGGCTATGTGAGTTCACCTACTTTGTTGGAAGATTTGGAACAGTTGGTGCAAGCAGTCATTAATAGCTTTCTAACTGCGAAAGTCATTTTTTCTGGCTTACTCCCTAGAGGAAAATGGGACAACAGTTCTGTTTTTTCTCCTGATCAAAGTATTGGGAGGTCTATCATCAATCGCAACATGCGTGCTTTCATGTTACACGCTGGTATGTTTTTCTGCAACCACGAGAACTTTGTTTCCAGTAATGCGGCTTATTTTGAAGCAGATGGTGTTTCGTTATCTTTTTTGGGAAATGCCACGTTCTTTTGGAATATACAGGTTGCTTTGGAGAAGGTTCTGTAATGATTGTAGGAGTAAAGCAAGAAGAAAAAAAATCAAAAAAATACAAAATAACAGGTGTCTGTCAGGCATCTGCCCAAAAAATAAAAAACAACGGCTCATTTCAGAGCCCACCTTAAAGGGGAAAAGGGTAATACTATTTAAATGTACAGTCAACCACGCTCAGATCCTGTACGTGTCCGCGGACATGGCGGTAGTCTGCAGGCAGCGCGTATTACCAACAGGGTTTCTGGGGTGAAGACGCATGCAAATGATAATGTGCGTAGCTAGGGATTGGTCAGTAAAGTTCAGTGGGTGTGTTCTGAAGGAGAGATTTAGTGAGAACGTCTTTTTTTCTGACAGGAGAGCAGACATCTATGGCTCTGTGTGCTCGAAAACAGATTATCTGGATTTTAGGAGTCTCATGGATAGATTGGTTGAAGGTGCATGCAGAAAGTTGCGGTATATCTGCAGATCTTGGATTTTCTCATGTGGAAGTGCACTGGCATGGAGTGCGTGGAATGAAGTGGCTGGACTTGGTACCTCTCTGTGCTACTTTACAGACAGAGTGTCCTCCTGACATAATTATCATTCATTGTGGAGGAAACAGTTTAGGGCATGTCTCTGGAATTTCTTTGCAATTTGCAATGAACGAAGGACTTGCGAAGGACATGGACATGTTTACAAATTGCCAAGTAGTTTTTTCCCGTATTGCACAAAGACAAATGTGGCTGCGTTCTTCTGCATTTGGTCCACAAATGGAGAAGGCGAGGCGCAATGTCAATAAGGCTGTTTGTGCCTTTCTAAGAGATGTTGGCATGTCCTCATTCCACAATGAAAACATTTCGTTTCGCAGCACTTTCATTTTTCGCAGAGATGGAGTCCATCTCACAAATGCTGGCAATCAGATTTTTGTTCGAAATGGTCAAAATGCATTGCAACCTTTTTTGGATTCATAGTCACCTATTTGGCAATTTGTTTTTTTCGAATGCACAGTTTTTGAAACACACAAAACACCACCAAAGGGCTCTTTTCAGAGCCACCACTTACTCCGAGCGAAAAGTGCATTGGTTTTGCTTCACTTGCACCCTCAATTTTTGTGCCTCCCACGACTGTCCGCAGACTTTTTGAAAAATGCGCAGGGGCCTACTCCAGTCATTTGATAGTTCCATTGTTAAACTGAGAAAGGTGGCGCTGAAAAGAGCCTTTTTTGTAATTTTTGTTGTTTGAAATTCTTTTATTTTTTAACACACGACACACTAGGCGAGGACGGTGAAGGACGGTAAGGAAGGGGCACCAACCACATGGATAAGAAAGGGCAGGTGGAGAGAGAAAGATATAGGGTGGGCTTTACTTAGGTAGGGAGCAGTTCTTCTGGTGCTCTGTGAACGTAGTCTCAAAAGCACTTTGAAGACTTTCTCTCCAGCAGAGTACTGCATCGTAGTGCATACACAATATTGTGACCCTCGCAAGGCAAGGGTCAACAGCATCGCAAATGGCCTGCGAGGCAGCTGGAGGGATGCGCTCTCCCACATGAGTGTCTCTTGTGGTGAGAGGATCGGACACAGAGAATGCTGTGGAGGAACTCAACCTACCACGTTCTTCACATGGTACCACCTTGCAAATGTGGGCACTGTGGAACAAGGTTAGGTGTCGCTTCATGGTTGTCGTACCAAAGCTGTACGCACCAGGTCTCCCGCAACTCAGCACCAAATTGCACTGGTTACATCTGACCTGGTTCGCACGTCCTTTTGGTACGTTTCCACAAACGGTAAACAACCGCCACACCCACAACTCCCGGAGAGTGCTTGTAGTGTGGAGTTCCTCCACCTCATTCTCTTCTTCCTCACTCTCTACATCCTCACGGCAATTTCCCTCTGCAGGCCCTTGGGGAGGTGGTGGCGGTGGAGGGTTTGGGGGTGGTGCTGAGGCTAATGAAGCAACAGCAGCCATGGATGCCATTAGGATTTGTCGGCTAATCTTCGCTACAGCAGTAAAGGCAGCACAACTCAATCTTCTATAGCCAAAAGTACAATGAAGATGAGGTGGGGGTGTGTGGCCTTTTATAGGGATGGAGGAGTGCGCCTCGTGACCATATCGATCACTCAAAAGCGTTGCAAAAATTCTATATAATATGTTGAAAGGTATGGCCATTGTATGGGACATGTGAAATGGTGATTTTATACTGTAAAATAATTTCCCATGTCTGTATAAGTTCTTTTGAAATGTTGCGGAAGCACACAAACTGCGCTAATTAGGCCACACGCTCAGCGTGGGAGTGGTCACTTGATGACAGTGAACACATCCGCGTACGAAATGGTTGCCCGCAGGACACCAAATGCAGAGTAACGGACGTGCGCATGCGCGCGTGTGTTCTACGGACAGTGTTCGGGTCCTCAAACTAATTAAAAGTGCGACACAAGTGAGGCGGACAGTTATGGACAGGCGCGATGTTCGCAGTACTTATGGGTGTGGTGCGCATGTGCGTAGATGTTCTGCTGACTGTAAGGGCAGGTACAGTGTCCTTAGGACACCTCCATTTTGTTTGACTGCGGACATGCCGGCCACCGCGCCTGTTCTACGGAAAGTTCCATCTTGGCTGCGGACGGTACGGACAGGTATAGTGTCCTTAGGACTCTTCCATTTTGCTCATTTACAGACATTCCGGACACCTGGTGTGTTCTAAGAACATGTTTTATCTTGGTTGTGACTAGTACGGAGAGGTATAATGTCTTTAGTTTTTGTTTATTTACGGACAACTTGGACACCAAGTGCGTTCTAAAATTAGTTCCATGTTGGTTGCGAATGGTACGGGTAGGTGTATTGCCGTTAGAACATCCATATTATACTGATTATGACCAGCCCAGACAGGCGCGCTGTCCGCTGACATTTTAGCTCTTTTAAAAAAAAAATGTTTTTATGCAAATAATGCCACTACAATTAACATAAAAAAGTTTAATACGCAAACATACATCAATCAAGAGAAATACTGGGGGAAGCAGATACTGAAACGAATATAGGGGAATTAGAGTTTAACACGGGCTGGTTGTGAGGGGATGAAGGGATGGATGTTTCGTCAAAACGTTTATGTTCTTCTTGCGAGTTTGGGGATGGTTCACTAGGAAATGGAGAAGGGGGAAAGGTACAGGTGGGGCAGTGATATCTTATTTTTCCTCTCACGTATTCCTCAACAAATTGCCTTAAACTGTTAAAATTCTCATTTAGTATGTCAATTTTCTCTTCTATCCGTTTCAGGCTGTCTTGCTCTGTGTCCTTTGGTGGACTTTCTTCTTTTTTGACCTGGTCTGTTGAAAATAAATATATATATGTTAAATGCCCATAAAATATTGATTATTAATTTGCTTATGTAGAGAAGGTGTACCATTATGATCGCTATCTTCCGACATTTCCCCATGCGGAAAATTGTCCTCCAGCCACTCCAAAGTACTGCACATTTCTGTGTGAAAACAACAGAAATACATTATTTTTTCTACACCTCATACACAAAAGTACATACACATATAAGAAAAATGAAGCACACTTACTATTTTCTTGTAATTTGTCTTTGTTGTGCTGTGTGCATGTTAGGAAAGATTTCTTAATTATAGGTAATTTTCCTTCCATGTGGCAACCCCTAAACTTTTTGCTGTTGTTTTTCACCATGATCTAGACTTTGCCAGAGAAGTGCAGTCTTCTGCCGCACTCCTCTAGACTTTTGCTCC
The DNA here is from genome assembly GCF_040938575.1 of Ambystoma mexicanum. Lineage (NCBI taxonomy): Eukaryota > Metazoa > Chordata > Amphibia > Caudata > Ambystomatidae > Ambystoma > Ambystoma mexicanum. The sequence continues at coordinate 465,407,513 of NC_090940.1, read as the reverse complement.
ATTCTTACGGGGAAACTGACATGCCCTTAAGACAGTCAGTACCGGGAAACGTTGTTTTCTGTAGTTCTTTTATCATGTTGCAGCTATCGCGCAAAACATGACACAAGAGGGCACTGTAAGCTAAGTTACTGCTCTCTTGGGTCTCTAGTCACTCTACAGGCCCTAGGCACTCTCTTTGGATTGTTAATGAACGGTGCAAGTGAATCACGGACGGGACTGGTGGCAGCGATCGTTTCTTTGTGTTTTGAGCTCCTTTTGGCTTTTAAGTGCGTTTCTCGCGCTTAGCCTAAAATGGTGGCCGGGCTTCCAAAATGGCCAGACCACAAGGCTCTTTGTCCTGCCCACTGACCGTCTTGCCCCCTTCACCTTCCCCAGGTCGAGCCAACCCGGGGCCTTCCTTATTTGGGCATGTACTTTCCCATGAAACACAGATGCTTTCGCGGGCTTCTACAGGCCTTGTGTGTGCCTCCAGGATATGGGCTGGGATGTCTGGTCCCAATACATATCCTGGGTGCCAGAGAGTCTAGTGTGTCTTGAATGCCTGGGACCACCGTGGTCCGTGATAGGTCCACGTATGGTGTGAGTGTTTTGTGAGCAGATCTCCCATTGGGTCCTCTCCGTTTTGGCATGAAGGGAATTCTGGATAAGAGGAGGCTGGAAACACCACTACCATGTCGACCTCCTGAGTACTCACGAACAAGGGATACAGGAGCCAAGTATCCTGCAACTACGAGGCTGAACCGAGGAATCGCTGGTGACCCGCTGAAGGACTGCTCCTCTGCACTGCTGTCGCCCTGTGAAACCATTCTGCCTCTGATCGCACGAGAAGGCCTGTACTGGTACTTTGACCCTTTGGAATAGTGGGAACAACTATTCTCGGCATCTTCATCATCTCCTGCACGTAAGCCTTCGGAAGCGTCTCTGGGCCATCCAGTGGACTGACCAGCCTACACAGGAGTCTTGCTCTGTTACCGCCGTCAGGTTGTGTTGTATTCCGAGTCCTTAGCACTGTCACATGATTCGTACACTTGGCATTGCCAGGTCTGAAGTGAGAAGTGTACATTGGGCTGAAATACACACGGCCGCTCCGTTGCCCTGCTGTGTTAACAATCTGCGCGGGTTCACTGCGTTTGGGACATCCTCAACTCTAACTTCTGCTGCCGCGGAATCTACACGACGCCGAGACGTCCCCTGCTCTTATCGAACCTGCCAGCACTGAAACTGACGAGGAGAAGCCTGGGTCTGCCTGCATCGGGGACCGGTGAGTAGTAACGCTAGGAACTGGTCGCCCTCCTGCAGTAGCCCATAGCTTTTCTTCGCTGTGTTAAACAGCACACCTTTTTCGCTCTCGTGCTCTGCTTCTGCCCGCAAGTGGAGGCCGCGCTTGAGTAGCGGAGATCTGTTCGCCCTCCTTTGTTCACCGCTCTGAACTGCCTGACTTCCTTGAAGAGACTCCCCTTGGCCCATCGGCACCAGCGTGTGCAGGTACTATTGAGCACAGGGCTCCACTCTTCATAGGGCTCGGACTTTCTTCTAGTTAGGTGGCCTCTGAAGGCGAACTGGGTCTAAACGATTACTTGCACTGCCTGTTTTCCTCCCCATCTAGGTGGTCTGCATATTTCGTGCTTATAACTCTTTAGACCCATCGGTAATTGTATATATATTATATTTGATGGTGATGTGTTGGTTTACTTGAGTTTTATCGTGATTCTTTGCTATGGTCAATATTACAAAGGCCTTGTAATAAATGTGTCTATATTTTTAATATAACACCTGCTTGGGGTAATTTGTAAGCGTCCTTGCTCTGTGTGCTCATTGCAGGCTTTCAGTCACCCTCACCCCTCTTGAGACCTAGTATTGACCGCCCCGATCGCTAACTTGATTGGTCTGGCTTGTCCAGAGGTTACCCTGTTCCAAGAAACTAGACTGGCCTTCTGAACCTCTGCCCCTCCAGGACAGAGTTCAGAAATCCATCTTAACAAATTGGTGTCAGAAGTGGGATACGACTGAAGGTATCCAGTGTTGCGCACGAGCGAAGGCATTTCAAGTTATTCCTACCAGGACACGTAGTGAATTGTCGTAGTATAACTTTTAAAAGGCCATAGTCCTATCTAACAGTATGGAAACAAATACCTTGTTAACTTAAAATGCTTCTAAATCCGAAACATTGAAAAAGATGTGTGCGGAGAGAGGTGTCTCCTCTCAAGGCACCAAGTTGGATATGATCCAAAAAATCGTGGTGTGGCAAGAAGCTCAGCTTGACGCTATAACTTCCGAGGACAGTGCAGAAAGAGGTGGGGCTGCTCTCACTGGCAGAACCGACGGTTCTGCCGATGCACTGGTCTACCGCGACCACGAGGACAGTGAGGATGAGATGTCTAATGTTTCCTCTGCCAGTGTCGATGGGGAGGCCATGCTTGAATTAAAGAAGCAAGAGCTGCTGTTTAGGCAGAAGGAGCTTGAGTTCAGTATGGCCAAACTACAGGAAGAGCTTGAGTTCAATAGGGTCAAGCTAAAAAATCGAACAGGCAGAAAAACAAAAAGACAGGGATCACCAGTTGGAACCTGCCAAGCTTCAGGTTGCAAATGGATCCAAGGGTCCTGGACATGGGTCTGGGGCCTCCTCTCATCCACAGTTTCCAAAGATCTGCTCAGTGTGTATGAGGAAAAGAATGACATTATGGGCTGGCTGAATACGTTTGAGTATGCATGTGAAGTTCAACAAGTTGACAATGCTGATAAGATTGCCTGGTTACTCAGCAGAGGGCCCCATTCTGGCTGCAGTGCCATTATGGAAATGTCGAAGGCTGAGCGAGCAGATTTTGCAATGTTGAAGCAAACTCTCATTTTAAAGTTTGGAAAGACTCCTGCCCAATATTTGAAACGATTCAGAGAGTATAAGAAAAAAGAAGGTGGTACTTGGGTATCTTATGTAACCGAATCCTTAAAAAACTTGACTGGGTAGGTCGAAGGTTATAAGGTTTCTACCTTTGAAGGCATGATAAGTCTTGTCATTCTGGAACATATTTTTGCATCTTCTTCACCCGGAGCTTAAGCAGCATTTTGTAGATTCAAAGGAGATAGATCCTAAGAAGCTTGCCATTGCAGCAGATTTATGGGTGTCACATTGAGTGTCCCATAAGGACAAAACTCATCCTGGTAAGCAGGAGGAAGGGAAAAAGTCCAAAGATAAGGAGGGTGGAGAATCTGATAAATCGTCTTCTCAAAAGGGCCACAAAAAGAAAAATAAGGGTAAGACACAAGAGAACTCACAGGGTAGTGGAGGTCAGCCTCCGAAACAGAACTCTGGTTACAATAAGCCTCCCTATGTAAACAGACCCAATGGATCTTGTTTTGCTTGTGGAGCAACTGACCACGTGAAGGGGGATCCCGGTGTAATGTTAAACCTTTGGGGGTCCACTCCGCTAATCTGGCCTTCTCCTCCTACGATGACGAAAAGATTACCGGAGCATACTTCTCCTCAGACTCCTTCCCCAGTGGGATAGAAGCTGAGGTAGTTTTAGTTTCCCTGGGTTCCTGGGAGCCTAAAGTCGCAGAGGCTTATGCTAGGATTCCAGATAATACCAAGCACTACTTTAAAGACAGTGTGCTGATCAATGGAGTGGATACTCCAGCTCTTAGGGATAGTGGGTGCAGTCGAACTGTAGTGGATTCTACCTTGGTAGACTCAGAGGAAGTTGCCAGAGCTACTCTGATGCCCACTAAGTTGGCTGACGGCCCACTCCGTATGTTCCCAGTAATACCTGTAAATCTTACTTTAAATGGTACAGCAGTCAGGATTCCAGTGAGCATTCAGAGAAACGTCCCAGGAAACGTCTTGTTAGGCAATGATCTCAGAGCTTTAGGGCTCGTAGGAGACACTGCCGACAGACCCTGCACACGTTCTCAAACACGGGCAGCGTTGGCCAAGACCAATACGCCGCCCCAGCCGAAGGGGAAACCCAAGGCAAAAGGAGTAAACAAGTCAAGACGAGGGAAAGAGAACATTCCCCCGAGCTCGCCTACCACTCCGGTGGAGGAAGTTGGTCAATCGCCCGGGCCTGACGAGGAGGTGGCGATGCCTGAAGTATTTGACCCCAACGACCATCCTGAACTAAAAGACTTGTTAGTAGAAGGTGGTCCTGACAGTGAAGAATTCAGTAAAGGCCAACATGAGTGCCCATCTCTGGAAGGCCTAAGGAGACAGGCCTGCTCCCAGCTTGAGGGTGAACCTCCTGGGAAGCATAGGATTTATTGGGAAGGTGGACTCCTGTATAGTGAGCCCACAGAGTCTACAGAAGGAGACCATAGGAGGTTGGTGGTTCCCCTTGCTGTAAGCCCCTTCCTCTTGCAGCTGGCGCATGAAGTGCCCCTTGCTGGTCACCTTGGTATTAAGAGGACCAAGCAAAGGTTATCCATGCACTTCTACTGGCCCAAGATGGGGGTGCAAGTAGAAAGTCACTGCAGGAGTTGTGCTTCCTGCCAGTTATCTGGTAAGAGTGGCTCAACAATCCAAGCTCCATTGGTACCGCTCCCTGTTGTGGGCATACCATTCGAAAGGGTAGGGATCGACATCGTTGGTCCCCTTGACCCGCAGACATCCTCAGGCAATAGGTTTATCCTGGTGCTAGTCGACTATGCTACCAGATATCCTGAGGCCATCCCATTGAAAACTGTAACTGCCAAGTCAGTTGCAAAAGCGTTACTTGGCATCTTTACTAGGGTTGGCTTCCCTAAAGAAGTTGTGTCTGACAGAGGCAGCAACTTTATGTCAAAGTATATGCAGGCTATGTGGAAAGAATGTGGGGTCACCTACACGTTCTGTTCTGAATATCACCCCGAGACCAATGGTCTGGTGGAACGTTTCAACAGAACGTGCAAGAGCATGATTGGGGCTCTGGAAGAACCTCAGAGAAGAAAATGGGATCTTCTTTTACCATGCTTACTGTTTGCCTACCGGGAGATACCACAGGAGTGTGTTGGCTTCAGCCCCTTCAAACTTCTGTTTGGTCACCCTGTGCGGGGACCCTTAGCCATAGTCAAAGAGGGATGGGAGATGCCCACTTCTCCTGTTACTACCAACATAGTCGACTATGTGCCAGGGCTCAGAAAACGGATGGTACTTCTGATGGGTCTGGCTAGTGGCAAGTTGAAGGCAGGACAAGCGATGGTGAAACATTGGTACTACCAGAAAGCTTCCCTCATTAACTTTACACCTGGTCAGCAAGTCCTGATCATGAATCCCATAAGGCCTAGAGCTTTACAGGACAAATGGTCAGGCACTTACACAGTGGTGGAGCCCCTGTGTGAGGTTAACTATTTAGTGGACCTTGGAAGGCGTGGACAGGCTCCACAAGTGTTCCACGTAAATTGGCTGAAGGCTTTCGTCCCAAGAATCGACATCGCAGCACTGCTACTGGCTTCAGATGTTGAGGAAGAGGAGTCGGAACCTCTCCCCGACCTGTTCCAAAGCCGTCCTTCAGATAGCTCCTTTGAGGGTGTCTGAGTGGCCCCTCACCTGACTTCTGATCCCCAGGCTGAGGTGAAAAGTTTGCTTAGGCAATTTTCACCCCTGTTTCGCAGTCCCCTGGTTTGACACCTTGGTGCAAACATAACATAGACACAGTAGACAGCGTTCCTACCAAAAGTAGAGGATACAGGATGTCAGACAAAGTACGTTCTTACATTAAGACAGAGGTCAACAAAATGTTAGATCTTGGGGTGATTGAACCCTCTAGTAGTCCTTGGTCCAGCCCTGTGGTTTTGGTTCCAAAAGCAGGCACTTCTGAATTGTGGTTCTGCGTGGATTACAGGGCTCTGAATGCTGTCACCAAGACAGATGCACACCCCTTGCCTCGAACAGATGAGCTGGTGGATACTTTGGGTGCCTCCAAGTACCTCAGCACGTTTGACCTCACTGCGGGCTATTGGCAAATAGCCTTAGCAGAACATGCCAAGGAGAAGACAGCGTTTTCCACTCCAGATGGTCTTTACCAATTCAGGGTAATGCCGTTCGGATTTAAGAATGCACCTGCCACTTTCCAGAGGCTTGTGAATCATGTGTTGAATGGGTTGGATGAATTCTGTCTTGCATATCTGGATGATATAGCAGTTTTCAGCGCCACCTGGGAAGACCATGTGAAACACTCAGGATTGTGCTACAGGCTCTTCAGAAAGCACACTTGACCATAAAGGCTAGTAAATGCCAGATTGGACAATGCTCATTTGTTTACCTTGGACATGAAGTAGGTGGAGGGAGGATACAGCCTCTTCCCAGTAAAGTACAAGCAGTACAAGACTGGCCTACCCCCACTACACAGACCCAAGTGAGAGCCTTCTTAGGACTCACGGGGTATTACCGCAACTTCATGGCAGACTATGGCACCATAGCTGCCCCTCTGACTGCCCTCACCACTCCGAAGAAACCCAAGAAGGTAACTTGGAACGACGAGTGTGAGAAGGCCTTTAACGGCTTAAAAGACTCCTTGTGCCAGGCCCCTGATTATCAAAGACCTTTTATTGTGCAGACAGACGCCTCTGACACTGGGATAGGAGCTGTACTATCGCAAGTAGATGAGATGGGTAAGGAACACCCTATTGGTTTCATTAGTCGCCAGTTTAAGGACAGAGAGCTCAGATGGTCCACAGTGGAGAAAGCATGTTTCTCCGTTGTGTGGGCCCTACGGAAGCTGAGGCCCTACCTCTATGGGACCCACTTCACTGTGCAAACTGACCATAAGCCCTTAAAGTGGCTAATGAACATGAAGGGAGATAATCCAAAGTTGCTTAAGTGGTCCATAAGTCTACAAGGCTTTGACTTCACTATTGAGCATAGGCCAGGTGTCCAACATAGCAATGCTGATGGGTTGTCCAGAATGTTTAACCGTCCTGAACAAGAGACTCATCCAGGGGTGGATTATTTCCCCCTGTCCATAGTCTGGGAGGGGCGACTGTTAGGAAAAATTTCTTAATTATAGGTAATTTTCCTTCCATGTGGCAACCCCTAAACTTTTTGCTGTTCTTTTTCACCATGATCTAGACTTTGCCAGAAAAGTGCAGCCTTCTGCCGCACTCCTCTGGGCTTTCACTCCATTCTTACGGGGAAACTGACATGCCCTTAAAACAGTCAGTATCGGGAAACGTTGTTTTCCGTAGTTCTTTTATCATGTTGCAGCTTTCGCGCAACATGACAGAAGAGGGCACTGTAAGCTAATTTACTGCTCTCTTGGGTCTCTAGTCACTCTACAGGCCCTAGACACTCTCTTTGGATTGTTAACGAACGGTGCAAGTGAATCACGGACGGGGATGGTGGCAGCGATCGTTTCTTTGTGTTTTGAGCTCCTTTTGGCTGTTTAAGCGTGTTTCTCGCGCTTAGCCCAAAATGGTGGCCTGGCTTCCAAAATGGCCAGACCACAAGGCTCTTTGTCCTGCCCACTGACCATCTTGCCCCCTTCACCTTCCCCAGGTCGAGCTGACCCGGGGCCTTCCTTATTTGGGCATGTACTTTCCCGCGAAACACAGATGCTTTCGCTGGCTTCTACAGGCCTTGTGTGTGCCTCCAGGATGTGGGCTGGGATGTCTGGTCCCAATACACATCCTGGGTGTCAGAGAGTCTAGTGTGTCTTGAATGCCTGGGACCACCGTGGTCCGTGATAGGTCCACGTATGGTGTGAGTGTTTTGTGAGCAGATCTCCCATTGGGTCCTCTCCGTTTTGGAGCGAAGGGAACTCTGGATAAGAGGAGGCTGGAAACACCACTACCATGTCGATCTCCTGAGTTCTCACGAACAAGGGATACAGGAGCCAAGTATCCTGCAACTACGAGGCTGAACTGAGGAATCCCTGGTGACCCGCTGAAGGACTGATCCTCTGCACTGCTGTCGCTCTGTGAAACCATTCTGCCTCTGATCGAATGAGAAGGCCTGTACTGGTACTTCGACCCTTTGGAATAGTGGGAACAACTATTCTCGGCATCTTCATCATCTCCTGCACGTGAGCCTTCGGGAGCGTCTCTGGGCCATCCAGTGGACCGACCAGCCTACACAGGAGTCTTGCTCTGTTACCGCCGTCAGTTTGTGTTGTATTCCGAGTCCTTAGCACTCTCACACGATTCGTACACTTGTCATTCCCAGGTCTGAAGTGAGAAGTGTACATTGGGCTGAAATACACACTGCCGCTCCATTGCCCTGCTGTGGTAACAATCTGTGTGGGTTCACTGCGTTTGGGACATCCTCAACTCTAACTTCTGCTGCCGCGGAATCTACACAATGCCGAGACGTCCCCTGCACGTATCTGAACCTGCCAGCACTGAAGCTGACGCAGAGAAGTCTGGGTCTGCCTGCATCGGGGACCGGTGAGTAGCAACGCTAGGAACTGGTCGCCCTCCTGCAGTAGCCCGTAGCTTTTCCTCGCTGTGTTAAACAGCACACCTTTTTCGCTCTCGCGCTCTGCTTCTGCCCGCAAGTGGAGGCCGCGCTTAAGTAGCGGAGATCTGTTCGCCCTCCTTTGTTCACCACTCTGAACTGCTTGACTTCCTTGAAGAGACTCCCCTTGGCCCATCGGCACCAGAGTGTGCAGGTACTTTTGAGCACAAGGCTCCACTCTTCGTAGGGCTTGGACTTCCTTCTAGTTAGGTGGCCTCCGAAGGCGAACTGGGTCTAAACGATTACTTGCACTGCCTGTTTTCCTCCCAATCTAGGTGGTCTGCATATTTCGTGCTTCTAACTCTTTAGACCCGTCGGTAATTGTATATATATTGTATTTGATGGTGATGTGTTGGTTTACTTGAGTTTTATCGTGATTCTTTGCTATGGTCAATATTACAAAGGCCTTGTAATAAATGTGTCTATATTTTTAATATAACACCTGCTTGGAGTAATTTGTAAGCGTCCTTGCTCTGTGTGCTCATTGCGGGCTTTCAGTCACCCTCACCCCTCTTAAGACCTAGTCTTGACCGCCGCGATCGCTACCTTGATTGGTCTGGCTTGTCCAGAGGTTACGCTGTTCCAAGAAACTAGGCTGGCCTTCTGAACCTCTGCCCCTCCAGGACGGAGTTCAGAAATCCATCTTAACAGTGCATCTACTGTCGCTCCTGGCTGCACAGTATCTGTGAGGTAATTACATTGGAGGCATATCTTTTTTTGTTATGGTATAATCCATTTAATTGTACATGGTAATTGTTAAGACGGATTTCTGAACTCTGTCCTGGTGGCGCAGAAGTTCAGAAGGCCAACCTAATTACTTGGAACAGGGTAACCTCTGGACGAGCCAGACCAATCAAGGTAGCGATCGCGGCGGTCAAGACTAGGTCTCAAGAGGGGTGAGGGTGACTGAAAGCCCGCAATGAGCACACAAAGCAAGATCACTTACAAACTACTCCAAACAGTTGTTATATAAAAAATATATACACATTTATTTCAAGGCCTTTAAAACAATGACCGTAGCGAGAAAATCACAATATCACAATATTAAACCAACACATACCATATCAACACAATATATATACAAATACGACAGTCAGAAGCGTTATATGCACGAAATGTGTAGTCCACCTAAAAGGGAGGGAAAACAGGCAGTGCGAAATAATGCTTAGACCCAGTTCACCTTCAGAGGCACCTAACTAGATGGAAGTCCGAGCCCTGCGAAGAGTGGAGCCTTGTGCTCAAAAGTACCTGCACGCGCTGGTGCCAATGGGCAAAAGGAGAAGCTCTTTGAGGGAAATCAGGCAGTTCAGTTTAGTGCACAAAAGAAGAAGAACAAGTTCCGCGACTCAAGCGCAGCCTCCACAGTGGGAAGAAGCAGAGCGCGAGTACGGAAAAGGGTGCTGTTTTACACAGCGGGGAAAAGCAATGGGCTCCTGCAGGAGGGCGACCAGATCCTAGCTATGCTATTCACCGGTCCCCGATGCAAGCAGACCCAGGCTTCTCCGCGTCCGTTTCAGCAGCTGGCAGGTTCAGAAGAGCAGGGAACGCCTCGTCGTCGTGTCGAGTAAAAAGACGTCCCAATCGAAGAAACCCGCACAGTGTGTTACCAAAGCAGGGCAACGGAGCGGCCGTGTGTATCTGAGCCAAATGTACACTACTCACTCAGACTTGGGAACGCCAAGTGTACGAAGCGTGTGAGAGTGACAAGGACTCGAAATACTACACAACCTGGCGGCGGTTACAGAGCAAGACTCCCGTGTAAGCTGGTCAGTCAGCTGGATGGCCCAGAGACACTTCCGAAGGCTTACTGGCAGGAGATGGTGAAGATGCCGAGAATAGCTGTTCCCGCTATTCCAAAGGTCGAAGTACCAGTACAGGCCTTCTGGTTCGATCAAAGGTGAAAAGGGTTTCACAAGGCGACAGCAGTGCAGAGGAGAAGTCCTTCAGCGGGTCACCAGCGATTCCTCGGTCCAGCCTCGTGGTTGCAGGATACTTGGCTCCTGTATTCCTTCGTTCGTGAGAACTCAGGAGATCGACATGGTAGTGGTGTTTCCAGCCCCCTCTTATCCACGGTTCCCTTCGCGCCAAAACGGAGGGCACCCAATGGGAGATCCGCTCATCAACACTCACACCATTCGTGGACCAATCACGGACCACGGTGGTCCCAGGCATTCACACCACCCTAGACTCTCTGGCACCCAGGATGTGTATTGGGACCAGACATCCCAGCCCACATCCTGGAGGCACACAAAAGACATGTAGAAGCCCGCGAAAGTATCCGTGTTTCACGGAAAAGTACATGCCCAAATAAGGAAGGCCCCGGGTCGGCTCGACCTGGGGAAGGTGAAGGGAGCAAGACGGTCAGCGGACAGGACAAAGGAGCCTCGTGGTCTGGCCATTTTGGGAGCCAGGCCACCATTTTGGGTTAAGCGCGGAAAACGCGCTTAGAACGCCAAAAGGAGCTCAAAACACAAGAAACGATCGCTGCCACCATTCCCGTCCCTGAATCACTTGCACCGATCAGATACAATCCTAAACGAGTATCTAGGGCCTGTAGAAGGCTAGAGACCCAAGAGAGCTGTAATTTAGCTTACAGTGCCCTCTTGTGTCATGTTGCACGAAAGCCGCAACATGATAAAAGAAACTACGGGAAACAGCGTTCCCCGGTACTGACTGTCTTAAGGGCATGTCAGTTTCCCCGTAAGAAAGGAGCGAAAGCCCAGAGGAGTGCGGCAGAAGGCTGCACTTCTCTGGCAAAGTCAAGAACAAGGTGAAAAACAACAGCAAAAAGTTTAGGGGTTGCCACATGGAAGGAAAATTACCTACAATTACGAAATCTTTCCTAACACTTAAGCTCCGGGGAAGAAGATGCAAAAATGTGTTCCAGCATGACAAGATTCATCATGCCTTCGAAGGTAGAAACCTTTTAACCTTCAACCCAGCCAGTTAAGTTTTTCAAGGATTCAGTGACATAAGATACCCAAGTACCACCTTCCTTTTTCTTACACTCTCTGAAACGTTTCAAATATTGGGCCGGAGTCTTCCCAAACTTTAAAATGAGAGTTTGCTTTAACATTGCGAAATCAGCTCGCTCAGCCTTCGACATTTCCATAATGGCACTACAGCCAGAATGGGGCAGTCTGCTGAGTAACCAGGCAATCTTATCAGCATTGTCAACTTGTTGAACTTCGCATGCATACTCAAACGCATTCAGCCAGTCCATAATGTCATTCCTTTCTTCATACACACTGAGCAGATCTTTCGGAAATCGTGGATGAGAGGAAGCCCCAGACCCATGTCCAGGACCCTTGGACCCATTTGCAAACTGAAGCTTGGCCAGTTCCAACTGGTGATCCCTGTCTTTTTGTTTTTCTGCCTGTTCGATTTTTAGTTTGGCTATGCTGAATTCAAGCTCTTGCTGCCTAAACCGCAGCTCTTGCTTCTTGAATTCAAGCATAGCCTCCCCATCAGCACTGGCAGAGGAAACATTAGACATCTCGTCCTCCCTGTCCTCGTGGTCGCGATGGATCAGTGCAGCGGCAGAACCGTCGGTTCTACCAGTGAGAGCAGCCCCACCACCTTCCGCACTGTCCTCAGAAGTTATAGCGTCAAGCTGCGCTTCTTGCCACGCCACGATTCTTTGGATCATTTCCAATTTCGTGCCTTGAGAGGAAACACCTCTCTCCGCACACATCTTTTTCAATGTTTCTGATTTGGAAGCATTTAAAGTTAACAAGGTATTTGTTTCCATACTGTTAGATAGGACTATGGCCTTTTTAAAGTTATACTACAACAATTCACTACGTGTCCTGGTTGGAATAACCTGAAATGCCTTAGTTTGTGCGCAACACTGGATACCTTCAGTCGTATCCCACCGCTGCCACCAATTTGTTAAGACGGATTTCTGAACTCTGTCCTGGTGGCGCAGAAGTTCAGAAGGCCAACCTAATTACTTGGAACAGGGTAACCTCTGGACGAGCCAGACCAATCAAGGTAGCGATCGCGGCGGTCAAGACTAGGTCTCAAGAGGGGTGAGGGTGACTGAAAGCCCGCAATGAGCACACAAAGCAAGATCACTTACAAACTACTCCAAACAGTTGTTATATAAAAAATATATACACATTTATTTCAAGGCCTTTAAAACAATGACCGTAGCGAGAAAATCACAATATAACTATATTAAACCAACACATACCATATCAACACAATATATATACAAATACGACAGTCGCAAGCGTTATATGCACGAAATGTGTAGTCCACCTAAAAGGGAGGGAAAACAGGCAGTGCGAAATAATGCTTGGACCCAGTTCACCTTCAGAGGCACCTAACTAGATGGAAGTCCGAGCCCTGCGAAGAGTGGAGCCTTGTGCTCAAAAGTACCTGCACGCGCTGGTGCCAACGGGCAAAAGGAGAAGCTCTTCGAAGGAAATCAGGCAGTTCAGTTTAGTGCACAAAAGAAGAAGAACAAGTTCCGCGACTCAAGCGCAGCCTCCACAGTGGGCCGAAGCAGAGCGCGAGTACGGAAAAGGGTTGCTGTTTGACACAGCGGGGAAAAGCAATGGGCTCCTGCAGGAGGGCGACCAGATCCTAGCTATGCTACTCACCGGTCCCCGATGCAAGCAGACCCAGGCTTCTCCGCGTCCGTTTCAGTAGCTGGCAGGTTCAGAAGAGCAGGGAACGCCTCGTCGTCGTGTTGAGTAAAAAGACTTCCCAATCGAAGAAACCCGCACAGTTTGTTACCACAGCAGGGCAACGGAGCGGCCGTGTGTATCTGAGCCAAATGTACACTACTCACTTCAGACTTGGGAACGCCAAGTGTACGAAGCGTGTGAGAGTGACAAGGACTCGAAATACTACACAACCTGGCGGCGGTTACAGAGCAAGACTCCCGTGTAAGCTGGTCAGTCAGCTGGATGGCCCAGAGACGCTTCCGAAGGCTTACTGGCAGGACATGGTGAAGATGCCGAGAATAGCTGTTCCCGCTATTCCAAGGGTCGAAGTACCAGTACAGGCCTTCTGGTTCGATCAAAGGTGAAAAGGGTTTCACAAGGCGACAGCAGTGCAGAGGAGAAGTTCTTCAGCGGGTCACCAGCGATTCCTCGGTCCAGCCTCGTGGTTGCAGGATACTTGGCTCCTGTATTCCTTCGTTCGTGAGAACTCAGGAGATCGACATGGTAGTGGTGTTTCCAGCCCCCTCTTATCCACGGTTCCCTTCGCGCCAAAACGGAGGGGACCCAATGGGAGATCCGCTCATCAACACTCACACCATTCGTGGACCAATCACCGACCACGGTGGTCCCAGGCATTCACACCACCCTAGACTCTCTGGCGCCCAGGATGTGTATTGGGACCAGACATCCCAGCCCACATCCTGGAGGCACACAAAAGACATGTAGAAGCCTGCGAAAGCATCCGTGTTTCGCGGGAAAGTACATGCCCAAATAAGGAAGGCCCCGGGTCGGCTCGACCTGGGGAAGGTGAAGGGAGCAAGACGGTCAGCGGACAGGACAAAGGAGCCTCGTGGTCTGGCCATTTTGGGAGCCAGGCCACCATTTTGGGTTAAGCGCAGAAAACGCGCTTAGAACGCCAAAAGGAGCTCAAAACACAAGAAACGATCGCTGCCACCATTCCCGTCCCTGAATCACTTGCACCGATCAGATACAATCCTAAACGAGTATCTAGGGCCTGTAGAAGGCTAGAGACCCAAGAGAGCTGTAACTTAGCTTACAGTGCCCTCTTGTGTCATGTTGCACGAAAGCCGCAACATGATAAAAGAAACTACGGGAAACAGCGTTCCCCGGTACTGACTGTCTTAAGGGCATGTCAGTTTCCCCATAAGAAAGGAGCGAAAGCCCAGAGGAGTGCGGCAGAAGGCTGCACTTCTCTGGCAAAGTCAAGAACAAGGTGAAAAACAACAGCAAAAAGTTTAGGGGTTGCCACATGGAAGGAAAATTACCTACAATTACGAAATCTTTCCTAACAGTAATTAAATGCATGGGTAATGTTTTGGACATGTAGGTTCAATTTGTTACTTATTAGTAGTTATAATGTGTTTGTGTGTTCTTTTTTAAACTTGTGCATTTCTCATATGGCACAATAGTACAATTTCAAATACCCTCTGATTGTTTGGGTAGTGTTGATCTAGTCTGTGCTCGTCCACATACAGGCGTTCATTCCGTGCATTTCAAATATCATTAGCGAGGGGTTTCAGTATGTTCTATGTTATATGTATATAAAGTAATATACATAGTACATATGTCCAAATATCACATGATGAAAGTGTATATTCAGTAAAAAAACTTTATTAAATGGATGTTAAGGTTAAGTTGCCCTACTAAAAACCCATAAAATTCACTAAAGAAAACTTTGTTAAAAGGACGTTATGGTTAAGTTGCGCTACTAAAAACCTGTGAACTTCACCGAAAAAACTTTATAAACGTGACATTATGGTTCGAAGTACAACTGAAAAACCCCTGAAATTCGCCAGTTATGGTACGCTAAGCAGCCATAACTGCCCGGACTAGTGTGCACTGCTAACACTAACACCCAGGACATCAAAGATGACATCACAAATGTCATTGATGACATCACTGATGATTCGAACCATAATGTCACGTCTATAAAGTTTTTTTTGGTGAAGTTCACAGGTTTTTAGTAGCACAACTTAACCATAACGTCCCCTTAACAACGTTTTTTTTAGTGAATATATATATATATATATATATATATATATATATATATATATATATATATATATATATATGCAAACAAAACTTGAGGGGTGTCAGGTTCTCTACTCGGAGTCACAACTGCAGTAAGCTCAAAAAGTCCAAAGATGTTCTCCTCCTAGCATGCTTCATTGCCTCAGCAGTCTTCAGGGAGGCTGATTGGATGCAGGTGTAAAGGGTTGAATCCCTCTGGTATGTACCAGGCAGCGGCAGCAGGGAGTTCTGGCAACTGTAGTGTAGAGCCAGCCAGGATCCAACTCTCCCCCATTTTCAATGTTAGCAATCAGTATATATTACACAGCCTGCAGTAGCTGCCGTGTAGTTATGGTTAAGTTGCTCAACTCATAGGAAGAGCACTTTTTGGGATTCTTATAACTTTGTTCCCCCTGGACGAATCCTCACCAAACTTTGCAAAAAAACTATAAGTTTGGTGAGGTTTTGTCAAGAAGGGGCAAAATTATAGGGGCCAGCGGCCATGCACCCAAGAGTCTGCCACTGGCTGCAAGTAGTATGATATGATATGATCGTTATGATATGATAGTTTATTTATATAGCGCCTATACACAATGGCCCTCATTACGACCCTGGCGGAAAGGGGTTTACGCCAGCGTAAACCATGGCGTACCTTTCCACCCGACTACGAGTTCCCGTAGCGCCATGGTGATTTTTACGCCTGCTTTTTGCAGGCGGAAAAATCCATGGCGCTACGGGACTTGTCGTTAATTACGCCACCGTAATTTACGGTGGCGTAATTAACGCCTTCCCCACTCCCATTATACCCTATGGGGCAAAAATGGGAATGGGGAAGGGTAAATGGGGATTGGGGACTTACCGCCCCGCCAAGGTCGGAATGGGGCGGTAAGTCCGCCAACCCCCATGGCGGAGTTGGCAGCTTTGCGCCATGGACCATGGTGCAAATTGCACCATGGTCCTCCGCCAGGGTCGTAATGAGGCCCAATGTCTTTCAAAGCGCTTCAAGGCAAGCGAGGGAACAAGGGAAAATACAATGACATTCTTACAGGCCATGAGCAGTAAGGATGTGAAATTAACTATCGTACTCGGCCTGACAACATTTCAGATAGTGCAAGAGCTAAGACATATATAAGAAAGGGAGGGGGAGTGTGGGAAGGAAATGGAAACAGACAGGCGACTACTGTATTAGGCCTGACGACATTTCTGGTAGAGCCGGAGAAAAACAAGAGGTGAGGAAGAGGGGTGCAGAAAGGTAGGGGAGGAACAAAACAAGCAACTATCATACTAGGCCTGAGGACATTTCAGATAGTGCTGGAGAGGGGGGTGAGGAGGAAAAAACCAGTAAGGGGAGGGGGAGGAGACAGACGAGGTTGCTATCATACTAGGTCCAGGGACCATTCTGATAGAGTAAGTGCATAGAAGAAAGTAAGGGGAGGAGATAGGAAAAGGGAGAAGGGAAAGGAGGAGTGTAATAGTATATGTACAGATGTGGACAGGGTGTGTGGCAGGTAGCTTATTGGACTGCCCCGAGATTCTTGGGTGCATTACAGTCTGTGCAGTAGGTGCAAGTAATGTAATAGTATGTGAACTGAAGTGGACAGGGTGTGTGGCAGGTGGCTTATTGGACTGTCCCAAGATTGTTGGGTGTATGATAGTTTGTGCAGTGGGTGCGAGTAATGTGATAGTATGTAAACTGTCAGGTGAGCAGCTTATCTGGAGACTGCAGGGAGGCTTCATTAGGGTAGCGGAGTGGAATGTAGATGCTATGAGGATGTTTGTATAGGCTGTACTATGCTGTGGTGGTTGTGGAAAGCTCCTGCACTGCACCCAAGAGTGTGCTCACTCGTTGAAGTACTGTAATAGTATGTGTAGAGAAGTGCACAGGGCCTCAGGCAGCTGGCTTATTGCAACCAAGAGTCTGCTGACTGGTTGCAAGTAATGCAATAGTATGTGTACAGAAGTGGACAGAGCCTCAGGAGGCTGGGTTATGTGTTTGGGTTGTGGCCAGTGTACAGATTTTTGGGTGCATGTGTGTATTATGCTGTGGTGACCTTGGCCAGCTACTAGACTCTTGGTTCAAGAATCTGCCCACTGGCTGCAAGTACTGTAATAGTATGTGTACAGAAGTGGCTAGGGTGTGTGGCAGCTGACTTATTGGACTGCCCTGAGGGTTGTGGCCACTGGGCAGATTCTTGGGTGAATGGCTGTATTATGGTGTGGTAATTGTGGCCAGCTACTAGAGTCTTGGGTGCATGGCCTCGGCCATGCACCCGAGAGTCTGCCCACTGGCTGCAAGTAGTTTAATAGTATGTGTACAGAAGTGGACAGGGTGTGTGGCAGCAGGCTTATTGGATTGCCCAAAGATTCTTGGGTGTATCATAGTCTGTGCAGTGGGTGTGAGCAAAGTGGATAGGGTCTCAGGTGGATGCCTTATGTGTGTGGGTGGTCACCACTGGGTAGATTCTCGGGTGCATGGCTGTATTATGCTGCAGTGGTTGTGGCCAGTCCCTAGACTCTTGGGTGCATGGCCAGAGGCCATAGGCCATACACCCAACAGTCTAGGGCCTGGCCACAACCACCGCAGAATAATACGGCTATGCACTCAAGATTGTGACACTGGCATATGGATTGCACAAATATGTGTATAAACTGCAATTTGCAGATTACAAAGAAGCATGACACCAATAATCGTATAGTCACTGTATGTATTGTTGAGGCATTGTATACGTTTTTTGAACGCAGTGTAGAATACTGTTGAAGTGGCAATAGCAGATCTGAATATTGTGACATGTGGAAATGCAGGGGAAATCTTTATTTCATTGTCTGTGATAAAAGAAAACATAACATGTTAGGGTAGGTACTTCATAATGATGTACTGCATTCCATTGTAGACATTATGGGCCTCATTACGACCCTGGCGGTATGGGGTTAACGGCGCCGTAAAAGGTGCCGGCGCCATTTACCCCGTACCGCCTCATTACGAGGTCCCCTCACGGGACCCAGGAAGTAACGCCTGGTCAAACCAGGCATGCTAACCGGGTCCCGCGAGGGGAAGAGGGAGCAAACAATGGGCCAACTCGTAATGGCACGTTGTTTGCTCCCTCTCCCATTCCCATTCAGCCCTATGGGGCTTAAATGGGAATGGGGAAGGACTGGGTCCGGGTCCTTGGAGGGAGGAATTACCGGGCCTTCCACACTCGGAATGGCCCAGTAATTCCTCTTTCTGTGGACCGGGACGTGATTTCGGCGGTAGCCATGCCGCCAATAGCGGCATGGCTACCGCCGAGGTCGTAATGAGGCCCAATGTACTTTGTGGACCCTCATAATTAGTACTTCACAAGTACTATGCTTTAAAGAAGTGTACTGTGCAATGTGCTCTCTTCCTGTGTTTGTTTTCATAATCATTAGGTCTGTGGGAAAATAAATCCATGCAGGATTTAAAAAAACCTTCTACTTCCATTTATTGTTATGTGGCACACTCTCTTTCGTCGACGTGTGCACTAATTACAGGAATGTTTAAGGTGCACATCTATGTGGTCTTCTGGTTATAAGCACTGTTGGAGTAGGAGGAATTGAAATGGTGTATGATTTTCCTTTTGGAAGTGGTGGTACTATGGTTGCAGTTAGATACCAGTTGGTGTATTCAAACTGTTTATCTGTTTCCTCTTTTTAGCAGTATTTGTTTATGTGTTTTCTTGCTGTTCGTGTCTTCTAAGTACTGTAGTATGGCAAACTAATATTACAGGATTGTGGGGGCAGTTAGATACCTGTTGGCATATTCTAACTGTTGGTAGTTTGAAAGTTGTTTAGGGAATGTTTGTAGCACTGTGATTGCTGAAGGTTGATTTTGGCAGTTTGCCCGCTGGAAGTAATATTGTAGGACTGCAGTTGGAGTAAGATACCAGTTGGTGTATTCTGGTTGCACCACTTGCAGCATAGGATTCCATAGTGGTTTGCTTCTGCTTGCCATTTGCCCCGTTAGTGGTCATCTCCGCACTGGTGTGCCGCTTGCCAGCGCTAGACTCGGCCTCCTCGAGGGTGGCGTAGATATTTTGTTGTGGATAATGCGGTTGCTGCGTTGACCTACAGGTACTCTCAGGTTTTGAGTGTCTCTGACTGATCGCTGCACTGTATGCTTTAAATGTCTGGGCTTTCTCTGCACCCTAAGGTCCTACTGCTATTTGTTGTGCACACTGGGGGGCAGTGGTGGCGTCGCGCAGCACGCTTGCCCGTTGGCTTAATTATCTGGAAAAAGGGGAAAGCCCCTCCCCCCAGGAGGGAGCTCAGGGACCGAGTGCAGTGGGTCTCTTGTTATGTGCACACTCGCCTGACAGGATTGACCCAGCCCAGTGGGGCCAGGTGCAGCGTGGGTGACTTGCTTCGGTGTTTATTCAAGGTCCGTAATGCTACTTGACACCGCCCAATGTCTTATGAGGCCTGCTGCAGCTTGTGGCTGCGATGGCTGTTGTTCGGGCTTTGTGCCCGGGGAGCTGCGGGGCCACCTTCTGGTGGATCGCAGTCACCAAGGGTGGTATGGCGCCCCCACCCCTTCACTCTTCACCTCTCACTTCTTTAGTTGCTCTCCCCCCGGCTCCACTGCTTTCTGTGTGGGGTGGCGGTCCTGCGCCCCACCACCATGGGGAGCCGCCGCCTGTGCTCACTCCTTCGCGGATGCTTGGGGTCGCAGCTGTCTGTGCGCCTTCCTTTTTTCACACTGCGGGCTTCGGTGTCCGCACTCGGATCTTCACGCCGGCTCCGACACCAGTCTCCGCTCACGTCTTCGAGCCCCGGCTCCCGGGCTCGTCGGCTCACCGCAGCTGGCTCTTCTGTCACCCAGCCCACGGCGCAGGCACTTTCTCCCTACATACTGCTTGCTCTGGGTTCCTCTGCTGATTCGGCCCCCTGGACCCAGGTCGTGCCGGCACTAGACTGCTGGGCTGGATCGCACTGCAGTTCACTGGGCAGGCGCCATTTTGCGAGATCCACAGATCAGTCGCTGCTCGGTGTTTCCTTCCCAACGGGACGTTTGCAGCCCTCATGGATCCCAGGCACCAGCGTCTCGGGCGTTTACAGCGATTCCCCGACACGCTTAACCTTGTTAAATTTTAGTTTTACAGCAATATCAATGTCGCATTGAGTGGAGCTGGAAGGAGATGCGACTTGCCTACATGGCAGTTGGCCACGCCCCCCCAGTTCGTGTATTCTGGTTGTTTATACTTAATAAGTGTTGAAGGGTTTAGTCAGAAGACCTTTCATTTTTGCTGGTATATTCCAAATTGTGTAGAAAAGGAAAATAATATTGTAGTATTATGCTTGCAGTTAGATACCAGTTGGCATATTCTAACTGTTTACAGTTTCCCAGTTTTACAGGGTATGTCTTCAAGCATATTCATTTTTGTTGGCGGATTCACATTTTTCACTATTGTGAAGTGCCTTTGCAGTACTATGGGTGTAGTTACAAGCATTGGCATATTTAATGCATTGGTATGGGCATTGTTAGACAGCTGTTGCCTTATTCTACCAGTTGGTCGTTTCATAGGTAATTGAGGACAGTTTGTAGACCCTCATACTCAGTACTTTTCTTTTAAGTACTATGTGGGAAACAATATCAGTGTGTCCTTTGCACAGTTGTTGTTTCTGTGACTATAATCATTGGGTCATTGGGGAAAAAAACTGTATAGCAGCGCTACTGATGTCTTCATGGTCCAGTTGGTGTATGCTCAGTTGTTCCAGTTTCACAGGGTAGAAGGTTATTTTTTTTTGTTGCAATTACATATGTGGGTATTGAGCAGTAGGCTATGATACTTTTGTAGATCAGTGAGTACATTTTGGTTTCAAGAATATTAAGTAGGCATTTGCAAGATTTGCTGGCAATCTCTGCTTCAGAGTAATGGAAGTATCATTGCATTCAAACCAGCCACATTTCATTTTAATGTACACAGTATAGTGACCTGCACTGGTTGTGGTGCCTGTGTGGTAGATTATACCTACTGTTGTGAAGGTTTTCTTTCCAAGTGATATTTGCCTGTGTGTGAAGCTAGTAAGCTTGCAATTGTTTTTGGTACCATCTGAATTGTATCATAAAAGCATTACTATTACGTATTGGCTATGAGATTGTATCTGTAAGGTGGAACAATTGTCTAAATTGCAAGTAGTACATAATATGCCATGGTTTGGATTTCGTACCAGCTGTTGAAATGGATTCACAGTTATGTATAGATACATACACAAAGCACTCGTTAGGGACTTGCTTCTGCACCACATGGCTGCAGAGAGTGCAAGTATGTTTCCACATGTATGAAATCTGGAGGATTTCATTTATAGGTATGTTTTTGCTTTCCAGTACTTGCAGTAAGTACATTAGAAATTATTTTGGATCTTCCTGTGTGTTTATAGTGAATCTCAACATTCCGGCATAGTAGTCCAATTACTTCCTTATTCCTGAGACACAGTAAGTGTCACGATTGTTTGTTACATTTCTATGAAGGAGTAGCATTTGCAAACGCAACTGCTCTGCGCGGTTTAAGTAAATGTTTTCAACAATCGGTGACCATTGGAATCGAACATTCATTGCTACATTTACATAGCAATTTACACCAGTTGTGTTGGAAAATTTGAATGGACCAGACAATTCTGTGTCTGAGTCATTTGATGGAAGTCCACATGCTTTTTTTGAAGAGGTAGTTCTCTTTGTTTGTGCAGCTCAGTATGCATTTGCCTTTTCAGTACATCCTTCTGTGGTTGTCGTACTTGATGGAGTACCAGTTGCTTTCAATGTCTTTGATGGTACTGTTGGGAGATCATGTATAAGTTGTGTTTGCACTAGTTTTCTTTTACAAAGTTTGCCTTTTTGAGGAACAGGGTACATTTTGAGATGAGGTGTGTATAGTGTATGTAGTCTGTTATACTCTACGATGCAAGGAATGTCAGCCTTGACTTTGCTTGCATCAGAATTGACTAGAAATAGTCCTTCAAGTGTACGTAGGCATAACAGTGCTACGTAACTCATGCCTTCTTTAAAGACTGTGCTGCCAATGTCAATCAATGCTTGATCTAGGTTCAGACCTCTTGATTTGTGGAGAGTGACTGCGTATGCTAGAGACAGAGAAAACTGTTCTCTGCGTGCATACATGTCTTTGAAAAGAAGGAATCGGGCTGTTGAGCGTCCTATCCTTTAACATCTGATAGTTTGGAACAGTGGATGTTGACAAACTGAATGCTGTTGTCACGTGGGTATGTCTGGAAGCCAACAACTGCACCAAGTGCTCCATTAACTAAACCTTGCTCCATGCCAAAGTTACGCTTTAGCATTACTCTACAGTTTAAACATAATGTCAACATTTTCTCCAAACCAGCTTTGTTGGAGATAGAGTTTTCTTTTTTTATATATGTTTTTATTGTTTTCAATTACAAAAAGATCAAACATTAACTCGGTCCCCATCCCCCCTCGCCTTCCACCGGAAGATCACTTTCTCTGTTCCAGTGCGGATTCCTGTCATGCCGCAAATATGTCCAAAATTCTTATTTTGTGTGGACACCATTGTTCCATATAGTCTGATTGAAGGAATTCCAGCACCACCCCCATTCTTTTGTGAAGAATCCATTTGTACCTTCCAAAGTATGGGTTAATGTTTCCATTGTCACTAATTCCCACACCTTCTGTAGCCAGCCAAACCCCAATGGTGGGTCCCATTGTTTCTAATTCTGGGATATAGCTGCCCATGCCGCTATCGCTAAGCCCATAAAGCTCCTCCATTGTGGTTTTGTGTATTTCTTTGCTACTGGTCCTTAACCCCACATAGCCATACTCTCTCTCCCAGTTGGGCCACGTTTGGAAACATCCCTGCATCTGTGTCTTTACTTCAGCCCAGAATCCCTGAATCCTTTGGCAGTCCCACCAAATATGCCTCCAATTGCCCTCCCCCGAGCAGCCTCTCCAGCAGAGTTTGGACGTGTGCAAGAGCATTGTGTTTAACCTCTCTAGGGTATAGTGCCATTGGGTCATGACCTTTACCCACATTTCCCTCATTTGGACTGAGAGGATCAGTTTAGGGATACTTCCCCAGAGCTCCTCCCACTGTGGTTTACTGATGGCTTCTCCCAGGGTTGTTTCCCACTTCACCATTCTTCACCTGATGTCTTTTTTCTGCACAATGATAAACTTGTATAGAGCGGACACTAGTTTCTTGGACCCTGAGTTGGTCAACGTGAATTTTTCAAAAGGTGTGAGATCCCTAATGCTGCCTGTTTAATGGGTGATGTCGCTAGCCAATGCCTAAGCTGTTCATATTTGTATCTGTCAGATTCTTTGAGATTCAGGTGTATTTGACATGCCTCGAACGATCTGACATCTTGGATCTGTAACATTTCTCCTATTTTCGTGCACCCTGCCATCTCCCATTTATTGAATGCCCCCTTCTCCATTCCTGGTGTGAATTCTGGGTTCCAGAACATGGGTGTGAACAAGGCATGCACTTCTGTTAAGGTGCCCTTGCGCGTTTGGTCGTCTCAGGCATCCAGTGGGGCCCTCATGACTTCGCTAATGCAAAGATTTGGATGCATTTATTGTTTCCCTTTCCACAACATCTCCACCAGTGAGGATCTTGCCATCCACATTAAATCAATCACTTAGATGTTAGCATGACCTCAGCATAGTCTCACGATGACTTCTGCCTATATGACTAAACTAGCTCTGATGACACTACTTACCTGCGCCATCATGACTACTATGGCTACTGGCACTATGACAAACCCCCCTAAGGACATAAACCTGAGACTTAGGTCTAGATTGTCTCCTATCCATGAACCCTATAGAAATATCCCTAATAACGCCAACAATCGAACTATCACCCGCCCTATGAACCAACCCTCCTCTACACCAACGCAAAACACCAATACCACTGACCAAACTCCCCCCAAAAAGCACACTTCCCGAGACACCCTTTATCATAAAACTTTGCCAACTGCCTACCCTAATAATACCCTAACGCTAACAGGGTCCCTCATAAATTCTAGATCTATGGTAGCGCATGCTACTGAAATTGCAGACATGCTAAACAATGACAATCTTGATTTATTGGCTATAACTGAAACTTGGCTACACGAGGCCGCAGGACCAACTCTTATGCTAGCAGTACCTGATAACTACCAAATCATTAGAGTGGACGGGCCTAATGCCAGAGGTGGTGACCTAGCCATCATTTTCAAAACTACCCACCCTATTAGACTGGACACCTCATCTCCCTTCACATCTTGTGAAGCACTCACTGCCAAATTGTCCCTATCTAGCAACTGTACTCTAACTATCCACTTGATATATAGACCCCCAGGATCCCTGGGCACCTTCGAAGACGATCTAACCAGTCTTCTAGCCGACAACACCAAAGATCACTCTCAAACACTACTGTTGGGAGACTTCAATCTAGGCTTTAATGATATGGACAACAAATATGCTGAATCTATTGCAACCCTACTAAACGACTACAGCCTTACGCAAAAAGTCCACTCACCAACGCATATCAAAGGAAGGACCCTTGACTGGGTATCCAAACTAAACTGTAACATTAACATTACCGATATAGTCCCACAATCTTGGACAGATCATTACTTAATAAATTTCTCTGCCGCTTTAGATCTCCTCAGCCCTAAGCCTAATAACATGGCTCTACTGCTCCATACCAGAAATAAGAAGGATATTACTGCTGAAAAACGTATCCCTCTTCTATTCCTGCCATCTCTGGAATGGAAATGAATAATAACCCTGATGCAGTGGTAAATACCTTCAACAATGCTATGACACATGCACTGGACATGATTGCTCCTGTCAAACTGCGCAAAGCCAAACAAGTAGCGCACCTGAATGCCTGGTTCTGCCCCAAACTTAAATCCTTAAGATCACAAAAAAGGAAACTCCAGGCTATCTGGCGCCACTCCCCTTCTGAAAATAATAAAAATAACGGAATTTGCAAAGATGTACAAAAAAGAAATAACGAAAGCTAAAAAGAACACCTTCAATGACAGGATTGAGAAAGCTAAATCCAACACTAAAGAATTAATCTCTATCCTCCGTGAACTAGAATCTCCAATCCAACCGATAGACAATTCCCCAAAGGACAAAGTATGGTGCACTAACATACAAAACGTGCTATCGAATAAAATGCAGTCCCTACAAAGCAAAATTGCTAAGAAAAAGGCCTCACTACCACTCACTGACCAACAAACCAGTCAACCCTCGGTAACTAGGATAACCGCACCTTTTAGATTCAAGACTATCTCCATAATTGAAACAGAAAAAAAATACTCTCCCTTAAACCCTCCAATTGTAAAGGCGACACGTGCCCAGCACAGATTATAAAGTTGATAAACTCCTCATTTAGAACGAATACAATACCGGCCAACCTTAAAGAATCCTGGGTTCTACCATTACTCAAAAAACAAACTCTGGACCTCACTATCCCTACCAATTACAGACCTATCACCACTGTGCAATTTCTTCTTAAAATCTTAGATAGAGCTGCTTACATACAAATTCAGGACTACCTGGAGGCCAACCATCTACTTGGCTCACGACAATCGGGCTTCCGTCCTCTCCACGATACTGAAACAGCGCTACTAGACCTTAAGACACAAATTGAAGAATTAAAGGATAATGGAAAAATAGCCTTGCTACTACTACTGGACTTGTCGGCAGCGTTCGACCTGGTGGACCATGTAGTGTTATGTACTCACCTTCAACCTGCTGCCAACGTCACTAATGATGCTATAGCTTGGGTCCAATCCTTCTTAGCTAACAGAACTATGAGAGTCTTCTCTATTTCAGCCTATGCCGACCCTATCAATATAACCTCCAGGGTCCCTCAAGGCTCCTGCGTATCCCCCATCATGTATAATATCTTCACCAAGCCTCTGTTTGACAAGTTCGATAGACTGGGTGTCACCTACACTAATTATGCAGATGACACACAAATCCTCATACCCCTTTCGGGCAACTTTGAGGCGGACTTAGCCTTGGTGAACAAAATATACACCCTCATTCAGGCATGGATGGCATCCCATGGCCTCTGCCTGAATGATGAAAAAACAGAGCTACTAATCCTAGGCTCTGAAGCTAATATTCAAAAACTTAGCCCAAACTACACATCCTTTAACATTGATAACAACCCTATCAAGGTGATGTCTGTAGTTAAAACCTTAGGATTCTACTTGGACTCCTCTCTCACTCTTAAAAAGCAAATCAATTCCCTTGCCTCATCCACAACGTACACTTGCAAACTTATCATAGCCTCCATACCTTACCTCTCGAGAGCGAGCTGCACCACACTAGCCAATGCTCTTATCATGTCAAGACTAGATTACTGTAATGCCCTGTACTCAGGAGCTAACAAATATATTACAGACAACATTCAAAGACTGCAGAACAATGCTCTGAGGGCAGCACTGAACATCCCCCACAGAGAACATATAACCGAATTCAGGAAAGAGGTAAACTGGCTGAAAATAACGGACAGAATTCTCCTCAAAACAGCATCCCTCACCTCCAAATGCTTGAACAATTTAGCACCTCCATACCTAATGGATAAAATTACTAGGAGAACAGCTACCAGCCCAACGAGATCTGCTGACTCATATATGTTGGAGATTCCTAGTTTCAAACGTTCGACAGCAGGAGGATCTAGCTTCCCTGTTAAAGCGGCACAGTGCTGGAACAAATTACCAGCTGATCTCAGACTAGAAAAACCCTACCCCAAATTCAGACATAAGATACTCAATTGGCTACACACTAACGACACCCAATGAATTATATTCCTATCTATCCAGCCTCAACACGACCCTCTGCTTCCACCTAACTACACCGTAGCCTGGCTAACTATGCACGCACACGTGTCTGCTTTGTCATACTTGTATGCAATATGGACATATGACAATGTAGACATGTAAGGTGGCTTATAGATATGTCTATACTTAGGTGTGTATATACTGATATTCACGATAATGCTTCCTTTGACTTACCAAGACTATGGGCCTCATTACAGGTCGGGCAGTCCGGAATTAATAGTGGCGGTAAACCCGCTGCCACTGTTAATTCCGGACCGGCCAATCCGAGTCCTGCAGGCGGGAGGTGATCTTCCCGCCAGGTCTGACCTGGCGGGTTGAACACCTCCCGCCTGCAGGCGGACGTGGAAACACCAGCACCATCACGAGATGGTGCCGGTGTTTCCACTTCCCCATTCCCATTGAGTCCTATGGGACTCAATGGGAATGGGGATTTACACCATTCCGCCTCTGGGATTCCCAGGATACCAGGGTCGTAATGCCCTGGTATTTCCGGGAGTCACGGAGGCGGTATGGTAATACGAGTCTGGCGGTAACCAGGCGGTTTTACCGCCGCGGTTACCGCCAGACTCGTAATGAGGCCCTATGGCTTTTGTAATGAATGTATCTTGTACATGTACCTTGCTCCGATTGCAATCACTGCTCTATGTATTGGTACCTTTGCACTGTAACTAAGTTTTAAGATTCCTTGTCTCTTCTTTGCGCCCGTATACCCAAGGGCTTGCTGCGCATTACCAAACAAATAAATAAACAAACAAACAAACAAACCACCCTGTCCTGCTCTGCCCAGACTTTTTGCCAATCTCCCCCCATCCATTCCTTTAAGACCCATAGTTGCGCTGCTTGATATTTCCTATAGAAATGCGGGGGAGACATGCCCCACTCCTGAGTCAGAGCTGTCAGAACTGCTCTAGCTACCCATGGAGGTTTCTTTTTCCATATGAACGAGGATATTACTTTTGTGAGTGCTCTGAAAAAAGACTTGGGGACCCTTATCAGGATAGCCTGAAAATAGTATACAAACTTTGGAAGAATGGTCAGCTTTACAGATGATATGCGTCCCCACCAGGAAA
Organism: Ambystoma mexicanum; assembly: GCF_040938575.1. NCBI lineage: Eukaryota > Metazoa > Chordata > Amphibia > Caudata > Ambystomatidae > Ambystoma > Ambystoma mexicanum. The sequence goes on along the minus strand of NC_090940.1, from coordinate 465,379,482 downwards.
TCGCTAGGGGATTCCACCGCTCCAAGTCCCTCTTAATTTCCTCCAGCAGTTCCTGATAGTTTTCCCCATATAGGAGATCCACCCTGTCCGTAAGGGTTATGCCTAAGTATTTTATTCCTTTGTCTGCTGTCTTTAGATTTAAGGAGACTGCTTTCCGCTTTATCTCCCCGCTATCCCCTGCCAGAATTAATATTTCCAATTTGTTTCTGTTAATTTTCAAAGCTGAAATTGTCCTGAATTTCTCTAATTCTTGTATTACTTTGGGGAGAGTGCGAGCCGGGTCCGTAAGGGTGACCAGCATATCATCCGCGTACATGACTACCTTGTGCTGCATGCTTGTCATTTCTATCCCTGTGATGGAGGACTCTCTGATTCTGATTAAGAGTGTTTCTAAGAAGATAGCATATAGGAAGGGTTACAGCAGGCATCCTTGTTTTGTGCCCCTTGTTATCTCCACTCTGCCCAAGACTTCCCCGTTCATGGCTATTCTAAAGGAAGGAGCGTTATAGTTAGCCCTGATAATTTTCATATATTGTTCCCCAAACCCCATATATTTTAAGGTTCGGAACAGCAGTGACCATTCCACCCAGTCAAATGCCTTTTTGGCGTCTAATGATAGCAATATTGCCAGATTTGCTTGACACCGATTTTCTCTACCAGGTGTATTATTCATCTCAAATTATTGTAGGTTTGTCGGCCAGGGATCCATATCTGATTGATCCATATTTATGAATTTGGGGAGGAGCGTGAAAAATCTAGCTGCTAATATTTTTGTGTAAAGCATTGAATCCAGATTGATTAAGGTGATTGGACGTAAGACCCTGGCTGTGACGGATCTTTTCCTGCTTTATGAAAGACAAGTACCTTGGCTTCATTCAAAGACAGGGTCACATTCCCCACTTCCTTAAATTAGTTAAATAACTTTGTTAAAAATGGGATTAGAATGTACGTGTATTTCTTATAAAAAGCAACCGTAAACCCATCTGGGCCCGGTGCTTTGTTTATCGGGAGTCCTGCTATTGCTTAATTCACTTCCTCTTCCCTAATTTCCCCTTCCAAGATCTCCCTATCTTCTTTCATTATTTGTGGTATGGTTAGAGCTTTTAAGTAGGTTTCTGGGTCAGAGCTGTCCGGGATGCCAGATGCATACAGCTCTTGGTAGTAGTCTCTGAATACCTCCCTGTTAGGGAGAATTCTCATAAATGGTTGATTTCCCCTACCTACTCAGCAGCTTTGCTGGATTCCTAGGATTTGCTTTTCACCTGGTAAGAGTGTGAGCCTTTTTTACCACTCTTACATGTGTTTTGCTATGTGTATTTCTACTTTTTGTGTGATCTTGGGCACTGGAGCCTCACCTACTCCATGGCACCATATTCCTCCATGTGTCTTACACAGCACCTTCAGTGCAGTGACACAGGGTTGTCTTTTAGACTTCCCACCAACTCCATTTTCTGGGGCTGACTACTGTCCCCCAGAAAAGATACAGTTGCCATTAACTTTATTTAGTCACTTTTATCACAGACCCAGTATACCCCATCTTCCATGGAGTATTGGAAAGGGTTAATTCCTATCCCTTTTTGTCTGTTGCAGTGGTATCTGCCCTAACTTTTCTACCGCGATTATCTTATATAAACGTGGTAATGTTTTAGGCTATTATATTAGCCTCGAACATAAACACGCTTTTCCAAATAAATGATATCTTAGCTCCGGCTGGGTTTATTCGCCATTTCTTTTTGTTAAAGTGTTTCTCGTGTTTTACTCTGCATGTCAAACCAGGTTTGGTCCCTTTGTTCATCGCCTTTACGCTGGCTTCCACACAGAAGCCCTCCTTTAGGCGCCTGAGATTCTGGGTAGGCAGGATGTGAGGGAGGGGTTTCAAGACCCCTGCCATGGGTTCCCTTGGTAACCCAAGTCGCACTCCTGTTTGATTGGCTGGGTGACTGTCCTTGCCAGGACAACCATCATACTGTGTGATTGACAGCCAGGCTGTATGAATGGGGGAAAACTGCATAAAAAGCAGGTCTCTGGGACTGGAAGAGCAGAGTCGCCACTGGAACGAAAGAACCAATGAGGAACTGGCAGAAGAGGACCCCTACAACGACTGAACCGCCCGGTGAAGCCCTACTGCAGGTCTGAATCTTCAGAATACGACGACAGAGAAGATCCTCCAGGAAACCTCTCTCCTTGAGCTGGTAGGACGGACCAACCAGTTCACCCAAACTGCAAGCCAGGACCCCTCCTCTGGTTGAATTCGCTGTACAGAGCTACAGTGGGTCGGATAGCCAGGAAGGTCTGACCCTGCTTTGGTTTTAAGGAGCGCATCTTTTATTTGTTGCTTTGCTCTGCTGCTGGTTTCTTCCCTGGGTAGTGCAGGACCCTCCAGTCTTCCTACTTCTGAGCAGACTGACATTCGCTTCAGGAACCGTGAGCCTGCAGGAACTACCAGGAACGTCTGCCTCAGCTACAGCTCCCTCTCCGTGTTAAGGTACTGTGCAAATCTGGTTGTTCGTTTGGTTCAGCCGTGGTGAAAGTGTTTGAAATTTTTCTCCAATCTGAGAGCTTGTCCTCCTCTTCTCTTTATACTACCTTTTCTACCAACCAACCTCGTCCGGGAACCGGGTCACGAACTTTACCGCAAACTACACTGAACTGTATTATCTTAAGCAAAAGACTTTTGAACCATTGACTTGTTTGCTTGCCCTGAGTACTTACCTGTTGATGTGAATTAATTTCTGTTAACTTCTGTCTTTCCCTCCCTTTTAAATTGCTTGAGTGCCATTTTGCTCCCACTTCATTTTCTGAGCTTAACTTGTCTGGAATTTAAGGGAAGTGGTGTGGTGTATTAAGAGTGTGAGTTTTAGACTGCTTATAATAGTGTAACGTTATACACCTGAAGAATGAAATAAATGTATATTCTTTTACTTGAAAACCTTGAGTCAGTGTTTGCCTGAATCATAGTAATTGCTGTCCTTTGTGTAACTATTTGATACTGCTCACTTACTCTTGAGATAAGTCTGGCTGCTCCGCTACTGCTACCACTATAACTGTGTAGTATAGGCTTGTACCAAAGGTGAAATTGTACTGTCACTTGTAGTCTTAATTGTGTGTGATGTTCCCAAAGGGTACTGCATATAATTCTGCCTAACACTCCCCTATGTCACTAGTGCATTTTAGTGTCTCTTCCTGTGCATTTTGTATATTCTTAATCGATAGTTCTTGCTGTTTAGCTTGCAATTGTCTTGCTAGGTATTTATCTGCCTTGTTGGCCTTCGTGTAATACCAATGTCTGAGGTGGAGGAGGCTCTTCTCAGCTTTTTTTGTACGGAGCACATCTAATTGACCCTGCACATGTCTCAATGCCTTCTTTAGGCATGAAGTGGGTTTCCGCGTGAGTTCCCCTTGTATGTCTGCTAATTTCTTTTCCAACTCCTTTTCCCATATGTACCTCTGTTGATCTTTAGATGCCTTCAGGGCAATAATATGGCCCTGCATGACGGCTTTGAAGGCCTCCCATACTATTCCCAACTTGACGTCTCCCATGTCATTGTGGGCAAAGTATTCCTCTATCTTTTCCCTGATGGTGTCTCCTAGGATGGGATCTTGGAGTATTTCTTGTGGGATCCTCCATCTCCACAGTCCACTATTTCTCCCGGGTGTTTTTACTTCCAACCATAAGGGGGCATGATCTGATAGTGGGATTGGGCCAATCTCCATCCCTTGGACTTCCCCCATTACCCCCACTGATACCCAGAAATAGTCAATCCTTGACATTGTGTTATATACGTGGGAGAAGTGCGTAAATCCCCTTTGCTGCCCTTTGAGCTCCCGCCACACATCACAAAGCGCCAGATGGCCCATCTTTTGGTGGAGATATTTTGTACGTGCTCCAATTCCTCCAATTTCCCCAGAGTCCTGCCTCGTATTAGGTGCATAAATAGAGGCTAGTGTGAGTTGTAACCCATCTATTGAGGCGTTGGCAAATACGTAACGCCCCATCTTGTCAACCAGTGTGTTTTGTCTCTGTGTGTCCCTGCCATCTTGAACTGCCATCAAAACCCCTGCTTTTTTGTCTGGAGCGTTGGATTGCACTACTAGATTATAGCCTCTCAGACACAGCTTTGTTTTGTCTTGGAATCTTATGTGTGTTTCCCGCAACAGTAAAACGTTCCTCTTTCTTCCTTTTACAGGGGCATTTAGGCCCCTAACATTAAACGTGAGAATTTTCAGCTTCCCCATGATTGCAGCCCACTATGGATGTTGTGTCTCCCCCTATATCCTGCTTCCGATCTTACTTCGGGTCCCCCTCCCCATCCCTTCCCCCTGCCAATCCCCCTCCCGCTGAACATGTAACTCCCTCAACAATCTAACAACTGTCCCGAGGAGGGCCTAAGGACCTAAGGTTGCTAGGGCGCTCAGCCCGTCGCTCCTGGCCCTCTGCTTACTCGGGAGTAACTCCTCAGGGAGTCTTAAACCCTGCATTTACCTCTGTGTTTGCTGGATTCCGATGGAGAGACCCTCGCCGGGCCACAATACCTGTTTGTCCATTGGTTCACTTATGTCCCCATTCCTCTCCGGTCCTGCATTTGCTTTTGACCTGCCGTGATCCATATGTGCTTTTCTAGGGTTGCATGTGCCCCAGTTGAGATCAACGCTTTCCTCCCCCCGACTGCTTCCTCCTATGCTGCACTGCTTTCCATTCCCATGGCTTACTGTGAGTCTCCTTACTTGTCCGTTGATGCCCTACGACTCCGTTTTCTTTCTGAATGCCGATCATTTGTAGACCCTCCTCGGAATATTTTACCCTTCTCTGCTTCCCCTTCCAGGAGAAGAGTAGAGCAAAAGGGAATGTCCATTTGTACCTAATCTTCCTCGACACCAGTTCCTTAACCACAGGTGCCATTGCCCTCCTTTTCTGTAGAGTCACCAAGGCCAAGTCTTGATACAGTTGGATTTCTACTCCATTCATCCTGACAGTGGAGTAACTTTTCTGAAAATGTTGGGGGGGACATGACATCTGAAGAAAAGGTACCCAGGCCAAATGAATGGGCACAAAATGGTGTTCCATGAAAGTTGGGGGGACAAACACCCCTGTCACCCCCTAAAATTACACCCATGCATCCTGATGTGGTCCATCCCTCTTGCCTTCCTCAGTATCTGTTCTTTCTGGGGGACGAAGACATGGCTACCAGCACATCCCTGGGGCGTTCCCCTGGTTCGCCCGTCCTTTTTGGGCCCATCTGATGCACCCTGTCAATTTTGATGTCTTCAGCTTCTTATGGTGCCATAATGTCTCTGAAGACTTCTTGTACTGCAGTCTTGAGATCTTTTTCTTCCATAGATTGCACCATGTTTTTTATGCGTATATTGGACCTAGCGGACCGATTTTCCAGGTCCTCGCATTGTAACTCTAAGTTGTGTGTTAACCTCACCAGGTGTTCTTGCATCTCACTGTGTTGCTGAGCTTCCAATTCCAAATTTTGAATGATTCCCTCCAGCGTGTCAGTTCGTTCTTTGAGTTTTGATATGGCCAACTGCAGTTGCTGGACCGCCTGCTTCATATCTTCTGTCATAGTTGCAAAATGATCTTGTACTGTGGACATACATTTATCCTGAAGTTCCCTAAAAGATGTCTGCATGTCCTCCTTCGAGGCCAGTGTCGACTGCGGAGGGGTTGGATTCTGTGCCCCAATTGGTTCCTCATGCGTTTTCCCTCTTATGCTGACCGAATTGTCAGCGGACCACATTTGGATCAGGTTCACGTCCTGTTTGGATGGCTGGGTTTGTGTCATGGGCGGCCCCCCCATTCCCTTTTGCCTTTGACATATTAGCGCATGGTGTGGTCCGCTGACCTCTTCAATTCCACTACCGCTCTTTCCCCTGTGAGGGATTTCTGCTTATGGGGAGTATTCCATTTGTCTGCCCACTCTTTTCCATTCTGCATATACTTAATACCAGGGGGGGCGAGTGTGGGCTTGCCAGTCTTGTCCTGTGTCTTCCATTGGGGAATCGCTCCTCTGCTGGGCCCTCTCTGCCTCCCCTGAGGACCCCAGCCGCCAGATTGAAATACCAATGGTAAATTGACAATCTCCTCTGTTGCGGTGGCTATTCTGCTGTCCCCTCTACCAGTCCTTCTTGTCTATTTGCTATGGAGGACGGGTGGTAGTGCGAAGGAGGGGATGGAGTCCCTGTCCCCTCGTTGCAATCGACTGCCTCTAATCTGCAGCGATCTGCTCCCTGTTAGGCAGAATCATATGCAGTACCCTTTGGGAACACCACACACAATTAAGACTACAAGTGCAAGTACAAATTCACCTTTGGTACAAGCCTGTACTACACAGTAAAGTGGTAGCGATGGCTGAGCAGCCAGATGTATCTCAAGAGTAAAGTAAGCAGTATCAGAAGTTACACAAAGGACAGCAATGACTATGGTTCAAGCAAACACTGATTCAAGGTTTCTGAGTAATAGAATACACATTTATTTACACCATCAGTTATAAAACAGTTCACTAATGTAAAGCAGCAGAAAATCACAATCTAAATATGCTACACACCACCCAATCAATTCTGGACAATTTAAGCTCAAAATGAAGTGTGAGCAAAATGGCACTCCAGCAATTTAAAAAGGCAGGGAAAGACAAAGTTATTCAAAATAAAGCAGCACCAACAAGTAAGTAGGCAGGGTAATCTAGAAAATGCTTACTACAACTAGGATTCAAATCAATAGGCCCGGGCCAATGTTAATGGTTCAGAGTCTTTGCAGAGGATCACACAGTTCAGAGTAGTTCGCGGTTAAGTCTTTGCCAAGAGTTTGAAACCGAGTTGGTCAGAAGGAAAGTTATTTAAAAGAGTAGAGAAGGACAAGCCCTCACATTAGCGAAAGATTTCAAACACTTTCACCGCAGTCGGACGGAACGAACGACTGGATTTGAACAGTACCTTAGTAGAAGAAGAATGCTGTAGCTGAGGCAGAGGTTCCTGGCAGGTCCTGCAGGCTCACGGTTCCTGAAGCGACTGTCGGACTGACATGACGGAGGAAGATAGGAGGGTCCTGCACTGTCCAGGGAAGAAACCAGCAGCAGAGCAATGCGACGAATAACAGGTGCGCTCCTTAAAACACAAACCGGGTCCGGTACTCCTGGCTATCCGGTTCACTGCAGCTGTGCACAGCAAATTCAACCAGGAGAGGGAGGCCTTGCTTGGTGTTTGGCGAACTGGTTGGTCCTACCAGCTCAAGGGAAGACGATTTCTTGCAGATCTTCTCTGTCTTTGAAGTTTAGGAGATTCAGACCTGCAGCAGGGCTTCACCGGGAGGTTCAGTAGTTGCAGCAGTCCTCTTCCTTCAGCTTCTCTTTGGTTCTCTTGATCGAGAGGTGACTCTGCCTTCCAAGTCCCAGAGTCCTGCTTTTTATGCAGTTTTCCTCCATTCACACTGTTAGGCAGAATCCTATGCAGTTCCCTTAGGGAGCACTACAGAAGATTAAGACTACAGGTATGAGCAAGAAAAATCCCCTTTGGTATTAGTCTGTGTTAGGAAAGATTTCATAATTGTAGGTAATTTTCCTTCCATGTGGCAACCCCTAAACTTTTTGCTGTTGTTTTTCACCTTGTTCTTGACTTTGCCAGAGAAGTGCAGCCTTCTGCCGCACTCCTCTGGGCTTTCGCTCCTTTCTTACGGGGAAACTGACATGCCCTTAAGACAGTCAGTACCGGGGAACGCTGTTTCCCGTAGTTTCTTTTATCATGTTGCGGCTTTCGTGCAACATGATACAAGAGGGCACTGTAAGCTAAGTTACAGCTCTCTTGGGTCTCTAGCCTTCTACAGGCCCTAGATACTCGTTTAGGATTGTATCTGATCGGTGCAAGTGATTCAGGGACAGGAATGGTGGCAGCGATCGTTTCTTGTGTTTTGAGCTCCTTTTGGCGTTCTAAGCGCGTTTCTCGCGCTTAACCCAAAATGGTAGCCTGGCTCCCAATATGGCCAGACCACGAGGCTCCTTTGTCCTGTCCCCTGACCGTCTTGCTCCCTTCACCTTCCCCAGGTGGAGCCGACCCGGGGCCTTCCTTATTTGGGCATGTACTTTCCCGCGAAACACGGATGCTTTTGCAGGCTTCTACATGTCTTGTGTGTGCCTCCAGGATGTGGGCTGGGATGTCTGGTCCCAATACACATCCTGGGTGCCAGAGAATCTAGGGTGGTGTGAATGCCTGGGACCACCGTGGTCCGTGATTGGTCCACTAATGATGTGAGTTTTGATGAGCGGATCTCCCATTGGGTCCCCTCCGTTTTGGCGCGAAGGGAACCGTGGATAAGAGGGGGCTGGAAACACCACTACCATGTCGATCTCCTGAGTTCTCACGAACGAAGGAATACAGGAGCCAAGTATCCTGCAACCAAGAGGCTGGACCGAGGAATCGCTGGTGACCCGCTGAAGGACTTCTCCTCTGCACTGCTGTCGCCTTGTGAAACCCTTTTCACCTTTGATCGAACCAGAAGGCCTGTACTGGTACTTCGACCCTTGGAATAGCGGGAACAGCTATTCTCGGCATCTTCACCATCTCCTGCCAGTAAGCCTTCGGAAGCGTCTCTGGGCCATCCAGCTGACTGACCAGCTTACACGGGAGTCTTGCTCTGTAACCGCCGCCAGGTTGTGTAGTATTTCGAGTCCTTGTCACTCTCACACGCTTCGTACACTTGGCGTTCCCAGGTCTGAAGTGAGTAATGTACATTTGGCTCAGATACACACGGCCGCTCCGTTGCCCTGCTGTGGTAACAAACTGTGCGGGTTTCTTCGATTGGGACGTCTTTTTACTCAACACGACGACGAGGCATTCCCTGCTCTTCTGAACCTGCCAGCTACTGAAACGGACGCGGAGAAGCCTGGGTCTGCTTGCATCGGGGACCGGTGAGTAGCATAGCTAGGATCTGGTCGCCCTCCTGCAGGAGCCCATTGCTTTTCCCCGCTGTGTCAAACAGCACCCTTTTCCGTACTCGCGCTCTGCTTCTGCCCACTGTGGAGGCTGCGCTTGAGTCGCGGAACTTGTTCTTCTTCTTTTGTGCACTAAACTGAACTGCCTGATTTCCCTCGAAGAGCTTCTCCTTTTGCCCGTTGGCACCAGCGCGTGCAGGTACTTTTGAGCACAAGGCTCCACTCTTCGCAGGGCTCGGACTTCCATCTAGTTAGGTGCCTCTGAAGGCGAACTGGGTCTAAGCATTATTGCGCACTGCCTGTTTTCCCTCCCTTTTAGGTGGACTACACATTTCGTGCATATAACGCTTGAGACTTATTGTATTTGTATATATATTGTGTTGATATGGTATGTGTTGGTTTACTTTTGTTATATTGTGATTTTCTCGCTACGGTCATTGTTTTAAAGGCCTTGAAATAAATGTGTATATATTTTTAATATAACAACTGTTTGGAGTAGTTTGTAAGTGATCTTGCTTTGTGTGCTCATTGCGGGCTTTCAGTCACCCTCACCCCTCTTGAGACCTAGTCTTGACCGCCGCGATCGCTACCTTGATTGGTCTGGCTCATCCAGAGGTTACCCTGTTCCAAGTAATTAGGTTGGCCTTCTGAACTTCTGCGCCACCAGGACAGAGTTCAGAAATCCGTCTTAACAAATTGGTGTACAGCGGTGGGATACGACTGAAGGTATCCAGTGTTGCGCACGAACTAAGGCATTTCAGGTTATTCCAACCAGGACACGTAGTGAATTGTTGTAGTATAACTTTAAAAAGGCCATAGTCCTATCTAACAGTATGGAAACAAATACCTTGTTAACTTTAAATGCTTCCAAATCAGAAACATTGAAAAAGATGTGTGCGGAGAGAGGTGTTTCCTCTCAAGGCACGAAATTGGAAATGATCCAAAGAATCGTGGCGTGGCAAGAAGCGCAGCTTGACGCTATAACTTCTGAGGACAGTGCGGAAGGTGGTGGGGCTGCTCTCACTGGTAGAACCGATGGTTCTGCCGCTGCACTGATCCATCGCGACCACGAGGACAGGGAGGACGAGATGTCTAATGTTTCCTCTGCCAGTGCTGATGGGGAGGCTATGCTTGAATTCAAGAAGCAAGAGCTGCGGTTTAGGCAGCAGGAGCTTGAATTCAGCATAGCCAAACTAAAAATCGAACAGGCAGAAAAACAAAAAGACAGGGATCACCAGTTGGAACTGGCCAAGCTTCAGTTTGCAAATGGGTCCAAGGGTCCTGGACATGGGTCTGGGGCCTCCTCTCATCCACGGTTTCCGAAAGATCTGCTCAGTGTGTATGAAGAAAGGAATGACATTATGGACTGGCTGAATGCGTTTGAGTATGCATGCGAAGTTCAACAAGTTGACAATGCTGATAAGATTGCCTGGTTACTCAGCAGACTGCCCCATTCTGGCTGTAGTGCCATTATGGAAATGTCGAAGGCTGAGCGAGCTGATTTCGCAATGTTAAAGCAAACTCTCATTTTAAAGTTTGGGAAGACTCTGGCCCAATATTTGAAACGTTTCAGAGAGTATAAGAAAAAGGAAGGTGGTACTTGGGTATCTTATGTCACTGAATCCTTGAAAAACTTAACTGGCTGGGTCGAAGTTTATAAGGTTTCTACCTTCGAAGGCATGATAAATCTTGTCATGCTGGAACACATTTTTGCATCTTCTTCCCCGGAGCTTAAGCAGCATTTGGCCGATTCGAAGGAGATAGATCCTAAGAAGCTGGCCATTGCAGCCGACTTATGGGTGTCACATCGAGTGTCCCATAAGGACAAAACTCATCCTGGTAAGCAGGAGGAAGGGAAAAAGTCCAAAGATATGGAGGGTGGAGCATCTGATAAATCTTCTTCTCATAAGGGCCACAAAAAGAAAAATAAGGGTAAGACACAAGAGAACTCACAGGGTAGTGGAGGTCAGCCTCCGAAACAGAACTCTGGTTACAATAAGCCTCCCTATGTAAACAGACCCAATGGATCTTGTTTTGCTTGTGGAGCAACTGACCACGTGAAGGGGGATCCCCGGTGTAAGGTTAGACCTTTGGGGGTCCACTCCCCTAATCTGGCCTTCTCCTCCTACGAGGAAGAAGAGATTACAGGAGCATCCTTCTCCTCAGACTCATTTCCCAGCGGGATAGAGGCTGAGGTAGTTTTAGTTTCCCTGAGTTCCTGGGAGCCTGAAGTCGCAGAGGCTTATGCTAGGATTCCGGATAATACCAAGCACTACTTTAAAGACAGTGTGCTGATCAATGGAGTAGATACTCCAGCTCTTAGGGATAGTGGGTGCAGTCGCACTGTAGTGGATTCAACCTTGGTAGACTCAGAGGAAGTTGCCACAGCTACTCTGATGCCCACTAAGTTGGCTGACGGCCCACTCCGTATGTTCCCAGTGATACCTGTAAATCTTACTTTAAATGGTACAGCAGTCAGGATTCCAGTCAGCATTCAGAGAAACGTCCCGGGAAAGGTCTTGTTAGGTAATGATCTCAGAGCTTTAGGGCTCGTAGGAGACACTGCCGAAAGACCCTACACACGGTCTCAAGCACGGGCAGCATTGGCCAAGACCAATACGCTGCCCCAGCCGAAGGGGAAACCCAAGGCGAAAGGAGTCGACAAGTCAAGACGAGGGAAAGAGAATATTTCCCCGAGCTCGCCTACCACTGCGGTGGAGGAAGTTGGTCAATCGCCCGGGCCTGACGAGGAGGTGGCGATGCCTGAAGTATTTGACCCCAACGATCATCCTGAACTAAAAGACTTGTTAGTTGAAGGAGGTCCTGATAGGGACGAATTCAGTAAAGGCCAACGTGAGTGCCCATCTCTGGAAGGCCTAAGGAGACAGGCCTGCTCCCAGCTTGAGGGTGAACCTCCTGGGACGCATAGGATTTATTGGGAAGGTGGACTCCTGTATAGTGAGCCCACAGAGTGTACAGAAGGAGACCATAGGAGGTTGGTTGTTCCCCTTGCTGTTAGGCCCTTCCTCCTGCAGTTGGCGCATGAAGTTCCCCTTGCTGGTCACCTTGGTATGAAGAGGACCAAGCAAAGGTTATCCATGCACTTCTACTGGCCCAAGATAGGGGTGCAAGTAGAAAGTCACTGCAGGAGTTGTGCCTCCTGCCAGTTGTCTGGTAAGGTTGGCGCGACAATCCAAGCTCCGTTGGTACTGCTCCCAGTTGTGGGGGTACCATTTGAAAGGGTAGGGATCGACATCGTTGGTCCCCTTGACCCGCAAACATCCTCAGGCAATAGGTTTATCCTGGTGCTGGTCGACCATGCAACCAGATATCCTGAGGCCATCCCATTGAAAACTGTAACTGCCAAGTCAGTTGCAAAAGCTTTACTTGGCATATTTACTAGGGTTGGCTTCCCTAAAGAAGTTGTGTCGGATCGTGGCAGCAACTTTATGTCAAAGTATATGCAGGCTATGTGGAAAGAATGTGGGGTCACCTACAAGTTCTCTTCTGCATACCACCCCCAGACCAATGGTCTGGTGGAACGTTTCAACAGAACGTCAAAGAGCATGATTGGGGCTCTGGAGGAACCTCAAAGAAGAAAATGGGATCTTCTTTTACCATGCTTACTGTTTGCCTACCGAGAGGTACCACAGGAGGGTGTTGGCTTCAGCCCCTTCGAACTTCTGTTCGGTCATCCCGTACGGGGACCCTTAGCCATCGTCAAAGAGGGATGGGAGATGCCCACTCCCCCTGTTACTACCAACGTAGTTGATTATGTGCTAGGGCTCAGAAAACGGATGGTACTTCTGATGGGCTTGGCTAGTGATAAATTGAAGGCAGGACAAGCGCTGGTGAAACATTAGTACGACCAGAAAGCTTCCCTCATCAACTTTACACCTGGTCAGCAAGTCCTGATCATGAATCCCATAAGGCCTCGAGCTTTACAGGACAAATGGTCAGGCCCTTACACAGTGGTGGAGCTCCTGGGTGAGGTTAACTATTTAGTTGACCTTGGAAGGCCTGGACAGGCTCCAAAAGTGTTTCACGTGAATAGGCTGAAGGCTTTCGTCCCAAGAGTCGAAATCGCAGCACTGCTACTGGCTTCAGATGCTGAGGAAGAGGAGTCGGAACCTCTCCCCGACCTGTTCCAAAGCGGTCCTTCAGATAGCTCCTTTGAGGGTGTCCGAATGGCCCCTCACCTGACTTCTGATCAGCAGGCTGAGGTGAAAAGTTTGCTTAGGCAGTTTTCCCCCCTGTTTTCACAGTCGCCTGGTTTGACACCTTGGTGCAAACATAACATTGACACAGGAGACAGTGTACCTACCAAAAGTAGGGGATACAGGATGTCAGACAAAGTACGGTCTTATATTAAGACCGAGGTCAACAAGATGTTAGACCTTGGGGTGATTGAACCCTCTAGTAGTCCTTGGTCCAGCCCTGTGGTTTTGGTTCCAAAGGCAGGCACTTCTGAATTGAGGTTCTGCGTGGATTACAGGGCTCTGAATGCTGTCACCAAGACAGATGCACACCCCTTGCCTCGAACAGATGAGCTGGTGGATACTTTGGGTGCCTCCAAGTACCTCAGCACGTTTGACCTCACTGCTGGCTATTGGCAAATAGCTTTAGCAGAACATGCCAAGGAGAAGACAGCATTTTCTACTCCAGACGGCCTTTACCAATACCAGGTAATGCCGTTCGGGTTGAAGAATGCACCTGCCACTTTCCAGAGGCTTGTGAATCATGTGTTGAATGGGTTGGACGAATTCTGTCTTGCATATCTGGACGATATAGCAGTTTTCAGTGCCACCTGGGAAGACCATGTGAAACACCTCGGGATTGTGCTCCAGGCTCTTCAGAAAGCACACTTGACCATAAAGGCTAGTAAATGCCAGATTGGACAAGGCTCAGTGGTTTACCTTGGACATGAAGTAGGTGGCGGGAGGATACAGCCTCTTCCCAGTAAAGTACAAGCAGTACAAGACTGGCCTACCCCCACTACGCAAACCCAAGTGAGAGCCTTCTTAGGACTCATGGGGTATTACCGCAATTTTGTGGCAGACTATGGCACCATAGCTGCCCCTCTGACTGCCCTCACAACTCCGAAGAAACCCAAGAAGGTAACTTGGACCGACGAGTGTGAGAAGGCCTTCAATGGCTTAAAAGACTCCTTGTGCCAGGCCCCTGTCCTCATGGCCCCTGATTATCAAAGACCTTTTATCGTGCAGACGGATGCCTCTGACACTGGGATAGGAGCTGTACTATCACAAGTATATGAGAAGGGTAAGGAACACCCTATTGGTTTTATTAGCCGCCAGCTTAAGGACAGAGAGCTCAGATGGTCCACGGTAGAGAAAGAATGTTTCTCTGTTGTGTGGGCCCTAAGGAAGCTGAGGCCCTACCTCTATGGGACCCACTTCACTGTGCAAACTGACCATAAGCCCTTAAAGTGGCTAATGAACATGAAGGGGGAGAATCCAAAGTTGCTTAGGTGGTCCATAAGTCTACAAGGCTTCGACTTCACTATTGAGCATAGGCCAGGTGTCCAACATAGCAATGCTGATGGGTTGTCCAGAATGTTTAACCGACCTGAACAAGAGACTCATCCAGGGGTGGATTAGTTCCCCCTGTCCATAGTCTGGGAGGGGCGAGTGTTAGGAAAGATTTCATAATTGTAGGTAATTTTCCTTCCATGTGGCAACCCCTAAACATTTTGCTGTTGTTTTTCACCTTGTTCTTGACTTTGCCAGAGAAGTGCAGCCTTCTGCCGCACTCCTCTGGGCTTTCGCTCCTTTCTTAGGGGGAAACTGACATGCCCTTAAGACAGTCAGTACCGGGGAACGCTGTTTCCCGTAGTTTCTTTTATCATGTTGCGGCTTTCGTGCAACATGACACAAGAGGGCACTGTAAGCTAAGTTACAGCTTTCTTGGGTCTCTAGCCTTCTACAGGCCCTAGATACTCGTTTAGGATTGTATCTGATCGGTGCAAGTGATTCAGGGACAGGAATGGTGGCAGCGATCGTTTCTTGTGTTTTGAGCTCCTTTTGGCGTTCTAAGCGCGTTTCTCGCGCTTAACCCAAAATGGTGGCCTGGCTCCCAATATGGCCAGACCACGAGGCTCCTTTGTCCTGTCCGCTGACCGTCTTGCTCCCTTCACCTTCCCCAGGTCGAGCCGACCCGGGGCCTTCCTTATTTGGGCATGTACTTTCCCGCGAAACACGGATGCTTTCGCAGGCTTCTACATGTCTTGTGTGTGCCTCCAGGATGTGGGCTGGGATGTCTGGTCCCAATGCACATCCTGGGTGCCAGAGAGTCTAGGGTGGTGTGAATGCCTGGGACCACCGTGGTCCGTGATTGGTCCACAAATGGTGTGAGTGTTGATGAGCGGATCTCCCATTGTGTCCCCTCCGTTTTGGCGCGAAGGGAACCGTGGATAAGAGGGGGCTGGAAACACCACTACCATGTCGATCTCCTGAGTTCTCACGAACGAAGGAATACAGGAGCCAAGTATCCTGCAACCAAGAGGCTGGACCGAGGAATTGCTGGTGACCCGCTGAAGGACTTCTCCTCTGCACTGCTGTCGCCTTGTGAAACCCTTTTCACCTTTGATTGAACCAGAAGGCCTGTACTGGTACTTCGACCCTTGGAATAGCGGGAACAGCTATTCTCGGCATCTTCACCATCTCCTGCCAGTAAGCCTTCGGAAGCGTCTCTGGGCCATCCAGCTGACTGACCAGCTTACAAGGGAGTCTTGCTCTGTAACCGCCGCCAGGTTGTGTAGTATTTCGAGTCCTTGTCACTCTCACACGCTTCGTACACTTGGCGTTCCCAGGTCTGAAGTGAGTAGTGTACATTTGGCTCAGATACACACGGCCGCTCCGTTGCCCTGCTGTGGTAACAAACTGTGCGGGTTTCTTCGATTGGGAAGTCTTTTTACTCAACACGACGACGAGGCGTTCCCTGCTCTTCTGAACCTGCCAGCTACTGAAACGGACGCGGAGAAGCCTGGGTCTGCTTGCATCGGGGACCGGTGAGTAGCATAGCTAGGATCTGGTCGCCCTCCTGCAGGAGCCCATTGCTTTTCCCCGCTGTGTCAAACAGCACTCTTTTCCGTACTCGCGCTCTGCTTCTGCCCACTGTGGAGGCTGCACTTGAGTCGCAGAACTTGTTCTTCTTCTTTTGTGCACTAAACTGAACTGCCTGATTTCCCTCGAAGAGCTTCTCCTTTTGCCCGTTGGCACCAGCGCGTGCAGGTACTTTTGAGCACAAGGCTCCACTCTTCGCAGGGCTCGGACTTCCATCTAGTTAGGCGCCTCTGAAGGCGAACTGGGTCTAAGCATTATTGCGCACTGCCTGTTTTCCCTCCCTTTTAGGTGGACTACACATTTCGTGCATATAACGCTTGAGACTTGTTGTATTTGTATATATATTGTGTTGATATGGTATGTGTTGGTTTACTATTGTTATATTGTGATTTTCTCGCTACGGTCATTGTTTTAAAGGCCTTGAAATAAATGTGTATATATTTTTAATATAACAACTGTTTGGAGTAGTTTGTAAGTGATCTTGCTTTGTGTGCTCATTGCGGGCTTTCAGTCACCCTCACCCCTCTTGAGACCTAGTCTTGACCGCCGCGATCGCTACCTTGATTGGTCTGGCTCGTCCAGAGGTTACCATGTTCCAAGTAATTAGGTTGGCCTTCTGAACTTCAGCGCCACTAGGACAGATTTCAGAAATCCGTCTTAACAGTCTGTACCACAAAGATTTAATTGGTAGCAGTGGCTAAGCAGTGGCTAAGCAGTCAGGCCTATCTCAAGAGGGAAATGAGCAGTATTCAGGGTTTACATTCTCTCTCATTCTCTCTCAATAGTTGCCCACCTTGTTTCAGGTTCCTTCAGTTTCCTACTGATGAAGCAAATTGGGTGCTCCCTACCTTTCTCATCCAGTTGACTGAGTACTGACCCTATACCTATATTGGAAGCATCTGTTTGTACAATGAAGGGTTGGTGGTAGTCAGGAGCTCTGAGAACTGGAGCTTGACAAAGGGCTTTCTTTAGGCTTTCAAAGGCGTGATGCATTCCTCATTCAATTTGATCTTTTTAGGGAACTTAGGAGAAGAGATTAGATTCAGTGGAGAAGCTATGGACCCATAGTTCTCAATGAAATTACTGTAATACCCAGTGAGGCCTAGGAAGGCTCTCACCTGGGTTTGAGTAGAAGGGGTTGTCCAATTTTGCACAGCTTTAATATTGCTGAGCAAAGGCCTTATTTCACCACCTCCTACCTCATGCCCAAGGTAGACCACTTTACTCTGACCAATCTGGCATTTACCTGCCTTTATGGTCGGATGGGCCTGTTCAAGAGCCTGCAAAACATATCCTAGGTGGTCAACATGTTCTTTCCAAGTAGGGCTGAAGACTGCAATGTCATCCAAGTATGCTATGCAGAAGTCCTCCATCCCATTCAGAACCTGATTAACCATCCTTTGGAATGTAGCAGGTGCATTCTTTAGTCCAAAAGGCATAACCTTAAACTGGTATAAACCAACTGGGGTAGAGAATGCAGTTTTCTCCTTGGCATGGTCAGTCAGGGCTATAGCCTGACGTGAGATCAAATGTGCTGAGGAACTTGGCTGAACCAAGTCTATCCACCAGTTCATCTGTCCTTGGCAAAGGATGGGCATCAGTCTTAATGAATGCATTCAGAGCTCTTTAGTCCACACAGGATCTCAACTCCTTGGATCCTGCCTTTGGTACTAACACAACTGGGATAGACCATGGACTAGTAGAGGGCTCTATTACCCCGAGATCAAGCATCTTGTTGGCCTCTCCTTAGATGTGGGTTCTTAAGTTTTCTGACATCCTGTAGCCCCTGCTTTTGACAGGTAAACAGTCACCAGTTTGGATATCATGTTGGCCCCAAGGGGTCAAGACTGGTGCTAGAGAGAACACAGGGGCAAATTGATTTAACAAAACTTTGCACTCCTCCTGTTGCTCAGGTGTCAAGTTAGAAGAGAGATTAACTCCTTCTATTTTCTCATCCAAAGGTTGGCCTCTGAGGAGGTCAGGTGGAGGTTCATTCTCCTCCTCCTCTTGAGCTGAAGCTAGAAGCAGAGCTCCCAGTTCTGGTCTCAAGACATAAGCTTTTAGACGGCTGATGTGAAAGACTCTAGGAGCCTCCTTAGGATTGCCTAAATCCACCAGATATTTCACCTCTCCAAGTTTTCCCACAACCTTGAAGGGTCCCATCCATGTGTCCTGCAAGGCCATCTGCCTTGTTGGGAACATAACAAGAACAAGCTGGTCTTGAGCGAACTCAACCATGTTGTCCTTCTGGTCATGCCAATGCTTGACCAGGGCCTGACCTGCTTTCAAGTTATCACTTGCCTATGCCATCATGTGTGACATTCTCCTCCGGAGTCCTATCACATAGTCAGTGACTCTGACTGGTGTGGGGGAAGAAGCACTCTCCAACCCCTACTTGATCAGGGCCAATGGACCTCTGACTGGATGGCCATAGAGAAGTTCGAAGGGACTGTAACCCACTCCCTCCTGATGGACTTCTCTATATGCAAAGAGAAGGCATGGCAGTAGAAGATCCCACTTTTTCTTAAGGGGTCCTCTAAAGCTCCTATGTCATGATCTCTGCTTCCAAAAGGTCAGGGTTTTCCCAACTCCCTTGGAAGCAGATCCATAACCCAGGTTCAGAGTGCCAACCAGTCCCAATTGGGACCTTTTGGACCCAGTCCTGGCGACAGTGGCACCAGGCTCATAAATATGCCCAGTCCCAGCGCTGGAAGCGCCGGGCTCATAATGCTTGGGTGGACTTACCTGCAGCAGACCATGCTGCTTACTTGCCTGCCAGTTGAGCCTCTGATCCTCTTCTGTTTGGAACTACTTTTCCTGTTGGGTGGGTGTGATGCTGGAAATGCATCAGAGGGACAGGGCCTCTGAATCCTTGTCCTTTTCTGCCTTTTATCGTGTGTTCTGTTATGTTTTCTGCCCAGGAGTCCATTTGGGACTCCTGGCAGTGCAGCTCTCTCTTTTGGTTTGGTGAACAGACCCCTGGGATACCCTTATGGCACCCATGGGTAGGGGTACAACCCTGTGCCCCTAGTGTATGTTTTTGGGCACCTGTGGGTGGCCCACAGAGCAGGGTATGGGCTGGTGGCAGCTCCATGCTGAATTAGACAGGTGCTCTGGGCGTCCTCCATTTTGGGATACCCAGGCCCTGCCATTGGGATCAGTTGATTCCTGATAGAAAACAAGATGGCCCCTGTGGCCTCTTGCTTTCTATTGCCTGTTGTCTTGTTTTTCCCAAAGTCCTGGGAAGCCCTGACTCTGTCCCTTCCCCCTGACTGGCTGTTGGGTGGAAGTTCCATATATGGTGTTGTTGTGAAGGCCCAGCTAGACTGACTGGAGCCTTCCCTTTGACTGTATGTTGTGGGTACCTCCGGTGGGTGGGACCTGGGTGAATGGAGTGTGTGACCAATATACACTTCTTGTTGTGGTTGTCTGGTTTCTGGCATGTGAGACAAAGACTGAGACAGCCCTGCCCGAAACTGGCCTGAATGCAGTGTGTAGTGTTGAATGGCTGGGTACTTGTCCCAATCCACATTCCTTGTTGTGAGTGTCTGAAAGGGAGGAGTGTGGCCTGAATGCACTGTGTGCCTGATTGGCTGACTGACTGCATGAATGCCCTTCTGTGTGATTGGCTGCTGTGTGTGTGCCAGCAGTGTGGATGAGAGACAGGATAGTATATCTGGGGACCTCTCACCACTGGAAATTGTTCAGAAGCATTCAGAAGCTGAGTCTCCACTCAAGAGTAACTGGATTTGCTGATCCTCGACGTCCAGCTGGAAGAAGAAGACTTGCTGTGGCATTTGCTTCGACGGAACTGAAGGTTGTCGAAATCGTCGAGGACTGACCCGAGAGAGGACCTGGCTAGGCACCCTCTTCCCGTGCTCCGAGGGACCATCGAGCACCGCTGAATCTTCGCCGAAGCGCCCTGGAAGTCAGACCCTCGAAAGGCTGCCGACCCGAGACGGGACCGCCGAGGAGATCGAAGTGAAGCACCCGGACATCGACGCTGTCGAAGTCCATTGCCGTCGACCAGGGTTCGCAGGTCTGTGTAACCGCTGGAGGCCCGTCGAAGTTGTGTTGCCCCGCCGTGGGAACCACTTGACGCCGTGCCGCCGACGACCGGAGCCGTCCGCTCCTTGCCTAAGAACATTTGCCTTGAAGGACTCCCTCGTCCGCATCGTCGGCCGCTTTGTCCCGCCGGAGAAAGTCGAGGACGACCAACGCGCCGAGGAGAATCCGCCGGTGGGTTTCCCGCCACCTCACGACCCCAAAGACTCGAGCGACTCGACGCCCTTGCTGGGCCACCGTCACCCACAATCTTTGCGGTCCAGAACTAGTGTCGCCGAGGTGCCCCGCACGCCTCTTCCTCGCAGGACGCCGACGTCTCGACGCCGACGAGCACCGCCCGGATCGAAGCCTGCCGCCTCATCGACGCCGTTCTACCTTGTTTGTTGTCGGACGTTCGACGCCCCGTGTCTCCCGCTTGAAAGGGAAGGCATTCAAGAAGGGCCGTCGATTCCCCGACACCGAACACCGAGTTCCTCGACGCTTCTCGACGCCTCTCGACGATCCGTGACTCCTGCTTTAAAGGGGGTCATTCAAGAAGGATCTGTCGACGCCTCTTCGAAGAACTCGACTCCACCAGGTACATTGGGGGGGTAAAAACATTATAGGAGAGAAATAGACTATTGAACAATATATGGACTGGGCTGGTGTTATATCTCTTTATTTTACAGGTTGCCCAGGTGGGGGGATCTCCACACAGAACTGTGTCCAGTGGTAGGGGCCAGTATTCTGCCTATTGTTTCAACCCTCTGTTATCTCTCCTCTCTCTATTGCTGGTTTCCTTCTTATTGATCTGTGTGCCATTTTAACAGTATTGTGAATGCACTTTAATGAGGTCTAATATTAGTGGTACCACTTTAGAATTGTAGATATTTACCATTGCTGATTTTCCTGAGCACAAAGTGCGTTATTGTGATAAGTGTACATAACCCTTGAATATTAATTATATAAAGACTGTGTTTTCAGTAATACAGTGTGTGGACATTCCTTTGTGGGGGCTTGGGGATACACTGTACTTAAGAACCAGCCTGCATCACCTCCTGAGAAGCTAGGCCTTGATTGCTCGTCCATCGTTACCATATTAGAGAATCTTGGCTGGGGTCCTCTGTGCCTCCCCTCTACCATATAGAGAGCGGAAGTACAGACCCCCCTACCAGTCTTTACAGCTGGTGGCAGCGGTGGGATGCTTATGGTTTTAAGACTCAGTGTATAACCGTGCCACTTACAAAATATCCGCACTTTTGTTAGATTAAGGTTCGGGTGTGTTCCAAATAACTGCATTACAAGCAATGGAGTCCATTGCAAATGGTAAATTGACTCGGATGAGCTTAGAGGCTCTCCAGAGTGCTTGTGAAGCCAGGGAGTTAGACTTTGTGGATAAGTCTAGGGCTGAGCTGATAGCTGCCCTGGTGGATTACCAGACTGATGGTGAAACTCTTGAGGAAGGGGGGGATGCAACCAGTGAGGACTCTGCCCCTGGGGTTGTCGCTGAATCTGTTTCTGGGAATGCCACCATTCCTGCTGCCTCTGTTCCAAACCCCAGCAATTCCATGGAACTTGAGTTATTAAGGATGAAGTTAGCCTTTGAATATCGCAAGTTGGAAATAGAAGCTGAGCTTAAGAAAGAGGAGCTGGCACAGCAAGTGGAACTCAAGAATATGGATCTTGCGCTCAAAGAAAAGGACACTGAATGTCAGAGAATCCAGTTAGAGAAAGCTCGAGTGGAGACTTCAGCTAGACCAATTGAGAGTGGCAGGTCCCCAGCCACCAAGTTTATGAAAGATTTGGTTGGTGTGTTTGTGGAGGGTTCAGATATCCTCCAATGGATTGAAGCGTTTGAAATGGCTTGTGCAATTCATGATGTAGATAAAAGAGATTGGGCTAAGTGTTTGTTAAGCAGAGTGCCTCAAACTGGATATGACTGTATTCTGAAGCTGAGTGTGGAAGAAAGGGGTCAGTATGAGTGTATGAAGTCTGCTTTGATTGCCAAGTTTGGCAAGACACCTGCCCAATACCTTAAAAGGTTCAGGGAATTTAAGAAAAGAGAGAATGTGTCTTGGGTTGACTGGGTGAGTACTGCGCACATGAACATGATGGGGTGGATTGATGGATACAAGGTGAAAACTTTTGTTGAGTTGTCCCACCTCTTGTTTTTTGAGCATTTTTCTGAAGCCTGTTCACCAGAGCTGCGTCAGTATGTGGCTGACCAGAACATTTTGGACCCCTTTAAGCTGGCTAGGTTGGCTGACAAGTGGGTCTCCCATCGGGTGTCCCCTAAGGACCCCAGTGGGAAGGACAAGGACAAAGAAAAGGGGGCCTCTCAGAAAGCTGAGGAGTCCCAAAAGCAGTCACAGTCGGGTAAACCAAAACCTTCCTCTCCTAAGACCCAAAAATCTAGTGGGGATAAGTCCTCTGTGGGTGGGAATAAGAGTAGTGGTCCACCTGCTGCAAAGCAGGTTCCCAGTGGTTCCAGTACCGTACCCCGCACTCCTGGCACTTGTTGGGATTGTGGGGCTCTGGATCACAAAAGGGGTGACCCCAAGTGTAAAGGTAAGGCACTTGGAGTACAGGCTGTCAGCCTGACCTACCCTTACCCCGTGTCTGAGGTGGAGGCCACTGTCCTCCCCTCCTCTACCGGAATCACCTTTGGTGCTCCGGTAGAGATTTCCTTAGTGTCCCTTGGGGCCTGGGACCAGTACGCAGAAGTACTGGCGACTATCCCACAGAACACCCGTAGGTTTTTGAGAAGTGTCCTCTTGAATGGCCAGCCTTCTACTGGTTTGAGAGACACTGGGGCAAGCATGACAGTGGTGGACAGGGCCCTGCTCAAGCCAGAGGACTATGAAGGTGCTCCTCTGCAAACCACCAGATTAGCTGGTGGGCCTCCCAAATTATCACCTGTAGCCTTAGTCACACTCATGATTGGAGACAAGACAGCAAAGCTTCCTGTCCTGGTTCAGGACAATGTCCCTGCTAACATTCTGTTAGGTAATGATCTAGTGGAGTTGGGGTTGATCTCGGATGGTCTTCCCCTGACTGCTGCTGCGGTCACTAGGTCACAGGTGACACCGGGTCTGGCTGTGAGTCAGGTACCCGAGCCAAAGGCGAGGCCTAAGGCAAGAAGAAGGAAGACCAAGAAGGCCACCTCTGTGGAGGGAACACCTTCTCTTCCTGCTGTTCCGACAGCACCCATTGGGATCCATACTCCGGACGGGCTGGGTCCAGTGGAAAACCCAAACTCAACTCCTGTGGGAGAAGAGACAGAAGACTCTCCTGTGGGAGAGGTTCTCAACCCAGAGGAGCACCCCGACCTTCAATGCTTGTTAGCTGAAGGGGGACCCTCCCGGGCAGACTTCTGTAAAGGACAGAGAGAGTGCCACTCTCTCGAGGGTCTGAGGAAACAGGCCCTGTCCCAGGCACAAGGTGAAGTGCCTAGGACATTCAAGGTTTATTGGGAGGGTGAGCTCCTTGTTAGTGAGCCCACTAAGCCTGAACCTGGTGCCCGCAAGAGGTTGGTGGTACCCCAGGTTTACAGGCCCTTCCTACTGCAGTTGGCGCATGAGGTGCCCTTGGCTGGTCATCTTGGGACTAAGAAGACTAAGCAGAGGCTCTCTGCCCATTTCTACTGGCCAAGGATGGGGGTAGAAGTGGAGTCCCACTGCAGGACCTGCCCCACTTGTCAGTTGTCTGGCAAGACTGGAGGCAGGATCATTGCCCCACTGCAGCCATTACCAGTGGTTGGCACACCATTTGAGAGGGTGGGCATCGACATCGTCGATCCCCTTGACCCTCCCACTTCAGGTGGACATCGGTTCATCCTGGTCTTGGTAGATCATGCCACCAGGTACCCTGAGGCAATACCCCTTCGGACTGTTACTGCCAAGGTGGTTGCCAGGGCTCTCCTGGGCATTTTCACCCGTGTTGGATTCCCCAAGGAGGTTGTCTCTGACAGAGGATCCAACTTCATGTCTAGTTACATGAAAACCATGTGGAAAGAGTGCGGGGTAACCTACAAGTTCTCCACCTCTTACCACCCCCAGACCAATGGTCTGGTTGAGAGATTTAACAAAACTCTCAAGGGCATGCTAGGTGCTTTGGAAGAGCCCCTAAGGAGGAAATGGGATCTCCTCCTGCCATGCCTGCTGTTTGCTTACAGGGAGGTACCTCAAGAGGGTGTTGGTTTCAGCCCCTTTGAGTTACTCTTTGGACATCCCGTGAGGGGGCCCCTCGCCTTGATCCGAGAAGGCTTGGAAGCCACCCCGCCAGGTCCCGCCAAGCAAGTGGGGGACTATGTGTTAGGCCTCAGGCGGAGGATGACACAAATGATGGGTCAGGCAACAGCAAATCTCAAGGCCAGCCAGGAATTGAATAAGTACTGGCATGACCTGAAAGCTTCGCAAGTGGATTGGACTCCGGGACAGGAAATCCTTGTGATGGAGCCTACCAAGCCTAGAGCTTTGGCAGACAAGTGGACTGGACCCTTCAGGATCATCTCCAAGATGGGCGAAGTCAATTATCTGGTTGACATGGGAGCCTCTGGGGTAGCCCCCCAGGTATTCCATGTCAACAGGCTCAAGCCTTTCCACAGACGAGCGGAGGTCTCATGTCTCTTGCTAGCTTCAGGGCAAGAAGAGGATGAGAGTGAGCCCCTTCCTGATTTGCTGCATAGCAACCCTCAGGATGGCTCAGTGGAGGGAGTACAACTCTCTCCCGATTTGACAACGGAGCAGCAGAGGGCCTGCAGGGCTTTGCTCCAGCAGTATGCCTCTCTGTTTTCACTGACACCGGGCCTTACACCGTGGTGTAAGCACGAAATTGACACTGGTGACAGCGTGCCTGTCAAGAGCAGGAGCTATCGTATGTCAGATACCGTCAAAAACCACATCCAGGCTGAGGTCGCCAAGATGTTGGATCTGGGTGTTATTGAACCCTCAACCAGTCCCTGGTCCAGTCCAGTGGTCCTTGTCCCCAAGGCAAGTTCCCAGGCGGGTACCAAGGATTGGAGGTTCTGTGTGGACTACCGAGGAGTCAATGCCGTCACCAAAACTGACGCGCACCCATTGCCCAGGGCTGATGAGCTCGTGGACACCATAGGTGCTGCCAAATTTGTGAGCACCTTTGACCTTACCTCAGGCTATTGGCAAATAGCTCTGACGGACCATGCCAAGGAAAAGACGGCCTTCTCAACACCTGAGGGACTCTACCAGTTTAGGGTCATGCCCTTTGGGTTGAAGAATGCCCCTGCCACCTTCCAGAGATTGGTCAACCATGCGCTCAGTGGGCTGGAAGCCTTTTGTGTGGCTTACTTAGACGACATTGCCGTCTACAGTTCCACCTGGGAAGAGCATTTGACACATCTGGATAAGGTGTTGCAGGCCTTGAAAAGGGCTAACCTCACTATCAAGGCCACCAAGTGCCAGATAGCTCAGGGGAAAGTTACCTATCTTGGTCATGAGGTAGGAGGGGGTCAAATCCAACCTCTCTCCAGTAAAGTACAGGACGTACAGAACTGGGAGACTCCCACTACTCAAACCCAGGTGAGAGCCTTTTTGGGCCTCACTGGGTACTATCGCAATTTCATGGCAGACTATGGAACCATAGCTGCACCCCTGACAGCTCTAACTTCGCCCAAACAACCTAGGAAGGTTAATTGGACTGAAGACTGTCAGAGGGCCTTTGATGGCTTGAAAGAAAGTCTGTGTAGGGCACCTGTGTTGTGTGCGCCTGACTACAGCCGACCCTTTATCGTCCAGACGGATGCCTGCGACACCGGAATTGGAGCTGTCTTGTCCCAGTTAGATGACAAAGGGAGAGAACACCCTATCATATTCATCAGTAGACAACTCAAGGGTAGAGAACTTAGGTGGGCTACTGTTGAAAAGGAGTGTTTTAGCATAGTTTGGAGCCTTAGGCGTTTTAGGCCCTACCTTACGGGGTCTACCTTCAAGGTCCAAACAGATCATAAGCCCCTGAAGTGACTTATGCAGATGAAGGGTGAGAACCCGAAATTGCTCAGGTGGTCCATTAGCCTACAAGGGCTAGACTTCACCATAGAGCACAGACCAGGGAAGAGTCACGATAATGCGGATGGCCTTTCCAGAAGGTATGTTGACCGTCTGGATGAGGGTGTCTATCCCGTGGGAGATTAGACACCCTCCACCTCAGTCTGGGGGGGGCGACTGTGATGCTGGAAATGCATCAGAGGGACAGGGCCTCTGAATCCTTGTCCTTTTCTGCCTTTTATCGTGTGTTCTGTTATGTTTTCTGCCCAGGAGTCCATTTGGGACTCCTGGCAGTGCAGCTCTCTCTTTTGGTTTGGTGAACAGACCCCTGGGATACCCTTATGGCACCCATGGGTAGGGGTACAACCCTGTGCCCCTAGTGTATGTTTTTGGGCACCTGTGGGTGGCCCACAGAGCAGGGTATGGGCTGGTGGCAGCTCCATGCTGAATTAGACAGGTGCTCTGGGCGTCCTCCATTTTGGGATACCCAGGCCCTGCCATTGGGATCAGTTGATTCCTGATAGAAAACAAGATGGCCCCTGTGGCCTCTTGCTTTCTATTGCCTGTTGTCTTGTTTTTCCCAAAGTCCTGGGAAGCCCTGACTCTGTCCCTTCCCCCTGACTGGCTGTTGGGTGGAAGTTCCATATATGGTGTTGTTGTGAAGGCCCAGCTAGACTGACTGGAGCCTTCCCTTTGACTGTATGTTGTGGGTACCTCCGGTGGGTGGGACCTGGGTGAATGGAGTGTGTGACCAATATACACTTCTTGTTGTGGTTGTCTGGTTTCTGGCATGTGAGACAAAGACTGAGACAGCCCTGCCCGAAACTGGCCTGAATGCAGTGTGTAGTGTTGAATGGCTGGGTACTTGTCCCAATCCACATTCCTTGTTGTGAGTGTCTGAAAGGGAGGAGTGTGGCCTGAATGCACTGTGTGCCTGATTGGCTGACTGACTGCATGAATGCCCTTCTGTGTGATTGGCTGCTGTGTGTGTGCCAGCAGTGTGGATGAGAGACAGGATAGTATATCTGGGGACCTCTCACCACTGGAAATTGTTCAGAAGCATTCAGAAGCTGAGTCTCCACTCAAGAGTAACTGGATTTGCTGATCCTCGACGTCCAGCTGGAAGAAGAAGACTTGCTGTGGCATTTGCTTCGACGGAACTGAAGGTTGTCGAAATCGTCGAGGACTGACCCGAGAGAGGACCTGGCTAGGCGCCCTCTTCCCGTGCTCCGAGGGACCATCGAGCACCGCTGAATCTTCGCCGAAGCGCCCTGGAAGTCAGACCCTCGAAAGGCTGCCGACCCGAGACGGGACCGCCGAGGAGATCGAAGTGAAGCACCCGGACATCGACGCTGTCGAAGTCCATTGCCGTCGACCAGGGTTCGCAGGTCTGTGTAACCGCTGGAGGCCCGTCGAAGTTGTGTTGCCCCGCCGTGGGAACCACTTGACGCCGTGCCGCCGACGACCGGAGCCGTCCGCTCCTTGCCTAAGAACATTTGCCTTGAAGGACTCCCTCGTCCGCATCGTCGGCCGCTTTGTCCCGCCGGAGAAAGTCGAGGACGACCAACGCGCCGAGGAGAATCCGCCGGTGGGTTTCCCGCCACCTCACGACCCCAAAGACTCGAGCGACTCGACGCCCTTGCTGGGCCACCGTCACCCACAATCTTTGCGGTCCAGAACTAGTGTCGCCGAGGTGCCCCGCACGCCTCTTCCTCGCAGGACGCCGACGTCTCGATGCCGACGAGCACCGCCCGGATCGAAGCCTGCCGCCTCATCGACGCCGTTCTACCTTGTTTGTTGTCGGACGTTCGACGCCCCGTGTCTCCCGCTTGAAAGGGAAGGCATTCAAGAAGGGCCGTCGATTCCCCGACACCGAACACCGAGTTCCTCGACGCTTCTCGACGCCTCTCGACGATCCGTGACTCCTGCTTTAAAGGGGGTCATTCAAGAAGGATCTGTCGACGCCTCTTCGAAGAACTCGACTCCACCAGGTACATTGGGGGGGTAAAAACATTATAGGAGAGAAATAGACTATTGAACAATATATGGACTGGGCTGGTGTTATATCTCTTTATTTTACAGGTTGCCCAGGTGGGGGGATCTCCACACAGAACTGTGTCCAGTGGTAGGGGCCAGTATTCTGCCTATTGTTTCAACCCTCTGTTATCTCTCCTCTCTCTATTGCTGGTTTCCTTCTTATTGATCTGTGTGCCATTTTAACAGTATTGTGAATGCACTTTAATGAGGTCTAATATTAGTGGTACCACTTTAGAATTGTAGATATTTACCATTGCTGATTTTCCTGAGCACAAAGTGCGTTATTGTGATAAGTGTACATAACCCTTGAATATTAATTATATAAAGACTGTGTTTTCAGTAATACAGTGTGTGGACATTCCTTTGTGGGGGCTTGGGGATACACTGTACTTAAGAACCAGCCTGCATCACCTCCTGAGAAGCTAGGCCTTGATTGCTCGTCCATCGTTACCATATTAGAGAATCTTGGCTGGGGTCCTCTGTGCCTCCGCTCTACCATATAGAGAGCGGAAGTACAGACCCCCCTACCAGTCTTTACAGTGGGGCAGGAGCCACTCCCTAGGTTCAGAACACTGGAACTCTTCTGGAAAGCAGGAACTCTTTTCTTACCTAGGCGTGGCTGTGGAAGGAGACACCTAAGCACTACAGGAGGCTATTTAAACCACACCCGATGGATGAATCTTGCTTTGCATTATTCTGCATCCTCTGCAGCAGAACGCTCATCGTGTCTTCTGCATCTGATCCTGGGCCTAAGGAAAAAGGCTTACCATCCTGAATCGAGTCTTCAGCAACACCTATAAAGACAAGAAAGAACAGGTTAGCATTACGGTCTTCAGTGACAGCGCTTCACTTACCTGGTCCATCGGCTGTCACCAACGCCTCGCGCTGCATTCCGGCATCTGAAAGACAAAGGCTTACCTACTCTTCGTGCGCTCCGGAGGTCTTCGCACTGCATTCCGGCATCTGAAAGACAAAAGCTTACCAACTCTTCGCACGCTCCGGAGGCCTTCGGCGCTGCATCCCGCATCTGAAAGACAAAACAAGGTGCGTTTAAAGAGATTGGGGAACTTTAATACTCACGTGCCATTACTCCTTTCCACATCTAACCCAGTGGGTATTCCGGCACCCTGCAGCCGCTCCGAACTTGTACCTGCAAAATAAAAAGACAGTTAGAGCGCATCGTGAAGCAGGCAACAAGCGCTTACTTACGTGCTTCCAGGCGCTTCTATTCATCACACGGGCTCCATCTTCAACTCACTTCAGCCCGTCATCCGCCATCGCCGGAACCCTGCAAAACAAGAGACATCATTACTAAAGATTTTTAAAGACATTAGAATTACTCGAAACTTACCGTTCGTGCAGTAAACGACGGACAGCAGTCCTCTGAAGTCAAGAGGCCTGCTCCCCTTATCCAGTGAAGAAACTGGTTACAGCACCCTGCCCCGAGGCAGATGGAGAGCACGGCGTTCACTTACCTAAGGTGAGAGCGTTAACCTTTGGGGTTCTACAGGAGAAGAGAAAGGGAAGAAGAGAGAGACATTCAATAACCCAGTTCATTAATCCCATATTTTCTATCTGCAGACATCTTACCCTTCAAGTCAGACATACAGTGCACAGAGGTCCAGCCCAAAGAGCCAGCCGTGTGTTACACATCACCTTTGAAGATACGGTATACGCCCAGTCAAGACCGGCGCCTCTACGGGAATCAGGTGAGCGTTACAGAACGCAAAGCCTACCGCAAAACTCCCGTCCAGGCGCTATGGAAACCTCAGATACCGACCAGCTAGCCCAGTTACTTGGGGAACTAAGGGCAGAAGTGCATGCAGCCCATCAGGAAACGAACGCTCTAAGAAGGGAACTGATTATTTCCAAGAAGCGAACATTCCACATCCTCTATGAATCCAGTGCAGATCAACCTACCTGGGAATGTACCTCTGGCTCCGCCCGAACGATTTTCTGGTGACCCAAAGAGGTTTGCAGTATTTATCAATCAGTGCCGGTTGCATTTCTTATGCCGGCCAGCAGCCTTTCCAACTGATCAAGCTAAAGTAGCTTTCGTGCTTTCGTACCTTAGTGGCAATGCGGCAGACTGGTCGATCCCTCTAGTAAATCAAGATGATCCGGTCCTCCATGATTTTCAAGCTTTTCAGCTCAGTATGGAAAAACTGTTCGCAAGACATTCACAGGGGCAGGCCTTGGACAATGAGCTTCTTTCGTTGCGACAAGGTAATCAAGACCTTTTGGCTTATATTGCGTCTTTCAACAGACTGATAGTGGAAACTCAATGGCCTGAGGACAAAAGGATTACGCTGTTTTATAGAGGTCTACGTGGAGAGCTCAAAGATGTGTTAGCCCAAGTAGTGAATCCCCCACAAGATTGTTCGGACTATATAGACTTAGTCGTTCAAATAGATCACAGACTGCAGAACAGGAAGGCCGATCGTTCCAAGTTTGATGCTCGAGTATTTTCCAAACCGCCAACTCCTTCCAAAGGAGTAGACTCCGGGGAACCCATGCAAATAGGGGGCCTGAAAGGACCACTAACACAAAAGGAGCGGGAAAGAAAGGAGAAAACAGTTGCAATTATGCCTCTATTGCGGAAACTCAGGGCACTTTCTTCGAGACTGTCCGGTGAAACCTGCCAAGAAGGCAGTAGGAGCTGCAGTTACCAAAGTTACAAACTCTGAGCAGGGAAACGACCTCGCCCGACAAGAATAGAGGTCCTCTTGCCGAGCGTGAAAACCAGTTCCGTGACCTCGCATTTCGTGATACCTATGGTCCTCATTAGCCCTGATAATCCGGATCGATTACATGCAATTGAAGCTTACGTCGACAGCGGTGCCATCGGCAATTATGTGGATCATGAAATGGTTTTGAGGATGAATCTAACTCTTTGTCCCAAGGCTGTAAAGGACGTCATTACTACGGTGGATGGAACGGAGATAGCCTCCGGACCAGTAACGCATACCACTCAAGAAGTGACGCTAGTAAGTCAAGATGGACACCATGAGAAGATCGTGTTCGATGTGATCAAGGCTCCTCAGTTTCAGATTATTCTAGGAATACCTTGGTTAGAGAAACACAATCCTCTGATCGATTGGCGAGCAAGAACGGTCCAGTTTCCAGAATGTGTCTCTACTTGTCACCCTCCACCTGGTGTTGCACTGGCAGCAATTTCTTCAGAGACTCCCCAGTTACCTCCTGAATACCTAGAATACCAAGATGTTTTCCGGAAGGATCAGGCTAACTCTCTACCTCCTCATAGGTCTTATGACTGCCAGATAGACCTGATACCTGGATCTACTCCTCCTTGTAGTAGAATTTATGCCCTCACCGAGCCTGAGAACCTTCACCTTCGACAATACCTGGATCAATACTTGGCAAATGGGTTTATTCGTCCTTCCAAGTCCCCTGCTTCTTCAGCTTTGTTCTTCGTTCCAAAAAAGGAAGGAGACCTTAGAACTTGTATAGATTATCGCTCCCTGAACCAGATCACCGTCAAGAATAGATATCCGTTACCTTTGATCCCTGAACTCCTGGACCAAGTCAGAAAAGCATGCATATATACAAAGCTGGATCTTAGAGGAGCCTACCACTTGGTACGAGTAAAAGAGGGCGATGAATGGAAGACGGCCTTCCGCACCAAATATGGGCTATTTGAATATCAGGTCATGCCCTTCGGACTTTGCAATGCCCCGGCCGCCTTTCAATATTTTATGAACGATGTCCTCAGAGAGCTCATAGATGTGTGTGTTGTTGTTTACATTGACGACATCCTCGTTTATTCTTCATCGGAATCTGAACATCGGAAACACGTGAAAATGGTCCTCGAAAGATTGCGTCAACACAAACTTTTCGCTAAGTTGGAAAAATGTGTTTTCAACGTGACTGAAGTTGAATTCTTGGGATTCATATTATCACCTAGCGGAGTGCGTATGGATTCAAAGAAGGTCGATGCAGTTCTCAAATGGCCATCACCATCCTCCGTAAAAGGTGTGCAAAGCATGTTAGGCTTCGCTAACTTTTACCGCAGGTTTATCCCCGAATTTTCTCGAATAGTCCAGCCCATCACTGCCTTGTTAAAGAAAAACAAACGTTTTGAATGGTCTACCGAGGCGGAACAAGCTTTCCAGGATTTGAAGACTAAATTTATCTCTGCACCAATCTTAAAACACCCTCGCCCCGAACTCCCCTACATCGTGGAAACTGATGCTTCAAGCCTTGCCATGGGGGCAGTTCTATCACAAAAGGACCCGGTAACCAATCAGTTGCATCCCGTGGCATTTTGGTCCCGCAAATTCTCGCCTCCTGAAATCAATTACACGATTACTGACAAGGAACTTCTGGCTATCAAGTCTGCCTTTAAGGCTTGGCGGCATTATCTGCTGGGGGCCCGACACACCGTTACTGTGATTACGGATCACCGAAACCTGCAATATTTGAAAACCGCAAAAGCCCAATCCTCTAGACAACTCCGTTGGGCATTATTCTTTGCCGAGTTTGACTTCATAATTATCTATCGACCTGGTACAAAAAACGGTAAAGCTGATGCCCTTTCTCGGATGGGAGTGGAAGAACACTTGATCAACCCTAAACCTGTACCAATCATTCCCGAACAAAGAATTCTGGGTGTAATCGCCACACAATCCATAGAGGAAGTTAAGGATAAAGCCAGGCTACTGGTAACTCCAGCAGACATACAGAATTGGCATCTGCAGGGAAAGGACTTTGCAGTAAAGGACAACTTATTGTATTTCCAAGAATGATTATACCTGCCCAGCACAGATATACAGAAAAAAGTAATCTCTTGTTATCACGATTCTTTAATGGAAGGACATCCCGGTATGGCCAAGACCTCAGAAAAGATCAAGCGCTACTTCTGGTGGCCGTCTTGGAAAAAAGATATCAGAGACTTTATAATGTCCTGTGGAGTATGCGCCCAAAACAAGAGTCAAAAGGAAAGACCAGCAGGCCTCTTACGCCCTATTGACATCCCACCTCGCCCTTGGCATACGCTTTCTATGGACTTCATCACTGATCTACCTCCATGCTCCGGATACAATACGATTCTAGTAATCGTGGACTTATTCTCCAAGATGGCGCATTTCATTCCGCTCAAAGGCTTGCCAACAGCAGCAACTCTGGCCCGAGAATTTCTCGAAAACATCGTCCGACTGCATGGTTTTCCTTCGGTTCTAATTTCGGATCGAGGTAGTCAATTTATTTCTCATTTTTGGCGAAGTTGCTGTCGGTCGGCTCAAATTGATGTGAGACTATCGACCAGTCACCACCCTCAGACCGACGGACAAACCGAGAGGACCAATCAAACTCTGGAACAGTATTTACGCTGCATGCTGCAACAAACTGAAAAAACTTGGAAAGACATCCTTTGGATAGCCGAATATGCCTACAATAACTCTGTCCATTCGGGAACTGGGAAAACCCCGTTTTTTCTTTTATCCGGCAGTCACCCTCGAACCTCGGAGTTGGATCCCCTCCAAGATCTTGAAACACCAGCAGTAGACTACCTGCATTCTACAATCACCCAAGCCTTTAAGGAAGCTGTTTCTCACCTTCAAAGGGCTAAAGACAATACAAGAAAGGAGCAGATCAACATCGGAAGGAAGCCCCTCAATATCAAATAGGGGATCAAGTCTGGTTATCCACCAAATATCTACCTCTAAAAGCGCCACGCACATTCAACCCAAGATACCTTGGTCCCTATTCCATCACTACCATAGTAAACCCAGTAGCGGTCAAGTTGGACTTGCCCCCGCACATGAAGATACATCCGGTCTTCCACGTCTCTCTATTAAAACCCGTGCAACCTCAAACCCGACTAACTAAATCTCCAAAACCCATCCTAGTTGATGGAGAACTCGAGTTTGAAGTCAAAAGCATTCTGGACTCCAAGATCTCCAAATCTAAACTATTTTACCTAATTGACTGGAAAGGCTACGGCCCCCAAGAGAGATCCTGGGAACCTGCTGAATATGTCCACGCTCCTCGCCTAATCAAAAGATTTCACCGAACATTTCCTGACAAGCCAAAACCCCCGGAGAAGCCCGGTTTGGGAGGGGCCTTGAGGGGGGGTAATGTCATGATCTCTGCTTCCAAAAGGTCTGGGTTTTCCCAACTCCCTTGGAAGCAGATCCATAACCCAGGTTCCGAGTGCCAACCAGTCCCAATTGGGACCTTTTGGACCCAGTCCTGGCGCCAGTGGCACCAGGCTCATAAATATGCCCAGTCCCAGCGCTGGAAGCACCGGGCTCATAATGCTTGGGTGGACTTACCTGCAGCAGACCATGCTGCTTACTTGCCTGCCAGTTGAGCCTCTGATCGTCTTCTGTTTGGAACTACTTTTCCTGTTGGGTGGGGCAGGAGCCACTCCCTAGGTTCAGAACACTGGAACTCTTCTGGAAAGCAGGAACTCTTTTCTTACCTAGGCGTGGCTGTGTAAGGAGACACCTAAGCACTACAGGAGGCTATTTAAACCACACC
This sequence comes from Ambystoma mexicanum, assembly GCF_040938575.1. Taxonomy (NCBI): domain Eukaryota; kingdom Metazoa; phylum Chordata; class Amphibia; order Caudata; family Ambystomatidae; genus Ambystoma; species Ambystoma mexicanum. The sequence continues at coordinate 465,344,871 of NC_090940.1, read as the reverse complement.
CGATGGATGAATCTTGCTTTGCGTTATTCTGCATCCTCTGCAGCAGAACGCTCATCGTGTCTTCTGCATCTGATCCTGGGCCTAAGGAAAAAGGCTTACCATCCTGAATCCAGTCTTCAGCAACACCTATAAAGACAAGAAAGAACAGGTTAGCATTACGGTCTTCAGTGACAGCGCTTCACTTACCTGGTCCATCGGCTGTCACCAACGCCTCGCGCTGCATTCCGGCATCTGAAAGACAAAGGCTTACCTACTCTTCGTGCGCTCCGGAGGTCTTCGCACTGCATTCCGGCATCTGAAAGACAAAAGCTTACCAACTCTTCGCACGCTCCAGAGGCCTTCGGCGCTGCATCCCGCATCTGAAGGACAAAACAAGGTGCGTTTAAAGACATTGGGGAACTTTAATACTCACGTGCCATTACTCCTTTCCACATCTAACCCAGTGGGTATTCTGGCACCCTGCAGCCGCTCCGAACTTGTACCTGCAAAATAAAAAGACAGTTAGAGCGCATTGTGAAGCAGGCAACAAGCGCTTACTTACGTGCTTCCAGGCGCTTCTATTCATCACACGGGCTCCATCTTCAACTCACTTCAGCCCGTCATCCGCCATCGCCGGAACCCTGCAAAACAAGAGACATCATTACTAAAGATTTTTAAAGACATTAGAATTACTCGAAACTTACCGTTCGTGCAGTAAACGACGGACAGCAGTCCTCTGAAGTCAAGAGGCCTGCTCCCCTTATCCAGTGAAGAAACTGGTTACAGCACCCTGCCCCGAGGCAGATGGAGAGCACAGCGTTCACTTACCTAAGGTGAGAGCGTTAACCTTTGGGGTTCTACAGGAGAAGAGAAAGGGAAGAAGAGAGAGACATTCAATAACCCAGTTCATTAATCCCATATTTTCTATCTGCAGACATCTTACCCTTCGAGTCAGACATACAGTGCACAGAGGTCCAGCCCAAAGAGCCAGCCGTGTGTTACACATCACCTTTGAAGATACGGTATACGCCCAGTCAAGACCGGCGCCTCTACGGGAATCAGGTGAGCGTTACATCCTATCATGCTCTTCATGTTTCTGTTAAACCTTTCTACCAATCCATTTGTCTGAGGGTGGTATACAGTTGAGAACTTGTTGGTAACTCCACAGTTTTTCCACAAGGCCTTCGTGTAGTGAGACATAAAATGTGACCCCCTGTCAGATATTACCTCCTTAGGAAACCCAACCCTGGTAAAAATACCAAGGAGGGCCTTAGCCACAGCCGCAGCTGTAACAGTCCTCATAGGAATTGCTTCAGGGAACCTAGTAGCATGGTCTACTACAACAAGTATAAACCTGTTGTCTGAAGAAGTTGGAGGATCAAGGAGACCAACAATGTCGATTCCTACCCTCTCAAATGGTACTCCCACCACTGGGAGAGGCACCAAGAGGGTCCCAAATTCTTGGCTCCACTCTTGCCAGAGGTTTGGCAAGTGTGACAACTCCTACAGAATTTGTCAATCTGAGCCCATTTTAGGCCAGTAGAAGTATAAAGAGAGCCTTTGCTTGGTCTTTTTGAAACTCAAGTGACCAGCCAAAGGTATCTCATGGGCCAACTGTAGGAACTGGAGTCTGTTTTCTAGGGGCACTACAAGTCTTTTGCAGTCCCCAGGGTTAGACTCAGTCAGTTCACTGTAGAAGAGGCCATCTTCCCAGTGCAACTTATGCTTCCCAACTTCATGCCTGTCAAGTTGAGAAGCTACCTGTTGTCGAAGACCTTCAAGAGTAGGACACTGTCTTTGTCCTCTGCTGAAGTCTGCCCTGTTGGGTCCATCTTCTGCCAGTAAAGACTGCAGCTCAGGATGGGCAATAGGATCCAGATCTCCAGCTAGAGTAAGGTCCTCTTCCAGATCTGATTCTTCAGAGACTGGATCAACCAACACAGGGTTGTACTTCACACTCAGCCTCAGCAGGTGGAGGAGTCACAGGTGTGACTTTGGACAATCTTGGGGATGTCCTTGTTGGTAGCACAGGGGTGCTATCTGCGTTCTTCTTGGAGGTCTTAGGTTTCCCCTTTGCCTCTTTTTTTCCTGACATAGCAGTGAGCAACTCCTGTGGAGTGGGGGAGATAGTTTCCTCTATCAATTCCACCGGAGAGCCTCTCAAGGTCCTCTCCCTTGAAGGCCTAGTGAGCTCCTGTCTCCTCTTACCGGGAGGCCTTGGGGTACTGGACACAACTCCAAGAGTGTTCAGGTCATTACCCAACAGCACTCTCCCATGCACTTCACTCTGCACACTAACAGGTATCTTGACAGTCATGTCATTGCACTGGATTAGAGCTGGTAACTAGGGAAGCATTTGCACATGGCATCCAGCTAACTTGGTTAGGTGTTTAGGTGCCTTAGCAACATCCTCTACCTTGAAAAATGATTCATCAACCACAGTTATGCTGGCTCCAGTTTCTCTGATGGCAGGGGTCTCATGGCCATTCACAAGAACACTATCTTTATAATACTCTTTAGTATTATAGGGATCGAATTATAGACATCTAAATTCCGTTGTTCCCACAAACTCACAGACACTAAAGATACACTAGCTGAGACTCTCATGGGTTCATCAGCCAGTAGGTGAAAGTTTCCACTTGCCATAGGTACTTCTTCCTGTGTGGAGAACGCTAAGAAGACAGTGTGGACCCCTGAAGGTTTACCCTTACTTCTGGGATCCCTTTCACATTATCAGTTGACCCACAAACTTAACATTTCCCAAATGTTTTCATGAATCGGGTTTGCTCTGACCTCCATCTGGTTTGGGTCCAGATGGTGTACTAGCCTGATTCCGTTTCCCTTGTGGCTTACCCTTATTGTTTTGTTTGGGGCCCTCGTTTGGATTGGAGGTATTGGAATTCTCCTTGTTATCTTTATTTGGCTGCTTTCCCTCATCCTTCTTCTGAGTTGCCCCAGAATCCTTGCGAGTAGCCCTGTTGGCAACCCACAAGTCATCAGCCTTAGCTAGCTTCTTTGGATCTATCTCCTTAGAATCAGCCAAGTGCTGTCTGAGCTCAGGAGAGCAGGCATCATAAATTGACTTCAACAAACAAGATTGCTCATACCTTCATAAGTGTTCACTCTGTAACCCTTAACCCAACCATCTAAGTTTTTCAAACATTCACATAACCAGGTAGCCCAAGAGGTACCATCATGCTTTTTGAGGGTCCTAAACCTCTTAAGGTACTGGGGAGGGGTCTTTCCAATTCTGGCAATTAAAGCTAGCTTCACACACTCATAATCCATCCTATCCTCCTCCCCCAACTCCATCACAACATCAGATGCAACAGTGGGTAGCCTAGAGAAGAGCCAAGGAAGCAACTGATTCCATGTAATGTCTTGAATCCCATGGTTATATTCAAACATTGTCAACCAATCCAAAATATCAAGCTTAGCCTCATACATACCCTCACTTTCTTAGGCATACAGGGTCTCTTAGGACTGGAAGACCTAGAAGACTCTGGGAGAGAAGCATTCTCAATAGACAACTTTTTCATTTCTAAAGCATGGTGCAACTCCATTTCTCTGAGCTTAAGTTCTTGATGCTTTTGTTCAGTTTGAGCATTAATAAGTTTGAATTCCAATTCAAGCCTCATTTTATCTAGAGCAATGAATTCAGGACTGAGTGTTGGACCTGTAGGGGTCCCAGTGGTCAAAGGTTGAGGTTGTTGAGCAAGTAGAGGAGCAGTAAGGCCTACATTATGAGACACATCTGCCTCATCTAAACTGATCCATAATATTTGACACATTATCATCCTCATTATTTTCCACATTTGCTGGAGGGTTATGTATTTCAGACCCACTCTCCAGACTTTGTTTCTCTAACAACATTCTGACTTTTTGCTTTTAACAGAGAGATTCCTTTCTATACACAGATTTTTCAGATAATCCACAGTGTAACTGAAGAGGGTCTCCAGACTATAGCTTTCCATTTGAGACATGATTAAAATGCTTTTTTAGTGGTGTTTATCCAAGTGGTTAGTTGAGCCAAGACAATACCAGCACTCTAACTGTAATCACTATACTTTATCCTTACCACTGTACATCAGTGTTAGGCAGAATCGTCCCTAAGTATTAAGCAGTACCCTTTGGGAATACCACACACAGTTAGGACTACAAGTGACAGTACAAATTCACCTTTGGTACAAGCCTGTACTACACAGTAAAGTGGTAGCGATAGCTGAGCAGCCAGACTTATCTCAAGAGTAAAGAGAACAGTATCAGAAGTTACACAAAGGACAGCAATGACTATGGTTCAAGCACACTGATTCAAGGTTTCTGAGTATTTATTTACACCATCAGTTATAAAACAGTTCACTAATGTAAAGCAGCAGAAAATCATATTCTTAATATACTACACACCTCCCAATCAATTCTGGACAAGTTAAGCTCAAAATTAAGTGTGAGCAAAATGGCACTCCAGCAATTTAAAAAGGGAGGGAAAGACAAGGTTATTCAAAATCAAGCAGCACCAACAAGTAAGTAGGCAGGGCAATCTAGAAAAGGTTTACTAAAACTAGGATTCAAATCAATAGTCCTGGGCCACTGTTAATGGTTCAGAGTCTTTGCAGAGGATCACACAGTTCAGAGTAGTTTGCGGTTAAGTTTTTGTCAAGAGTTTGAAACAAAGTTGGTCGGAAGAAAAATTATTTAAAAGAATAGAGAGGGACAAGCCCTTGGATTAGCGAAAGATTTCAAACACTTTCACCGCAGTCGGACGGAATGAACAACCGGATTTGAACAGTACCTTAGTAGAAGAAGAATGCTATAGCTGAGGCAGAAGTTCCTGGCAGGTCCTGCAGGCTCACAGTTCCTGAAGTGACTGTCGGTCTGACAAGACGGAAGAAGACTGGAGGGTCCTGCACTGCCCAGGGGAGAAACCAGCAGCAGAGCAAAGCGACAAATAAAAGGTATGCTCCTTAAAACCCAAACAGGGTCCGGTCCTCCTGGCTATCCAGTTCACTGCAGCTGTTCACAGCAAATTCGACCAGGAGAGGGAGGCCTTGCTTGGTGTTTGGTGAATTGGATGGTCCCACCCGCTCAAGGGAAGAAGATTCCTTGCAGATCTTCTCTGTCGTCGAAGTTTAGGAGATTCGGACCTGCAGCAGGGCTTCACCAGGAGGTTCAGTAGTTACAGCAGTCCTCTTCCTTCAGCTTCTCTTCGGTTCTCTCGATCCAGTGGTGACTCTGCCTTCCAAGTCCCAGAGACCTGCCTTTTATGCAGTTTTCCCGCATTCACACAGCCTGACTGTCAATCACACAGCAGGGTGGCTGTCCTGGCAGGACAGTCACCTAGCCAATCAAACAAGAGTGCAACTTGGGTCTCCAAGGAGACCCTCTGCAGGGGGCCTATAACCCCTCCCTCATCCTGTCCACGCCAGAAACTCAGCTGCCTAAGGAGGGCCCGCCAAAGAACAGCGAACAAAGGAACCAAATCTGGTTTGGTGCGCAGACTAAAAGTTAGAGGCTACTAACATATCCTAAAACAGTACCAAGGCTATTTTCATAGTCCGCGGTAGCGAAAAAATGGTAGATACCACTGCCACCAGCCAAATCTTAGTGAAAGGGGAACTAAATAATGTTCCATGAGAGACAGACAAAAGGGATAACTATCAATCCTTTCCAGTACATTATGGAAGATAGTTTGTACTGGGTCTGTGATTTTAAAAAGACTAGTAAAGTCAATGGCAACTTTACATGTTCTGGGAGACAGCAGTCAGTCCGAGAAAATGGAGTTTAAAGTGGGAAGTCTAAAAGACAACCCTTTGTCACTGCACTAAAGGTGCTGTATGACACACAGTAAAAAGATGATGCCTATGGAGTAGGTGAGACTCCACAGAATATGAACACAAAAATGTACAACACATAGCCTAAAACACATGCAAGAGTGGAAAAAGGGCGCACACTCTTACCAGGTGAAAAAAATAAATCCTAAAAATCCAGCAAAGCTGCTGAGGGACTCAGTAGGTAAGGGAAATTAGCCATTATGGAGAATTCTCCCTAACACTCACTGATTCAACTAAAAGCCCCAGTCTCTGGCGTTACCCTGCACCACTGATGGGCCTCTTCCGTGTCCAGGCCCCTATGTTCTCTTGTCCCCCCCAAGGTGGGGAGGTCAGGTGGCCTATTTTTTGGCTTCAGCGTTATGGGCAGTCTCTATGAGTGGTTTCAGGGGTGTCCTTGCCTCCTCTCGCGTTCTCCCTCTTTCCACCTCTCCGTAGCTAGATTATTTCTGGATGGGATGGGGGGCCCCTCCTGTGCCGTGTCGCTTCCACTTGTCTTTGGGGGGGGGGGCTTGTAGGCCTTGTTGATCCCTTGCTGTGGCCGTCTCCAAATCTGGTGCCGGGGGCACTGACATCCACCGTGGGGGCCGCTTGTGTCACTCCTCTGCTGTTGGTACTGTGCACCTCCCTTTCAGGCAGCGGGCCCTGGTCCCTGGATCATCCCTCTGGGAGGTGTGCCATTGCTCTGCCCCTTGTGCCTGTGCTGCCAGGGCGCTGAAGTCTCAGCACTGCTGTCGGTGCACAGTCCCCCTCCGCCGGGTCCGTGATGATGCAGGTGTGGGGAGCCCTTCTAATCCTCCCTAAGGGTACTTCTTCCTTTTCTCCTGAAGGCCGGATGGATTACTGTTGCCCCTGGGTCGCCTTCTTCAGGAGGGTGGCCAGTCCCTTCTGCATGGTGCTCCAATGGCTGCTTTTTCTCACCACTCCAGTGGCCGCTCCCGCTCCTCCCCGGCTCTTTATTAAATCCTTTCCCCTCCGCTAAGTCTGGGTCCATTATGGCACGTCTCCGTTGCCGCCTGGGTCCGTGTTTCTTGTGATCCCACTCGGCACCTCCGGATCAGGCATCTGGTTCCCCGAGTGGAGTTCGTACCAAACGTATTACGGCGCTGCCTGGGGATGGAGCTCCGATGTATTGTGTGTGTTCACACCTTTCCTCCACTTCCCTACACATTCCTGGCGTAGTCTCTGTGTCTTGCAGTTACCGCTAGCCGATAGAGGTGCTTTACCGCTTTCCCAATGCTTTCTTTATGTGCTTTATATTCGCGGCCCAGTGGAAGAGACTACTACACACGTCTCCTCACCGTGGCCGCCATCTTGGAATCCCGGTGATAGGGTTTTCTAAGCTATTTAGTCGTGCTGTGGTTTGTTGACACATAGGTATTGTCATACCATGCACATCCAGTTTGTCTGTGGAGTAAATTTACACTATTGGTTGCATTTCTTTTTTCAACATTGTTGATTGAATTGTGCACAGCTTGCTAGGGTTGGCATTAAGGACTTACAGTTTACGTTTGTATGTGCTAATTGTTCCATGATATCAGCAGCATATTTGTTATGCCCGAATAGCTCATGGATGAGCCTGCTATTTAAGATAGACTTTGCTTCCTTAGAAAGCGCACCAATCCGAATGCTTTTTAAAAATGTTAGCATATTGAGGTCTGCAAACTGACGCATGTTTTCAGTTAGTTCCTTGTATTGGACATTTTGCCAGAGATTTACATTTCCTATGCTGCCAAGTGTCTTACGGCACAGTTTGTGTCCTAAGATTTTAAAAAATAGGTTCCCCTTTCACTGGTGTTAATTGAAGATCTCAGAAAACAATAACGTGTTTTCCTCCAACGAGTTCTTCGTAGTCTGTTTTAAGGACCTCTTGCAATCTGAGGTGAATGAAAGCCAACATTAGGTTGGAGATCATACTCACCTCATCTATTAGGAGGGAGCATTTTCATGTGTTTCAAAACTCTGTGTAGCTCCATAGCAGCTTCTGCTGAAAGTTTGTAGTAGTCACATTTGTTTTGGTGTTCTACTGAAAGGTGTAGAAATCAGTGTAAAGTAACACCACCTATGTTGTAGGCTGCCAAACCTGTGGGGGCAGTTACAAAAATTGAAAGCTTGTTGTTTGTCCATTGTTGGTGGAACTTGCTGATGATTTTTATTAAGAATGTTTTGCCTGAACCAGCTTGACCACTTACATACAGGAGTACAGGTTTATAGTTTTGACAGGTACAAGTTTTAGTTTCGTGCTGCACACCATGTTCAATTACTTCAGTTATTTCGATGAAAATGTTATGCTGCTCATTATTGAGTTGTAATTGCAGTACAGGAAAGTTTTCTTCAAATTGCTCATACTGATGCATGGTGTTTTCTACTTCAGTCATGGCTAATTCTGCCTCATTTACTATGAGTGGGTCTCCAAGTGGTTCTTGGCTTCCTGTACGAGTCAGGAGTGTCTATATTTAGTTGTGCTTGAAGTTCTTCTTCTTGTTGGCGTTCATTGTTTTTCTACTGTGCAAAGTTTATATCTGTTATAGTGCTTTAACTTGCATTTAAAGCATCTTCATAGGAGGCATGGGTGTCCAATAAATCTTCTTTTCTCCATGGTTTGAAAAAATGCCGTAGGGACAAATAGTAAAGTTCTTAATGTTGAGGAGTTTTTAATGATAGCTTCATATGTGTAATGAGGCTGTGTTTGGTAGGTTTAACCAGGCTACCCTCACAACTTTTGACTATGTATTTACCTTTTTTCTCATCTGGTTTAATATTATTTTTCTATGAGAAGATTTGGGCTATGTGGTATAAACACATGGTTTCCAAAGTAGTACTCCTGTTTGGGTAGTATGTGTCCAATGCATTGTTTTACTAAATGTCCTGGCTGTTGGGATCATTTTTGGCTATTGTTTCTATGTTTTGGTACCATTTGAGAACTCTTTTTCTGGATGCAGCAGGACCGAGGCTTAGCTAGACTATGTTTTCAGATTTCCCATACAGGTCTGTGCTGGTTAAACGGTCTGCGGCTTCATAGCAGCCACTTTCTCTATGAGAGAGCATTTTTATGCCAATGCTGTATAATTTTTGTGACAGTGTTTTTTCAGATGATATGTCATCCCAGAGGTTTTTAAGCTCTGCTTTCTCAGATTTGGTTAAGTAGGCTGTGCCATAGCGTGCAACTGCAGTGGAATTGTCTGCAATGTACTGCACATATATTTTTGCATTCCACAGGATGGCAATGATTGCATAGTAATCATTGATGTACTTTGATGTTTTGGTTCTTTTAATGCAGTATGTGTTCTTAGGTGATTTGCCTTTCACACTGTGTCTAACAGAAGACATGAAGCTGTTTATTTGTCCCTTTGCTGAAACTGGTCTAGGGAATCCAAAGCGTATTAAGTGTAGTATTTGACTTTGTTTTTATATTTGCACTGACAGTACTTGCCACACTTGTGTCTTTGAAAATGCAAACTTTGTGCATGTAGGTCACTATGTGCGCTTTCTGAAGGGATTTCACAAGTGATATGTTTATGAATGAACTGCAAAACAGTTGCATCACTGTCTTGCCCAAATTTAGAAGCATCTTTAATCCACAAAGGCATGTGGATGTGTGGTGCTCCTCTGGATTGATATTCTTTCCTCCAAAAGAAGTATTGCACTTCTCCAAGGGGAGGAGGGGAGGAATTGTTTTATTACAGATGAAGTGCAGCATTGCAATAAAGCAGTGATGGAAATACCTTGATACATTTACAGGGTCAAGAGAGCAGAGTTTTCCTGTTTTCATGTCTATCCCAGCTTTGTTTTCATTTGCTATTCATAGGAAATCGTGCAAGTCTTCCCATGCATACTCTGCACAACTTAAAGTGACAAACCATGTCAGTGGGCCAAAGTTGCATAGCATACATCGTACATCTGTGTGACGTCGGAACCAGTATTCTTTTACACCACACATGTTTGTTTTGTAATACTTGACTGTAAAACTTAATCTTTCTCTTGCACTGTTTGAAATAGCTGCATAGCAGGCATGTTTAAACAATTGGAACCTGTTTTTAATGTGTGCGCATCTCCGTTCACTTTCAAAGAGGAGGTGGAATATGTAATATGTATTCAATGTTTTGTCTGAATCTGGGATCTTAAGAATACATTTGTAAAGAGCGGTAATCTGATGCTTTTATTTGTGTGCATCTTTCATCATACCTTCCACCTTTTTCCAGTAGGAAAGAGTAGAGGAAAGGCTAGAGCTTCTACACTTATTTCCCATATGCTGATTGGAGATCCTTTGTCTTGCCGCATTTGATATGTTTCTAGTGCGTTGTCTATGGTGTCTTTGGAGTGCAGTGGGTGAATTGTATATTGGTCTAAAATATTGGAGGCTGTAGTATGATCTAGAAGTTCAAATTGGCCAGTTGATGAGGAATCCTGAATTATTTCTGTGGTTTCTCTCAGGTTTTCTTCAATGTTTATTTCTTTGTAGAATTCATTGTTCTGTTTAAGATATTGCAGGGCTAACGGAGACGAACTAACGTGATCGCTGGCCTGTGCGACTCCAATGGAGTCATACAATACTCAGAACTTAAAAAACAACAACTAGCAGTGGACCATCTGACCCAGATCATGACAGCAAACCACGGAACCTATCGCAACATACGGAATACCTGCAAAAGGCAGCACTGCCCCAACTCCCTGACATGGCAAGAGGTGAACTGGAGGAGCCCATTACGGAGGAAGAGATTGAGGAGGCCATTAAGTCACTCAGAACACGAGCCCCGGGCCCATACGGATTCTCGGCCAGGTTCTATAAATTATTCAGACCCCAGCTGATTCTCCCCCTGGTAACACTCTTCAACGCCTTCAGGGAAACGGGATCGGTAACCCCATTGATGCAGGAATCAACTACCATCCTCCTGCCCAAACCAGGAAAAGATCCGAGAAACCTGACCTCCTACAGACCGATTGCACTTCTGAACATAGACGCAAACCTATACTCGAAAAATCTGGTGAACCGCCTAGTCGCGTCCTACCGGAGATCATCCACCCAGACCAGGCAGGCTTCATCTTACACCGGGTGGCAGGAGATAACATCTGGAGAACCCTAAACCTGCTGGACCTTGCCTCCCGGAATTCCCAGAAACTGGTCTTAATGGACCTGGACGCGGCCAAGGCATTTGATAGGGTGTATTGGACATTCATGAAACACATCCTAGGGGCCTTTGGCTTTGGGACAGCATTCCAAACAATGGTCCTGGCCAACTATAACGGACCAAGAACTTTCCTGAGAATCAATGGACACAGCTCGGCTCCAATCCCCCTGTCCTGTGGAACCAGACAGGGCTGCCCGCTGTCGCCTCTGCTCTTCGCATTTACTATGGAGCCCTTTGCCCAGAGTATTAGGCGAAACAACCAGATCAAGGGCCCACAGGTCGGCCCCACACAACACAAAATCACCCTATATGCGGACGACGTACTGCTCACGATCTCAGAGGCCCACTCATCCCTGAAACATGCACTAAGGGAAATAGCCAGCTATGGAGAAGTTTCAGGCTTTGCAGTAAACTTCGCCAAATCAACAGCCCTAAGCATCGGCCTCACCCCGGAAGAGCGAGAACCACTGGCCAAGATGTGCCCGATCACGTGGGAAAAAAGGGCTATCCCCTACCTGGGGGTCCACATCCCAGCAGACCCAAAGGACACATACAAAGCTAACTTTCCCCGTTTGTACAAAGAACTGGAAGGAGACCTGAAACATTGGGCGACCCAGGAGATATCACTGCTGGGACGCATTACAGCCTGTAAGATGAACCTCCTCCCGAGGTTCCTCTACGCCTGCGCCTCCCTTCCAGTGGCGATCCCCGCACCAACTCTTCCTGATATACAGAGAAAGATGCTGAAATTTATCTGGAAAGGTAAGAGGGCGAGAATCCCCCTCAAAATGCTACTGGGGGCTCCAAACTGGGAGGGTTGGGGGTCCCAGACTTGCAGGCCTACAGAGAGGCGGCCCAATTAGCACAGATCCAGGCGTGGCAAACAATCACAAACCGCCCTATATGGGTAGAACTGGAACAATCACAAGTGCCTTTACCCCTACGATTTCTGCCACACATCCCACCCCCCCTCAGAACGCACTGGGGAGACCTCCTCCTAACAACTAAACATACTCTAAGCTCCTGGGACTGGGCACTGAAACGAAAGGGAGTGCCAAGAGGTCTGAGCCCACGATCCCCGATCTTTCATAATCCGGCATTCTCACCTGGAGCGCACCCCCGCAACTTCCAAAACTGGATAAATGGTGGCCTGGAGACCATAGACCAGCTATACGCGGGAGAGGCACCCCTCACATTTGAGCAATGTAAGGAAAAGTTCCAACTCCATGAAAGGGACAGATTCCCTTATATCCAACTGTGCCACTGGTGCTCGCACCCCCAAACTCTGCAGGCAGCAACGCACCCTCTCACCACCCTGGAACTCACACTTGGGGACCTCCCGGCTCGTGGGAGGGTATCCACCTTATATAGGCGCTTTCTGGGCGACTTCCTGATCACGAGAACTCGCTGTATGGCCCAATGGGAGGCAGACCTGGGACACCCAATAGAAGACCAAACCTGGGTAGACATTTGGACTCGAACACACGCCTCATCTACCTGCATCACCAACAGGGAATGCGCGTATAAAATCATGCTACGGTGGTATTACCCGCCCCTTAGACTCCATCATATAAACCCTCAACTAAACTATTCCTGCTGTAGAGGGTACGGCCACCCAGGCTCCTTCTTCCATATGTGGTGGACATGCCCAAAGATCCAGCAATTCTGGAAATCATGTTTGGGAACCATCACACAAATCACCGGAACAGCGATCCCGCTAGAACCAGAGCCAGTCCTGTCGGGAGTCCCAAACCCCGCGATCTAACCATGCTCCGGAAACAGAGCAAAACTACTGCTAGCAGGGAAAACAGTGCTGGCCCGCTCTTGGAAGTCCCCAGAAGGCCCCTTATGGCCCAGTGGTGGACAAAGCTCTGGGATATATTGATTGAGGAAAAGGTGACAGCAGCGAAGGCGGGAGCTCTCCACCGATTCCAGAACATCTGGGCCCCAATACTAGAATATGACCAGCGATTGCCCGCCCTGACCTAGAAACCCACCAAGGCCCGGTGGACCCTGAGAGACCAAGAGAACCCTGAAGGAGACACATAGATGATGAGGCGCAAAGCGGGCAGCCTAAGAAGGAGGAATCCAGTCTCGGGGACGGGGGGAGGAGGGGAGGGGATCTGGAGAAAAGGACTGCGGATCAACATGCCTAAATTGTTGCTCATAATGTTTTGTAATTGTCAACCTGCCTTGATTTAAAAATAAACAAATTTAAAAAAAGATATTGCAGGGCTTCTCTAACTTTGTTTAAGTCTACTAGTTGCTGCCAAATTATTTTGTCTTTTGTTGGTGTACCATTCACTAGGATAATCAAAGATTGATCTATTGGCCGTTGCACTCCCAGAGTGTCTACATTTTCTTTAAGATCTAATGGAAACAAACAAATTTGCCACAAATGCCTTTCAGTAACTCAGAAGGAGGCAACTTGGCTGTTTTCGGTTGAAGGCGTATTATTGCATGAAATGGGTGCACTGTTTGGAATATAATGCTCTCATACAAATTAAGCTGTTGGAGTGGTTTTGGAAGTGGGAATAGTTCCAAGTTATTATTGATAGCCTATGAAGGTATTTGGTTATTGTCAAGTTTTCCAGTGCATTATTTGCAAAGAATTGAGGGGTTAGTAATGTCGTATTTGTTTTCTGCTATAAGATAGAGACTAATTGGAACCATTGGGATTCCTCATTGTATTCTATTTTGTAAGTTATATCTATAGTTTTGGTGCTTTTTGTATAAAATGTTTTGTGACAACACACACATACCTGGTTTGGTACTTCAGCAGATGTGCTTTTAAACTTAGCTATTTCTTTTTCATACGTGTGTAACAGAAGGTTGGTATCTGCAAGGTTGTCGCTACTCTCTCCAAAGGTTCTGGATTTTGTAAGTGCCTTTCACTTCCAAAATATCTGCTTTGGATGTGGTTGATTTCTCCCAGCAGTTGTTTGGCTGTACCATGTAGGAGAATGTGATTTAAATGCTCCAGAGCTAAAGCAGGATTTGTTGCATAGTAGAGTCTCTGAACGAGATTTCGTGTAGTAGAATGGTGTGTTGCTAACATTTTGATGTGGTGGAAGGTGCTTTTGCAAGCAGGCCCAGAGATGCAGGCTAATGAATCTCCTTGCAGTCCTCTGTATTTGCGCACTGGACAGGGGTCCATGGTTTGTAATATTTTTATTTTTAATTTGTCTTTTGCTTTCACATATTGATTGAGGAACTGCGGCAAAGATTTGAATTATTGTTTTCGTGCGTTACACATTGTGGTGCACGGCCATTTGTAGATGGGACGGATTGGTTCGGTGGAATGGAGCGGTGATTGTAAGTTTGTTGGGGATATTCTTTCAATTAGCGTTTCTTCTGGCATAATAGTATTGTCTACCTTTTCATGCCCTCGGCTACTGCTATGTATGGCAATTGGGTTTGTTTGCGCAGGTTTGAATGCCTCTTCATTGAAATATGGATCTGTGTTGGTTGTGTGAATTCACTCACCTGCACAGAGGTTTGCAAAGGTATCTATGTTGATGTTGTGTATATTGCTAAGTACTTTTAGTAGTTTAGTAATTAATTTTGTTAGTGGTTTCATTCTGTTTAAAATGTATATGAATAATTTTCTTTTGAGAAGGATTGCACTGTCTGTGAGAGCTTCCAGTATCAGTTTTCTGTAGTATGCTTGAAGGGGTGAGCTTGATTTCTCTCCTGTTTTTATATGTTTCTGAAGCATTCTATGGCGGAATTTTTTTTGTAAAATATATTTTTGGGATTGCTTACTTGTGGCTATGTTAATGTTGGTAGATGTAGTGATAGCACTACTGGAAGCTGCATTCTTCTTAATACATTTAGTTTTAGTTTTACATTTTGGAAGAGAAGTCACGCTTTTTTCCCTGATACCTGGTTCCGTGTTGCTCAGTGACTGTATTAGCTGTTTTGTTTGAACTTTTTGAATAATGTCTGCTAAAGTTGGATGGCCATTTTACATTTGATATGGATGGACCGCAGCCGGCCCATAAGACTGGAGGGTCTCCAAACAGGCCTTTAAAATGACTAGCAGCACCCTCGAGATAGATCGGGATGCAGATTCATACTCTTGCACCAAATAATAATGACAACTCAATAGTTTGGCAAAGGGAGTCCATTTAATGACAAGTACAAAAAACGGGGAGTTCAATGAACTTCAGCAACCACTCGATCTTCCTTCTCGCTTTAACTCCACTTAATTTAATAAAAAAACACAGTATTTATATCAAAAACTCGTCATCAGTGACACGCAATCTTAAAAAACCTAACATGCAACGTGATTGTTTATAGAAAGGTAACTTTAACATAGGTACTATAACTGTATGTGGTAACGGGGAGCAGGGATTGGATAATCAATGTCAAGTGGGGCAACTAAGCCCTTGCTTCAAATGGCCACTGTAAACATCACTAAAAGTACGAGGTCTCATTGGTTCTACTAACTATAGTACCCTAGATTACACGGTCCACTATGATAGGGTTGGCATCAACCCCACTCATACTTTTGCACTTGCGCCTAGTAGCATGCAGAATAACCAGCCAGGTGCAGGGATTTGGTCTTCACCCTAGCTTTCCTCCAATTATGTTACAATCATTCTTCACCTCAGTGGTCATGTGTCAATGACTTCTTTGTAGTTTGGCCTCGGGTCTGGTCTTGGTCTGAGAAAAAGAAGGAGTATGGGTATGGCAGATGTCCATGCATAGGTGTGAAAGTCTCATCCCTTCCTGCCTGCCTTGTCACGTGATTCAGACACTGTGAAACCAGCCTCTTCTTCATGCATTTTCATGTATTTGATTTAATTATGCCAGTCTTCTACCATCTGTGGCTTATCTTGACCTTTCTGAACAGGATACTCTGTTCTTTTTCTCTTTAATTGTATCCACTGTTGGCCTATTCCAGCCCTATATGACCTTCGCTTCTTGGCATGGTTGCCTTCAGCTCGGTTTCTCTCCATCTTAATTCTCGATTTGTTTGCTGCAGTAGTCTTCTCTTGAGACCTTTAGTAACCTTTGTTCAATTCTGCTCATGTTTGCAGTGGATTTACACTCATCTATAAAGTGTTTTTGAGGTATATATATATGTATAGTTGGCACTTGCTGCAATCTCTTTTACTACTAAGCATAAGCAAGCTTCACAATTTCTTTGCTTCTTGCGGTTTCTTGGATCTTTACACGTTTAAACTAACGTAATATCTTCATCGTGCATCTGGCATAAGTTTCTGCATCTTGACATCAATTTCTTCATCTTATGCTCACAATGTAACTTATCCATGGTATCTCGTCTATTTGTCAGTATTCTCAGGTCATTATGTCATCTATATGTGCGTCCATCCGATTTCTTATGACGCCACCATTCGTCTTCCTTTAATATCTTCTTGGCTTCTTCGGGTAGTCCATTCTGACAAATGTCATTTTGTCTTGCTTGTAGATATGGCTTTCTGAATGGGTCCCTTACTGTCCAGGTTTAATTAGATGTCAGTACTTCAATAGGTGCTATTACTCTTATAGGCACTGGGCAGATCCCACCTGCGGCTCTCTGCTGGTTTATCTGTTCATCATACGTCACATATTTTGGTGTAAATGTACCTGGCACTTCAAAGAGGGTTCAAGGGGGTGGCTGGAGTGCGGATGACACTTGGCACTTCCTCTTCACTCCCCCCTATGGGCGATTGATCGACCACTCTCACTTCTTTCTTTGCATTAACTTTCCTGTCATCCTCTGGATCTAGACATCCAGGTCTGCAGAAATGTTCCTTTGGGGTCCATATCTTTATGAATCCCTTCAAACATCCTGCTGTTCTTACATGCTCATCTTTGTTCCATGTCATTAGTTGACATTCTCCACTTGGATTGCAATAGATCCATTTTCCCACATATTTTCTATGTTTCTTCAGATACCGAAACTTTGTTCCTTCTGGTGCATAAATGCTGGCCTTCACAAAGTCTCTTATTTCTTCATCAGTAAGGTCTTTGGGCTTCCATCCTGACTCGACATCAAGCATGATTTTCATCCCTATGGCCTTTTTTGTAGTTTTATGGCACTGAGAGATTATTAGCTTGATTATACAGAATCCAAGCAATATCATCACCAACAGGGCTGCTAGGAACTTGAATGCGTCTGCCATCCATTGTGGAACCCATGAAAACGGTGTGAAAACAGTGATCCAAACCAACTGTCATCATCAACTTCGTCAACTTCATCAATCATCTGGTTCTGTAGTTTTGACAGCATACCTACGGCTTCTGTTAAGGTTCCATTTTCGTCATCATGTGACAGTATAAATGTGCAACATGATTCTCCGATTTTGGCACAAACACCTCCATCCATAGCTGTGATCATGTCTAGGACATATCTGTTCTGGAGTGTCATTGTTCGAATTGCTCTTCACTCTTCTTTGATTGCATTAAATCCCTTTATGGTTGTGTTGATGGTCTGCAGTAACTCCCATCTGGTTATCTGCAACCATTTAGTATTTGCTCCAACCTGAACTCTCTGCATCAGGATTGTTGTGAATACTGATGAAGTTAAACTGAATAACCTATGTTCATATGGAATTGCATCAAAGGCTTCTATCGGTTTGGCAGATAAGTAGTTTTATCTCTTCATCCTGGTTATCAGTTCCACAGATCTCTTCTTCCTCAGGTGAGCATCTGCTTTCGGGAAACTGTCAATATTCAAATGACTTTTTGGAATCAACAACGCTGGAACACGGACATTCACCAACATGCATATACCTCCCCAATTCTTCGGCATTCTGATATATGCTTTGGATCCACATGCACAGTAATGATCCATGATCACTGCAGTATCATGCATCATTCCTGTGGAATCGAAGATGCGTCCACAGTTCTGATTTTCTCCCATTTTTCTTGTACCATTGTTTCTGAAGCACAGTTTGGAATTCTCCAATGGCACTATCTTTAGGGGTCCTCCTCTATCTTTGACCCATGTTAGCAGTCTTGCAAGTCTTGGCCATAATGGTTTGCATATCATCTGTGCATTTTCAATCATTTCTTTATAGTATCCAATGATCATCAATGCTCTTCAGATTACTACTCCTTTCTCCCATCCTTCTGGTGAAAGCACTGTTCCCCAGATTTGCATTTGACCTCTGTTCTTCCAACTTCGAGCATCTTCTGGAGTTGTTCGTTTGACGTTCAGCTTTTTGTTTGTTTCTCCTCTTATCTCTGCTCCTTTATCTCCAGGCTTCTTCTCATATCGATCACAATGTTCTTTGTTTTGCCATTGTTTCTCGTCCTTACATCTTGGACATAATCATCTTCATCTGGGTCAGTTGCTTCAGTTGCCCACTTAAGTGAAGCATCACTTCCCATGAACTGGCCTCTGGCTGGGCACATTGCTATATGTGACAGACAGTGTGCTGTCTGCACATCTATTTCAACAGCTACAAAGATTTTTGACTTTCCCATGCTGTACGGTAGGAGTGCACACACAAAGCATTCTTCTTCTGAAGTTCGTCTTCCAACTTCCTTCATATGCAGGTACAATATGTTGTTTCCCAAGTGTGCTGTGCTGTCCAGGTAATCGTTCAGTGTGTTATTGTAAAATGTCTCTTATAATTTCTGCATGTGTCTTCTCTCCAGGCACTGCCCTGGTCTCATGTCTCGCAGGATCAGGTGTGCTTGCAGATGTTGTCTCTGTTTGCTTATTCTCTAAAGCCTTTTTTCTCTTTAAAAGTTCAGCTTTCTCCTTTTATCTCTCAACTTCTCTTGGTGTGGAACTTCTCATCGTTGTTTGTCCAAGCTTCCCCTATTCTCTGGAATGTGATTCTGAACTTATTGACACTAGACAAGGTGTGTATGTACTCATTATTTGTGTACTTGTACCTTTCATCAACCCCTTCTCGGATTTACTTTGCTGACCCTGTCTCCGGCGTTGCAATTCATTTGTTACCACAAGTTTTGTGCGTGTGTCATTATTTATCACATCCATCTCAAGGCCAGTCACTCTATCATTCTTTCTAGGAACTGGAATGACTATGTAAGGTCTGGGTACCTTAGTAGTTTTCATGCATACATCATTTGGTGGGTACACAGGACTCTGAACAATTTGCGCACCAATGAAAAAAGCAGTTCTAATCGTCAATGACAGTAGTATGATAATGAATACTATCCATGTGTAAATAATACATTTGTAGGTTAGTTTACAGCATTTGTTCCTTGGCCAATATGAATGTCTCTCCTCATGAGGGAGAACAATGTTACTGTTCTGGTTATCCATTTCAATCATCTACAGAAGTCAAACTAACTCTTTAATACATGCTAAATGTTGCCACTTTGTCTGGATTCTGCTGTCTCTGCTTGCAGGTCACGAATGCTGGACTGATTATCCTCTTTGTCTAAATACTAGACTGTCTCTTGTCTCTGGAAACAGTTCTTTATCAATGAACGAAAGTTCCAAGTGAGGCAATAAGTCCAGCAAATCCGAATGTGCATGCTCCATGTAAACCAATTGCCAATCGATGCCTCTAATGTGTTTCACTCCAGACGACAAGTTGGCTTTTTGTCAGAATAAACAAAAGTGAAGTCCTTTGCAACACCTTTACGATCTGTCCCACGAAGGAAAGCTTACACTCTTCTCCTGTGATTCTGATGCTGACTAGAAAGTTCGACCTGCATTACGATACCATGCAGGAGCATACTCAGATGTGTAGTGTTCGCTGGGTCTCTGATGAACACGAGGACGTCGACATTGGCATGTCTCCCCACAAGTTCTGGAAAGTCATCAATCAAGCGAAAAAATATGTTACTGGCTAGTCTGCTATTTTCTGGTGACAGGGACATTTGTCTTGTCCTTGCTGTACTCCGGGAGCAAAAGAAACTGCTCGTCTATCACTGAGAGCAGCCTCTTTATTGTATTTTTGTTTTCAGGATCTTGAAGAAACTCTGTTATGTTCATGAGCCTTCCCACCAATGACGGGTATGACCTCAAAACTAAATAGGGTAAAGTTAAACAGTGAAACTGCGCCAAGTTACAGAGAGTACATCAAATACAATTGTAATGTATTTTAATTGTGGTTCAAGTGAGCCTGACACGTGTTTCAAGCGAAGCTCTTCCTCTGTGGCTATACAGATATGATCAAATAAATGTATATGGTACATTAGTAATTGCATTTACATTCACAGGGTATCGTCCAGACCAAGGGGTCAGTAGAGACAATGTCAAATCTATAATACATAGTGCATGTCAACATTAAAAAAGTTAATGCATGTTGGCAAACTAAGTAATAGTGAACACTCATTTTGAGAAATGCAAATAAGCAATTACCATATCAGTAGTGACATCAAGGTAGTCCAAGAGTCAGGAAAATGAAATAACAAAAACAACAACAAAAGTTAATAGGGCAAGGTGGATAGACAACGATGGGCAAATCAAAAGTAATAACGAAAATAGACCCATGGTAAAGGGTAAAATTAAATTGAGTGCGTAGATGAAGAACCATATTTACTAAGAGATCCTTGTCCAAATGAGTACTCTGCGCAATAAATATTCACAAACAAGATAAGTAATGGGTATATCCTGACCAAAATAAGAAGCTAATTGCTGTTCCAGAAATATTGCGAAAGTGCACTTACCAATTGCTTGAAGTAAAAGATATTTAAATCTACTTCTGAAATCTAGGTCATCAACAGGACAAGATAATATGTAGCTATACATTACTTCATTGATTATAGACACATTAACATATGGAAAATACCAGAAGGTTTTAATGAGTTACCTGAATTACGAATGCGATTGCAATTGCTCAATGTTAACGGCTTCATCAAATTCCAAAGTTACCGCCATAATTGAAAGAAATTAAAGTCAACCAATTTAGATGTAGTCCACAAAGTTCAACCGATCTGTCACAACAAATTGATGGCAGCGGGTGAGATGGAGAGAATCACAAAATAAACCTAAATTAGACAGAATCCCAATTAACCAATATAACACTCATTGCGTATAGACAGGGACCGTATCAAAGTGTACGGACAGCTTACTTACCAGACTTCCGGCATACAAATGATTCTAGGGAGAGCGCGTGAGCATTTTCCCAGGGATTATGAAGAAACACTAAACTGCGAGCCGTGGAAGACGCTGCAGTCTTCTGAAGGCTGCCATCTTGAGTAAGGGAATAGTCCTTAAGCCACCAATTGGGTGTATACAGAAAAAGTATTGAGGCGAACCCTCTACATTCGCTGTGTGAATAACACATGGCATTGTGAGCTATTAGGAATGAACAAATAACAAATTAAATAACACATAGGATGACAGAATGTATACATAAAATGTATACATAAGAATGTAAACAAAAACTTACCGTAAACCAACTTCTGTAAATGCTGTGTTACATTCGTCCAGTTCTCACAAAAATTCTGTGATCAATAACATCCCAAAAGGTGAGTATATTAGAGCGAAAAGGAACTGCTCGCTTGATGCTGATTTTGTGGCGGAAAAGGCCTTCATACATGGCCAATTTGAAACACTGGTATACAAACCCTCATTATTGACTAAAGTTGAACGTGAAGTGTCTACTATGAAGAGAGCAGATTTGCTTAAACCTAAGACTAGATCAGTTCTTGCTAATGAGCGACATAGTAAAATTAGACTTATTACCCAGTACAACAGGGGCAGCAATAGTATATATGCAATCCTCAAACGCCACTGGCATCTACTACATCTAGATCATGATTTAGCAAAATGGCTTGAACCCAATCCTTCAATAACTTTCAGTAAAGCACCTATATTGAAAAACATTCTTTGTCCATCTTTTATGTCCCAACCACCCTGTGGCGAGACATGGCTCGCTCAGGGGAGGGGTATAGGCTTTCACAAATGTCGGAGTTGTAACATGTGTCCGCATAGGTTTGAGTCAAAATCGGTTGATTTTGGTATAACGGGTAAACATGCAATTAATTCATTCATTAAATGCAATACGAAATTTGTAGTGTACTCATTTATCTGTACCTGTGGTCTATTTTATATTGGCAGAACAATTAGGCCCCTCAAGATTCGTATTCGAGAACATCTTGCTACAATGTCTAAAATAAGAATCCAAATACCCACTAGCATTGCACTGGCAGACGTGTCATCAATTTGAAAATATTAAGGAAATTCATTTTACTGGACTAGCACAGATATGTCCATCAAAGAGAGGAGGCAATATGGAACTTAGGCTCAGGCAGCTAGAAGCATGACTTATATGTAAACACAGATTGGTTACCCGAGGTCTAAATTCGGATCATGAGTTTCATGTATTTTTATGAATTAATATGTGGGATTCAGCAATGCTGTATATATCATGATGGTTCGCGCATACCTATACTTATCATAATTATCATCTTATGTACTGCCAGAACACGTAATATTAGAGTTACAAATGTTGTCATGTCATGTCTGTCAACCTGCCATGCTTTACTCACTTGTTGTCATTGTTGCAATTTGAATTGCCAGTGGTTTTTGGATGGAGGGATACTATTCTCCTGTGACCTGGGGGAGACCATTCCCCTGTACTTGATGGGATATATGATATTTGATGCAAATTTGTTGTAGGTGGATAAACAATCATGTCCATTTCTTTGGCGCGATATAGTAATCTCATTCTGTAATCCATTTATGTAGAATTTGATCTATCTTTGAAAACATCCGCTATAGCTGCAGTTTTTATTGTCAATCGCCGGCTATTTATAGTATGTATACCATCTGTCATCCTATGCGTGATATAATTTGTGATTTGTTCATTCCTAATAGCTCACAATGACATGTGTTATTCACACGGCGAATGTAGAGGGTTCGCCTCAATACTTTTTCTGTATATGCCCAATTGGTGGTTTAAGGACTATTCCCTTACTCAAGATGGCGGCCGTCAGAAGACTGTAGCGTCTTCCACGGCTCGCGGTTTAGTGTTTCTTTATAATCCCTGGGAAAACACTCACGCGCTCTCCCTTGAATCATTTCTATGCCGGAAGGCTGGTAAGTAAGCTGTCCGTACACTTTGATACAGTCCCTGTCTATAGGCAATGAGCGTTATATTGGTTAATTGGGATTCTGTCTAATTTAGGCTTATTTTGTGATTCTCTCCTTCTCACCCCCCGCCATCAATTTGTTGTGACAGATTGGTTGAACTTTGTGAACTACATCTAAATTGGTTGACTTTAATTTCTTTCAATTATGGCGGTAACTTTGGAATTTGATGAAGCCATTAACATTGAGCAATTGCAATCGCATTCGTAATTCAGGTAACTCATTAAAACCTTCTGGTCTTTTCCACATGTTAATGTGTCTATAATCAATGAAATAATGTATGTATAGCTACATATTATCTTGCCTGTTTATGACCTAGATTTCGGAAGTAGATTTAAATATCTTTTACTTCAAGCAATTGGTAAGTGCACATTCACAATATTTCTGGAACAGCAATTAGCTTCTTATTTTGGTCGGCATATACCCATTACTTATCTTGTTTGTGAATATTTATTGCGCAGAGTACTCATTTGGACAAGGATCTCTTGGTAAATATGGTTCTTCATCTACTCACTCAATTTAATTTTACCCTTCACCATGGGTCTAATTTCGTTATTACTTTTGATTTGCCCATGGTTGTCTATCCATCTTGCCCTATTAACTTTTGTTGTTGTTTTTGTTATTTCATTTTCCTTACTCTTGGACTACCTTGATGTCACTACTGATATGGTAATTGCTTATTTGCATTTCTCAAAATGACTGTTCACAATTACTTATTATGCCAACATGCATTACCTTTTTTAATGTTGACATGCACTATGTATTATATATTTGGCATTACCCCCAATGACCCCTTGGTCTGGACGATACACTGTGAATGTAAATGTAATTACTAATGTACCATATAATTTTATTGGATCATATCTGTACAGCCTCAGAGGAAGAGCTTCGCTCGAAACACGTTTCAGGCTGCCTTGAACCACAATTAAAATACATTACAATTGTATTTGATGTACTCTCTGTAACTTGGCACAGTTTCACTGTTTAACTTTACCCTAATTAGTTTCTCTGTGGGTGACTTGGTCAAGGTACCCACAACTTAACAGTTGAACGCTGCCGTGTGATACAACCTTGTATTTAGGCAATAGCGCTGGATCTCTCAGTGGCCTACTTGCCCATATTCTATGTCTGACCTCAAAACTAGCTAGAAATAGATCCAGAATGTCCTTGGTGAGGTCACTATTGCATAACTTCATAAGTAAGTCCAAACATGGATTCTGTGTTGAAAGAATCAGGATACTGTATTCTCTTCCAATTGATGTATCCTCGATTAAAATTTGGCATCTCTTTTCTTATCAAGGTTACAGTGCCTCAGTCCAAAGTTCAAAGTCAACAAGCTATTTTGTGGCTTATACGTGCAATTCTTCTTCTTGACCCTGCAACTAGGATGCACAGAGTGTCCGTGTTTTTATGTCCTTTTTCCCTTATTTTGTGCAAAGGAAGTGTCCAAAACTAAGCCACAACTTTGCACAAAAGTTCTTTGTCTCTGCTTTGCTGGTCATGCATCCTTCTTCCTCGTTATGGATCTCGTCTGCACGTGCTGTGTTTCTTCCCCGTTGTCTGTAGTCGCTACGCGTTGAGGTGCAGGAAGAGGGTCTTCTTCGATGTATGGCTTGATGTCACCCAGAAAGATCCAAGCTTTTCTTCCCTGTAGCTTCACTGCAGAGGTGTGACGTCCTCCACTCTAAGGGGGCTGTTGAACCTTGTCTCATCCCACTTTTTTCTCGTGTGATTTCTCTCCAGGACCGTGTCCCTAGGGAATATTGGAGGAACACGTGTTTCTGGAATTTGGTCTGTTGCAGCAACTCCTTCAGTGTTCTGTACTGCCCTACACCCTTCTTGTCGTCGCTGCAGCTGTCCTAAAATTACAGTAAGGCAAGATGTCTTGCAATTCAAGTAAATTTGCATTTCTGATCCTAACACTTCTCCTGTTGGTTGAGCATCACATGTAGCTCTATTTCGAGGTGTTAATGGCCTGTGCATCATTTGCCCATCACGATTTCGTGCGGCGTAAGATGGTGGTCAGAACCAGGCTGGTTTCTGAGTGCATACAGTGTCACAAATCTCTGGTCTGTCCTTAATGTCTAAGTCACTTTCCAATTCGGTCTCCTCCCCCTCCTCCTCACCTGATGAAATGACCTTCTTAACCTTCTTCTTTCTTTCTTTCTTTCTTTACTGTAGTATTTCTTTTTTAGTAGATATGATCTACCACGAAATGACGCCACAATGGTTGTCGGAAAATTCCGGAAACCGGTTTCCCCGGATCCGCGATAGCCGGAGGGGAAAAAGCCAGGTAGGCAAAAAACCCTGAACTTCCTCCATACTGAAGAAAGGAGCCCTGATGACTTTCAGAGGAAGAGATTGGTCCTCAAGCATCCACAAGAGCCAGGTAGTGTCAGTGCGGATATCCTCCACCGTGGAATGGAAGACTTCCAGAGTATGAGGCAAACCGGGAAAAGAGTGGATGTGGGGTCCGGAAACCCAGAGAGAAGCAAAAGGTAAATGCCGAGGGAGAGGCAAAGCGCCGGGATCCGTGAAAACTGAATGGACCCAGAGGAGAAAGAGAGAACTAGAGACAAGAGCCAGGCAAAGAGGGGACCGTCCGAAGGGCGAAACAGGACGGAAGAAACAGAAGGGACGAGAAGGACGGGCAGAAGCCCAAGGAAGGACAGGGGGGCTCAGCAGAGCCAAGAGAGAAAACACAGCGTATTAACCAGCAGAGTAAAGCAAAGTTGCAACGCAAGTTGCCCGCAGAGCCGGAGCCCTGATAACCCTGGCGGCGGCCATCTTGGGAAAGACTAGCGCGCAGCCTAGCGTTGCGGCTCGAACGTGGCGGAACAACTCAATGAGGGCCGAACCTCCATCGATACCAATGCTTCGTGAAAAAGGGGCACATGAGAGTATGCCCCCCCCCAATGCGGGAAAAACCTGGCTTGCCGGGGTGAGCCCGAAAAAACATCTTAACCAGGCGTGGAGCGTGTACATCAGAGCTGGCCTCCCAAGAATCTTCTGAGGAAAGATACCCCTTCCAGGACAGTAAGAATTCCAATCTTCCTATACGATATCGAGAGTCCTTGATCTCCTCAACCTCATAAACGTCCTCCTCTGAACTCCTTACCCCCGGGGGGCGAACCAGAGAGGAGGTGGGGAACTTTTCCTGAGCCAGACGCAGCAAAGAAGAATGGAACACTGGGTGAACCCTCCTCAAACATTTGGGTAACTTGAGGCAAAATGCCACCGGATTGATCCTGGAGATCACAGTATAAGGACCCACGAATCTGGGAGACAATTTGGTCGGGTGGACCCATCTGGGTAAGTACTTAGTAGAAACCAAACTTGTGAACCCACTTCGATCAAGGGTACTTCAGTGTGTTTCTGATCAGCATACTGCTTGTAGTGACTGCGAGCTTGAGTCAACGCTTCTTTGGCTGTTCGATGAGCTGCCACAATTTGTTGCAATCGATCATTAATGGTAGGGCAGGCGGTATTGGATGCCGAGATAGGCAAAATGGTCCTTGGGTGTAGCCCAAATGTGCAATAGAAAGGACTCAGACCTGTGGCTGAATGAATAGCATTATTATAAGCAAACTCAGCCGTGGGCAACAAATCGTACCAGTTGTCTTGGGAATAGTTGATGTAACAACGAAGATATTGCTCAAGAGTTCCATTCAATCTCTCAGTCTGTCCATTAGTTTGTGGGTGGAATCCCGAGGACAATGCCCTTTCTATACCCAGTTTCTGACACAAGGCGGTCCAAAATTTGGAGGTAAAATGGCTTCCCCGATCAGAGCTTATTTTTAAGGGTAATCCGTGCAAACGGAAGATCTCACGCACGAACACTTCGGCCATCTGAGAGGCAGATGGTAATCCTGGAAATGGGGAAAAATGAGCCAATTTGGTAAAGGAGTCCACTGTAACCATGACACACGTGTGCCCTCGAGAAGCGGGAAGGTCTACAATGAAATCAGTGGAGATCTGTTCCCAGGGGGTCTTGGGCAAAGGAATCTGTTCCAAGAGGCCAATGGGCTTTAGATATTGATTCTTACTACAGGCACACTGGACACATTCTTGAACGTATTTCTTAATGTCAGAGGACATGTTAGGCCAAAAGAATGATCTCCAAACCAGCTCTTCTGTGTTCTTTCTTCCCCTATGACCTGCGGTAAAGTGATTGTGACACCAAGACATGATCTTGTGCTGTAGATCGAGTTGAGGCACAAACAGTCTTTTGTTTACAAAACATAGCCCTTCTTTCATTTCCATCTGATTGCGGGGTGAAGTAAGGACAGGTAGAGAAACTCGGGCTGTAGCTGTCTTGACTTGCGAGAGGAATGATGCAGCAGAGGCAATGAACACCCGTTCAGGGAACAGTCTTTCCTTGTTGAAAAGGGAAGAATCTGCGGCAGTATAACGACGGGACAGAGCATCAGCGATAATATTCTGACTGCCTGGAATGTACGTAATCTCAAAATCATATTGGGCAAAGAAGTGTGCCCCCCTTGCCTGACGGGAAATGACGCATTCCATATTCTGTAAAGCTTTGAGATTTTTATGATCTGTCCTGATGAGAAATGGACAACCTCCTCCCTGCAGCAGATGTCTCCACTCTTCACATGCAAGCTTGATCGCCGACAACTCTCGCTCGATCACCGAGTAATTCTTTTGGCTGACGGTGAGAGTCTTAGAGAGATATGCAATGGGGTGTTCTTCTCCTTCGCTTTCTTGCAGGAGCACTGCTCCCACTGCGTTGGCAGAGGCATCTGCTTCCAAAATAAATCTTTTGGTTTGGTCGGGTTGGACAAGAACAGGAGCCGAACAAAAACTTTCCTTCAAGCTTTGGAATGCTGTTTCCACCTTCGAAGACCAGGAGAAGGGTTGGTTCTTTTTCTTTAATAGAGAGGTTAGAGGAACCACCGTAGAAGAGAAGTTTTGAATGAATTTTCGGTAGAATTTGGTAAATCCTAAAAATCTCTGAACCTCCTTTATATTAGCGGGAGACAGCCAATCCATAATGGCAGAGACTTTCTTTGGATCCATTCTGATACCATCTTGGGATAGAATAAACCCCAAATAAGGAATTGAAGAAACCTGAAACTCGCACTTACTAGGTTTCACAAGTAGATGGTTTTCTTGAAGTCGGTCCAGTACCTCGTGAAGATGAACTAAGTGTTCTTGTTGCGATTTTGAGAAGACTAGGATGTCATCTAAATAGATGATCACTGAATGAAACAACAAATCAGAGAAAGTACGGTCCATAAATCTCTGGAATACAGTGCGGCATTCACCAATCCGAAAGGCATTACTCTGTACTCGTATAGACCGTAGGGTGTCCTGAACGCTGTTTTCCACTCATCTCCTGTCTTGATGCGCAAGAGATGGTACGCATTTCTCAGATCTAGCTTTGAAAATATTGTCGCAGCCTCAAGGATGTCAGATATAAGCGGCATCGGATAACTGTCCCGAATGGTCACTTTGTTGAGTCCCTGATAATCTATGCAGGGCCGAAGCTCTGTGGAATTCCTTTTGGCTATGAAAAACAGAGAGGCCCCTGCAGGAGATTTCGATGGTTGAATCAGGCCGTTTTTGAGATTGGCGTCCAAATATTCCCTAAGAACTACCTTCTCTCTGGAAGAAAGGGAAAACATCCTGCCAAAGGGCACTAATACTTCTGGGATCAGGTATATGGCGCAGTCTTCAGGGCGGTGGGGAGGCAGATCATGTTCAGTCTTTTCCAAGAAGACTCGGTGATAATTCTGAAATTGTGGTGGAATCAAGTGGATTGTCCGAGATTGCAAGTCAGCCGACTGTAAAACTGCTGTTCGGTAATGGGAGGATTCCAAACAGAATTGATGGCAATGTGTAGAAAGGAAGCTGAGAGAGTTCTTGGTCCAGTCAATTGTAGGGTTGTGTTGATGCAACCAAGGTATCCCCAAAATAATGGGAAAGTGTGCAGCTCGGATAATCTTAAAGGAGATATTCTCTTTATGATGTTGAATGGTAACTTGAATGGGTTCTGTGGAATGAGCAATGGGACCGGAGCATAACGGGGTACCGTCGACCCCTTCAACCTTCATTTTTTCTTTGTTGGGTAGACTACTGATGCTCATTCTTTCAGCCCACATAGTGTCCACAAAATTTCCCGCAGCCCCACAATCAATAAGGGCCATGGTTTCCACAGATCGCTCTCTCCAGGACAAATGTAGGGTAAGTACCATCAGGCGTGTGTCTTCTGTCTGACTTGAGGGTTTATCGAGAGAGATACGTAGGGACTTTCTGAAACTCCTCGAACCATGGTCCCCCCTAGGTTTGAGGCGATCCATTTCCCGAACGCCTTGGTGGGACATCTGGACAGTTCCGCAGTAGATGTGTTGATGATCCGCAGTACATGCAGAGACCCGCTTCTCGGCGTCTCCTCCGTTCCTCTGGAGTTAACGGGGACCTCATGGATCCAATCTGCATAGGTTCTTCCTTTATGCAGGTTCCGGAAGAAGGTACGGGAGTCTCTGGGGGGCTGGGAAACCAAAAGTTCCTCTTCCCTTTTTCTTCTCTTGTCTGCGTTCATTAATTCGATGTTCATTCTGCAGAGTGACGATACAAGTTCAGAGAAAGAGACTGGGCGGGGAACCCGGGCCAATTCATCCTTCAATTCCTCTTTAAGCCCCCTACAGAAAAGAGTGAATTTGGCTTGTTCGCACCAGGTAGATTCTATGGCTAATCGTTTGAACCTTGTAATGTAGGTCAAGAGATCCATCTTTCCTTGGTGTACCTCCAACATTTCTTCACAAGCCATGAATTTTATTTCTGGCCTTTCAAAAGTTTTCTTAAGATGAGCAAGGAAGGCATCCCAATCTCGTAAGACTGGATCATCGGTGGCAACCAGGGGGTTGGCCCACGCAAGTGTGTTACTGGTGAGGTTGGAGATGACAAAGCCCACCTTACTAAGGCCGGTAGCGAAAGTGATGGCAAAGTGCACATTGCAAGGTTCGATGAATTCTTTGAGAGCCTTTGGTGTACCATCAAATTTACTTGAAGCCAGTGGCAGGGATGGTAGGTCGGAGTTGCGTGGCTCCCTATTAGCCACCAATTGACAGAGTACATTGTTCTCTATTTTTAAATTCTGCACTTCCTGGTTCAGGTTCCGAACTTCTACATTAAGAGACTGGACTGCTGCGACCAGTTCCTGGATCTGTTCGGGGGTCGCCATACTGGAGTATGTTTGGCGTTGCAAACTGTCACAAATCTCTGGTCTGTCCGTAATGTCTAAGTCACTTTCCAATTCGGTCTCCTCCCCCTCCTCCTCACCTGATAAAATGACCTTCTTAACCTTCTTCTTTCTTTCTTTCTTTACTGTAGGATTTCTTTTTTAGTAGATATGGTCTACTGCAAAATGACGCCACAATGGTTGTCGGCAAATTCCGGAAACCAGTGGCCCCGGATCCACAATAGCCAGAGGGGAAAAATCCAGGTAGGCAAAAAACCCCGAACTTCCTCGATACCGAATAAAGGAGCCCTGATGACTTTCAGAGGAAGAGATTGGTCCTCAAGCATCCACGAGAGCCAGGTAGTGTCAGTGCGGACGTCCTCTGCCGTGGAAAGGAAGACTTCCAGCGTATGAGGCAAACCAGGAGAAGAGTGGATGTGGGGTCCTGAAACCCAGAGAGAGGCAAAAAGTAAGTGCTGAGGCAGAGAGAGGCAAAGCACCAGGATCCGTGAAAACTGAACGGGCCCAGAGGAGCAAGAGAGAACTAAAGACAAGAGCCAGGCAAAGAGGGGACCGTCTGAAGGGCGAAACAGGATGGAAGAAACAGAAGAGACGAGAAGGACGGGCAGAAGCCCAAGGAAGGACAGGGGGGCTCAGAAGAGCCAAGAGAGAAAACACAGTGTATTAACCAGCAGAGTAGAGCAAAGTTGCAATGCGAGTTGCCCGCAGAGGCGGAGCCCTGATAACCCTGGTGACGGCCATCTTGGGAAAAACTAGCACGCAGCCTAGCATTGTGGCTCGAACATGGTGGAACAACTCAATGGCGGCCGAGCCTCCATCGATACCAATGCTTCGGCGCATGACATACAGTGCCAGTGGAAGGCAGTGCAGCCATCCCTTCTTCAGAGTAAGCTTCAACTTGGCTCTCATTTCCTTTAACAAGCCATTGAGCTTCTCACATATGCCATTCCCTTGAGGATGATACGCTGAAGAAAACTTGTGCTTTATACCAAGCAACAAGCTAATCTGTTCAAATACTGCATTAACAAAATGAGGACCATTGTCTGACCTCATGACTTCACACACTCCCCATCTGGGAAACACCTCCCTCTCCAGGAATTTGGCTGCACTTGTAGAGTCTGGGTGTGCACATGGGCATGATTCTATCCATCTAGAGAATGGACACACCACAACAATTAGGATCCTGTATCGATTACATACTCGAATCATATTGACATTATCGATATGCAAGAGCTGAAAAGGCCCGTTAGGCCTTGGGATAACTCCTCTAATCACATGTAGTTTATGCCCAGCAGTAAACTCCTGACAGATCATACAGTTTACCATAAAAAATGCAACGTGTTCTGCCAAGTTCAGTATGAACCAGTCTTCGGCAATGGTTGCTGCTAGATTCTCCTTTGTCATGTGCACTGGATAGTGTAACTGTTCCAGTGCTATTTTCAACAAGGCTGTAGGCATCACCGGTTTACCAGTGCTGTCTTGTTGCAACAGCTCTCGGAGGGGTTTAAAGTACACCCTCGTCGTTTCCATAGGTTCTTCTCTTCCTGTGGTACTTCTCCTTGGAGCTCCATTAAATGGGTTTTTGCCATATTGATATAGCCTTCCGGCTCGCTTCGTGCAACAATCATTCTCTAATGCACATCCGTTATTTCCACATTCATTATCGTTTCATCTTTGGCCGCCACACGCTTGGCTTCAGTATCTGCTGCTTGATTTCCAAGTGAGATAAAATCTGTCCCTTTCGTGTGGGCAGCGCATTTCATGATTGCTATGCCCACTGGGAGTTGTAGTGCATTAATGAGCCTGTTCAATAATGCTGCGTGCTGCACTGGCATGCCATCCGCTTGGAGCTAGCCCCTCCTTTTCCAGCGCGCTAGGCCTGCATGCACTGTCCACGTCACACAGGCTGAGTCACTGTACACCGTTATTTCCTAGATTGCGTGATTCTCGATAGCGAGTATCAACGCCAATAATTCTGCAGCTTGTGCTGAATAATAGGAGGGTAATCGTGCACTAATAAGTACTCAAAACTCCCCATTTTCCATGTGCTTTACAAAAGCAGCGCCTGTATATCTCTGTCCATCATTTTGATTGATCCTCGAAGAACCATCAACAAAGACGATTTCTCCTTCTGCCAATGCATTTTCTTGTACTCTGGGAATCTCATCATAAAATTCTTCATAGTTCGCACAATCATGTATTGACTCTCCTTCAGTGACTGGCTCTGCTATAAACATAGCTGGGTTCACTATTTTGCATCAAACTATTTTAATCGTTGGATTTGATATGACAACTTCATAAGCAGAAGCTCTCTGAGATGTCAATGTCCCTTTCAGTTTCTCTAAAATGGTAAATAATGTGTGCTTCACAAATGACATCATAGAGCATCCCATCACAATGGTTGTAGCCTTTTCTATGCCGAACGCTGCAGCAGCTAAACTTTGTTTCACACAGGAAGTGACCCCTCATCACTGGGTCTAGATTCTCACTGTAGTATGCCAGGGGCTTGTACCCCAGCGTGGTTTTCTGTGTGAGTACTGCTGCCACATCACTGCCATTCGTGTGTGAAAACAGGTAGAATTCCTCTGCATAATTGGGAATCCCTAAAACTGGTGTCATGCAAATGGCCTTTTTTAGTTCAACAAACCCTTCTTCCATGGTCTCGGTCCACACAATTTTTTTTTCGTTCACTGTGCTTTCTTTAAGGCTTGTAACAAGGGCGTGGTATAAGAGCTGTAGTCAAAGACCCATGCCCTCACATAATTACATAATGCTAGAAAACTCTGCATTTGTTTCATTGTGTGTGGCTTGGCTGTCTTTGAAATGGCTTCAGCTCTTTCAGGGGAAACCTTTTTCCCCTCGTGTGAGATCAGCTGGCCTATCTACAGCACTTTTTGTTGACAATACTGTAATGTTCTTTGTCAACTTGATATCCTTTCTCAGCCAGTATAGTTAAAAGCTGAATAGAATCGTGTCTGCACTTTTCTTCTGTTGTGCTGCAAATTAGAATGTCATCTACGCATTGCAAGACAACACTCTCTTATGCAATATTGCTTAAATCCATCTGCAGGACTCGGTTGAAAATCGAAGGAGACTCACAGTACCCTTGAGGCAGCCTTGTGCTTTTCAGACAAACTTCTCTGAACGTAAACAATGTCACATCTTGTGAGTCTTTCCGCAATGGGATTGAGAAAAAAGCATTTTTCAAGTCAATCACCGTGAAATACCTTGCCTCAACAGGTATATTACATAGGATCGTGGACGGGTTCGGGACTAGAGGGAACTCGGCGTCGACTAGCTGGTTTATTGGTCGTAAATCCTGGATTAAATGTCAAGACCCTCCCTTTGATTTTTTAATCGGATAAACCTAAGTATTGCATGATGACTCTGACATCACTAAGATGCCCTGCTCTATCATGGCAGAAATTGCATTAAAAATCCCTTCATCTGCCTCCGTAAGGCAGACATGGGATACTGTTGTGCTTTTGGTAAAATTGCTCCTGGTTTCAATTTAATCTTCACTTCTCTGACTCCTTTCAGTAAGCCTACGTCATAAGGGCATGCAGTCCATACTGAGACAGGTACCTTTGCTATGTCATCATCAAAATATTCAGGACGTTTTTGTGCCAGCATCATTCTCTGAGGCACCTCTCTTTTGATCATTTGCACCCAATAAACGAGATTAACCTCAACTGTCATCTCATCTTCACCTGTTTGCTCGTCAAATAGATCGTCATCGGTGACGTTGGTCAATCTGTAACCTTTCCCAATGGCGATTACTGCACACCATTGTCTGCCTTCATCATCACAACCATCAAGCAAGGCCATCTCTCTTCGCAGTATGGCTGCTTGTATTGGCAAGGGAAACACTCGTCCCTTTTCCTCACGCATGGGTATTCTTGGCCTAAACAGAAACTCATCTGGGGTTCTCATTGTGTTGTCTGCAAGGCCTGGTAGCCATGACATTAATATACGCACTCCATCTGTGAATATTTCTGGTTCCAATGAAACAGCTCTCATAACCATTTGTCTGCATATGCTCTAATCATTTCATACAAGTTCAAATAATGCATTCCTGGAGTTGAGCATACTGTGCCCTTTTCTGTGAACGAGATTGTCATGTTTAACTTTGTCATTAGGTCTCGTCCCAATATATTCACTGGTGTCTGCCTTTAATATAGCATGGCATGCTCATGTCACATACTCCTATGGAAACTGGAAGTTCTTTCGTAAAAGGAACACAATGTGTTGCTCCTGTCAAGCCCTGAGTATTTATGGCATCGCAAGACAAAGAAAACTTATCTTCACATATACAGGAGCGTGTCGCACCCGTGTCAACTAAGAAAGAATATTTTTTATCCCCTATACAGACATCTACCCTTGGTTCCTCGTGAGGGGTCGGTGTCACTGATAGGATAGAACACATCAGGTCTCCCAGTGAGCTGTCCTAGTCCATATATAATCTTGTCCCATTCTGAGTGAATGGATTTCCCCCGTCACTTGTGGCATCTCTTATTCCCGAATTCAGTACCTGACCTGTGCCTGTTGTTTGTAACAGTTGCAGTGGCGACTGTTGAGACTGTCCCTGTGGGAAATTTGTCACCTACTGCTGTGGTTGCAAGCTTTGATGTACTCCTGGCGCTTGCTGCTGCACCGTGTGATTCTGTGCAAACCCATTGCCCCCCTGCTGCGAGAACGCAGAAGGATTCACCATCCCTCCTCTTGTGAATTGGTCATTTTGCACCATTCCTTTACTACTGCACGTGCGTGCTAGATGCCCTGTCATCCCACATGTCCAACATGTTGGCAGTGGTCTGAATATTTACCCATTTTACATATCCTGGTTCTGCTTTGAATATCCTGAAAATCTCCTTGATTGTTTTGAAAAACTTCCTGATTACTCTGCCATCCTCTTCCTCGGAAGCCTCTTCCCCTTGGGTAAAGCCTGTTATTGCTTTGATCAAACTGCCTTTAATTATTGATCTGCTGTGTATCTGATCGGTCAGTGTTAGTTATCTTTGCCCCCTCAATGGCATACTTTTTTCTGCACTAATTTAGCCTCCTCACCTTTTCTTGCAGAATTCTTTTTGCGATTCTTCTCTTGCAGCAATCTGCAATAGTGCCCGATGGTCAACTGTATTTCAGACCATGACTTAGCCTCAATCCCTACCAATTTCTTGAGCTGCTTCTGTACCTGTTCTGGCAGACCTTGACATAATATATGGTAAAACACTGGTATAGATTTCGCCCAGGATTCACGAGTTTCCAGCACCAAGGCATCTTGGAAATTCTGAATGTAAAGCAAAGGATCATCTGACTCCTTCATCTTACGTGTCATTATAACTCCCATATTAGAAGTGTCTGGATATAGCACTCGAAGCGCTTTCCATACCGCGGTTTTGTAATTGTCAAACAGCGCTCCGTCATGCGCAGTATTAACTGTGGTCACCCCAGGGTAACCTGCACGTGTCCAGACATTGTCAGCTCTATCACCAAGTATGGCTAACGTGTTTTCCCCCCATCATTTTTTCTAACCCATGTATCCATTTCCCGGCTCCCGATGTCAACAGTGGGAGCTTATTTTTCAGGTTTTCTCTATCCATGTGTGGCCAAGGTATATATTGTGGCCTTGTGCCTCCTTTTTCTAGTAGAGGGAATTGTGACACATGATACTCCTTTTCCTCTCTCATCATTTTTCTGTCTACTTCAGGGGTAATATTCCTGCATCGCCATCTACCTGCCGATGTCCTTAATCTGCTCACATAGGGTGGTGGAGTCACCCCCGTCTGACTGTATGATACTCCTTCATGCCAATCTGATTGTATGGCTAACTCCAAGGCTTTAGGTGCAGATCCACTAGAATCCGACCAGCTTATTCTTTTTCCCCTAGAGAAGCATTTTTTGCATCTTCTCTCGTCTTTTCTTTCTTCACATTCTTCTCTTTCTGCGTCCGATATTGTCTGTGCCCAACTTGTGCAACTTCTCTCATCCTCCTCATTCCTGTTCAGAGTCAGCCTATCTAAGGACAGCTCTCTATTTCTGCTACTTCGGGAGGCGTCCTCAGTATTGTACAGCTGAGTGCTCTCCAGACGCTCATCTTCTCCTTTCCCTTGGGATACCTTTTCTCGCCCCATCTCATCATATATTCCATCAATTGTTTCTTCGATGCTTCTGGTGTCGAAGTCATCTTTGATATTTGCCACAGACGCGCCTGGTATTGAATCGTACTCAGGGAAGAATTCTTCTATATCTTCCCAGTCTACTACTGGATCAGGTTTTTTAACCTCTCTTTCCAGATATTCGAGATCCTGTGCTATCTGTCTTCGCTTACGGTCAAGTGGCACAGCGATTAGAGCGCTCGCTTTGACATCCGTGCAGAGCCTGCTAACGCAGGTTTGAATCCCGGCAGGGCCAAACTCAGCCTTTCATCCTTCCGAGGTTGATAAATGAGCACCACACACTGTGGGTAATAATAAGCAGCACTCAGATACCTCAGGGTTCGTAGCACTATATAAATGCCAAATTATTATTATTATGTTCTATGTCATCGTCAAAGTCTCTATGCTTCCTCGCTTCCTCTCTGACCCTGTCTTCTTCTTGCTTCCTCGCATCTCTTCTTTCATTTGCCCTTCGCATTTCCTCATCTCTTTGTCTTTTTATCCTCTTCTCCCGTATCTTTTGTTCTTCTTGTTCTATTCGCCTTTGTTCTATTCTATCCAGATCATCAGCTGTTCTCTGCTTATGATCGCGTTTTCTTTGTTCTTCTGCCTTTTCCTGTTTTCTGACCTGCTCATCACAATATAACTGCTCTCGGTTCTGTCTGTCCTGTTTCTTAGCCCCTTTGTCTCTTAATCATTTTACTTTTTCCTTCCCTTCCCTTTCTAATTCATCTTGTTCTCCTTTTGTCTCATATCCTCAATGTTCCATCGAGTTTCAATAAAAACTGATTTCCCATACTTTCGTTCTGTGCTAATGCCGTCTCATCAGTCCTATCCTCATCTCCTTTCCATCTCTTTTCCTCCCTTCCTGTATCTAGAGATGCACTTGCTTGTGCTTGGTCTCCTTTTTCCTTTTCGCAACTCTCCTTGTCCTTCGGGACATTGGAGGTAATATCTCTTCCTCTGTCTTTCTCTGGGCTTTAGTCACTACTTTGCGTAGGCGACTCATATGACGGGTTGCTATATCCTGTGGCTGCTTTAAGTTCCCTCAGTGGGTAAAATCCTTTGTCTTTACTAGCTTCGCTTTTTGTTTCAGACGTGGCGGCTTGCGCAGAAGGCTCCTAACCTCCCTCTGTGCATATATTCAGGATCCAATCTAACGGTAGCTCTTCCTCCTTTTCCTCTTGGTACATTTTGCAAAGCTCCAAATTAGCTAGGCGTTTGTCTAACTTTTTGCCAGTATATGCAGTGTGCAAATATGTTGTCATGTGCTGCAGGGCCATTTTATATAGTGAGCCACCTTGGGGCCATGGCATAAGAATTTGGTTTGTGGTTCCTTTAACCCATTCTGCACTGTACTGTTTAAGCTTAGGTGCATGTTTCGGAAGCTGTTTGCACATGTGTATCAATGGGGTAATGTCTTCCATGCTTAACCTGTTTATCCTCTCCTCGATATAACACTTTGTTATGCTTTAAGTTTCACAAATAAGATCAACAATATGAGCGAGCACCAATCGTCGCAAGCTCCAATCCCGTTTTTCCAACAATAATTTCACTTCTACTTTTGTTAACTACAACCGTCAATCCATGCCATGCAACATTTTATCATCACAATCATGCTATTTAAAAAAAGTGTTTTACCTTATGATGTCACAGATCTACTAAAGCACATAAAACAGACAGACAGACTCCGCCCGGCTACACAAATGTCATGCCATCTGCTTCCTCAGATGCATCCTGCCCCTAATTTGTATTCCGACATGGAATTTAAGCCCATTTCTTTCAGATCGTCTTTAATTGATCTGGTCGTCTACGTCATCCTATTAGTTCAGGATTTTAAATGAAGGCTTCTGCTAGTGCTCTTTAAAGCCTAGGAACTTGGGTGTCTACTCTTATCTCGGTCACTCCTGGTATCTCTCTCTATTGCTCGGCCACCCTCGAGTCAATATTTTCCCCTTATATATACGTTATACTCTTACGCTGGCATTATTTTTGTTCCACCTCCCTCCGTTACCTTCTCTTTACTTGTTTTAAAGCATGCAACATTTTTGCCCAAGCATTCAGTCTTTTTCACTCACCGTTCGCATATTTTGCCTCTCCAGATGCTCAGGATCACCGCCTTCATTACCTCCTTTCTGTGCTGTTCGTCCGATCCGCTGCTCATAGACGTGGGAAGGGTTTCTTGGGGGAAAGCAAAGGTCCCTTCACACCTAACCTGCAGGGTTTTCAATTAAACTAACCACTATCTATGGGGACCTTCTGGTTCTTTCAGCGGGAAGGCAAAGGACTCGTGACATTGCCGAGGACCCGAAGTTACTTATGTCGACGGTCAATGGGTGTCTTATCTAATCTTAACCATCTAATCCCTGCTATCAAGTGAACTGGATGACCCCAGCCGGCCCATAAAACTCGGGGTCTCCAAACAGCCCTTTGAGGTGAGTAGCAGCACCCTCAAGATTGATGGGAATGCAGATTCATACTCTTGCACCAAATAATAATGACAACTCAATAGTTTGGCAAAGGGAGTCCATTTAATGACAAGTACAACAAACGGGGAGTTTAATGAACATCAGCAACCGCTCGATCTTCCTTCTCACTTAAACTCCACTTAATTTAATAAAAAACACAGTATTTATATCAAAAACTCGTCATCACTGACGCGCAATCTTAAAATACCTAACATGCAACGTGATTGGTTATAGGACGGTAACTCATAGGTACTATAACTGTATGTGGTAACAGGGAGAGGGGATTGGATAATCAATGTCGGGTGGGGCAACTAAGCCCATCCTTCAAAATGGCCACTATAAACGTCACTAAAAGTAGGACGCCTCATTGGTTCTACTAACTATAGGACCCTAGATTAAAGGGTCCACTATGATTGCATTGGCATCAACCCCACTCATACTTTTCCACTTGCGCCTAGCAGCATGCAGAATAACCAGCCAGGTGCAGGGAGTTAGTCTGCACCCCAGTTTTCCTCAAATTATGTTACAATCATTCATCACCTCAGTGGTCATGTGTCAATTACTTCTTTGTAGTTTGGCCTCGAGTCTGCTCTTGGTCTGAGAAAATTAAGGAGTATGGCTATGCCAGGGGTCCATGCGTAGGTGTGAAAGTCTCATTCCTTCCTGCCTGCCTTATCACCTGATTCAGACACAGTGAAATCGGCCTCTTCTTCATGCCTTTTCATGTATTTGATTTAATTCTGCCAGTCTTCTACCATCTGTGGCTTATCTTGACATTTCTGAACAGAATACTCTGTTCTTTTTCTCTTTATTTGTATCCACTGTTGGCCTCTTCCAGCCCGTTGCAACCTTGGCTTCTTGGCATGGTTGCCTTCAGCTGGGTTTCTCTCTG
This sequence comes from Ambystoma mexicanum, assembly GCF_040938575.1. NCBI lineage: Eukaryota > Metazoa > Chordata > Amphibia > Caudata > Ambystomatidae > Ambystoma > Ambystoma mexicanum. The sequence goes on along the minus strand of NC_090940.1, from coordinate 465,305,164 downwards.
TCTTAATTCTCAATTTGTTTGCAGCAGCACTCTTCTATTGAGACCTTTAGTAAGCTTTGTTCAATTCTGCTCATGTGCGTAGTGGATTTACACTCATCTATAAAGTGCTTTTGATGTAAATATATGTATAGTTGGCGCTTGCCACAATCTCTTTTACTAGTAAGCATAAGCAAGCTTCACGATTTCTTTGCTTCTTGCGGTTTCTTGTATCTGTACACATTTAAACTAACTTAATATCTTCATCGTGCATATGGCATAAGTTTCTGCATCTTATGATATGATATGGTAGGTTATTTATAACACACTTAATACCCAGAGTTTTCTAAGCACGGACCCAGGGTTCGAACCTGAGTTGCTCTGTACCATCTTGCTTCAGAGGCGAGCACGTTGCACCTGAGCTATCCTCCTGAGATTAACATTAATGTCTTAATCTTATGCTCACAATGTCAATTATCCATGGTATCTCGTCTCTTTGCCAGTATTCTCAGGTCATTATATCTTCTATATGTGCGCCCGTCCGATTTCTTATGACGTCACCATCCGTCTTCCTTTAATATCTTCTTGGCTTCTTCGGTTATTCCATTCTGACAAATGTCATTTTGTCTTGCCTGTAGATATGGCTTTCTCAATGGGTACCTTAGTGTCCAGGTTTTCTTAGGTGTTGGTACTTCAATAGGTGCTGTTAGTCTTATAGGCACTGGGCAGAGCCCAGCTGCGGCTCTCTGCTGGTTTATCTGTTCATCATACGTCACATATTTTGGTGTGAACGTACCTGGCACTTCAAAGGGGTGGCTGGAGTGTGGATGACACTTGGCACTTCCTCTTCACATGGTTTGAGTTTTTCTTTGCTCTATTTCTGCATTGTTTTCTACAGAGTTGCTTTTTGGTAGGCACTGTCTCATGTCTGTTGGAGAAAAAAGGAAAGTGTGGGTTTAGAAGTTGTGCAATGTATTTGTGTGGACTGTGCATGAGTGTTTGAATATGAAGGTAGGTATACGTAGAGGAGTGTGATTGTGCAAAGGGTTGTTAGTTTTGGTTGGGAAGGTTGTAGTGGTATGTCTGTGTGTTCCAGTGGGATAGGTTTGCTTCTGTGTGTATCACAGTGTAATGTGGTTGAAGAAATAAGGACAATATAATGTTGTTATAAAACTAGTGGGTAGTAAGGTACCAGTGTTCTGATGAGAATAGAAACAGTGGACCTGGCAAGGTGCAATGAGAAAGGGTGAAGAGACTTCTGTGAGGTTGGATACAATTGTCTAGGCTACAACAGAACAACACTGCACTGTGTGAGTAAAAGGCAGAATACTACAATAGTACTGCACTTAACTTTGGTGGATGTGAAGAGTTGGTTTCTGCTGGGTTTTATCTTCCAGCAGAGATGTCACTGGCTTTAAGGAGGCAGTTCTTTACTGCAATTGCAAAAGAAGGAAGTTAGTGGGTATGTGTGTTAATGGTACAGTAATAGCAGTAGGAGAACACATTGTTTTATATTCTAGGAGGATTTGTTGTCAGGAGGAGTTAGTGTGTGTGTGCATGCAATTGTACAGTAGTGCATACAAGTGTTAGCATTGTTGGAATGGGGCAGTGCTGCAGTGATAACTGTGGCATATGGGGCTGCATTTCTGAAGGATGTGAGATGTTTTTGCACTATTTGTCTTGGAAATGGATGAGTGGAAGTCATAGTATTGTGAGAACAAGAGCAGAAAGATGTAGAGAATGGAAAGCAGAATGTTACCGTGTGTAGAATTTTCTTAACTTTGTGACACATGGATGTTCGCTATATGAGTGCAGAAGTTGTTTTGTGTTGTTTCATTTATGTATCCAAATATGTACATAGTGGTGTTTCCAATATAGACATGCATTGCTTTGCTTTCCTCTCAATGGTGGAATTGGTGAATTGTGCAATGCATTTAGTTGCCATGATTTGCTAACATGCTTGTGGTTTCCCTTTTTGTGTGCATTGTGGGCATTTTACAAAGGATCTGGCATTTGAATGTTTTGTGAAATGTTCCCAATGTGGTTTTTCATGAAAAGATCACTGGCAGTGGTGCTTGAATTGAAATATGTGGTTTGTAGGTGTCATGCTAGTGGGCACTACAAGAAAAGTGGGAACGCAAACAGCAGTGTAAGTAAGTGTCAGTTCATTTGAGGAGATGGTACCAATGACAGTATGATTATTGAGTAGGTTATGGAGGGTAAGTGGAAGTCACCCTGTTCATATGCATGCAATCTATGTACTTTCAATGGATTGGTAATATACACATACATGCCAACCGTTCCAAGTTAGGTGGGAGACTCCCGATTTTTAGATAAAAAAAGATTATAATTTATTTTGTAGTCCCGCCTGAAATAAGTAAAACCCTAATGCATTCCTATGTGGAAATTCTTCCGCTTTTTGGAGTTGAATGTCCCAACTAGGTAGTCCAGAATGTTGGTATGTATGCATAGATGCAGTTTTTATTTTCTCTGTACATTACAAAACATATGCATACCTGTAGTTTCTGTTAATGGATGAATCTGGAAGTAGAAATCGTGCAGTTTCACAGTAGTTTTGGATGCAGGTGCTTGGGAATCATACAAGACCTGTGTTCTGAGTTTTTAACTGTAGATCTGCAGTCTTGTAGTGAGTTGATAGAGTTAGATGTCGAGATCTTGGATGTGATTGGTGGATGGTTGTGGGACTGCTTACCAGTAGCCAATGAGAGAGTGCTGTAAAATGTGAAGTTGAAAGGGAAAAAGGGCTGCTGCAGTGTTACGGGATCAGCGACCACCGCAGTAGTTCGCGGATCACACGTGCCACATCTGGGGCTTCTCAGCATGCATGGCATGCAAATGGGACTGTAGGGATTATCCAATCAGGTGTTCAGGGTGTGCTTAACAGGAAGGGAGGGTAATACGTTTTTCATTGCTGTGTTGGTTGTGTAGTGAAGATGGCTGTAGTTATTGTGTGGATAGTGGGAGATTCATTTGTTTGGGATCTGGAGAGCTATACAAAGGCAAGAGGGTTTACTGCAGATCTTGGTTTTCCAGGTCTGGAGTCTTTATGGTGCAGTGTGCCTGGCCACAATTTGCAGGCACTGCTTGCCATTTGCAGAAACATGGCTACTTTTGGTAGTCCTGGTGTTTTGGTGGTGCACTGTGGAGGAGACCGTTTGGGCTACATCAGTGCTCCAAGTTTGGTTTCTGTATTGAAGTTGTTTGTGAAAGACCCAATGGTGCTGTTCCCTACTGCAAAGGTGTTTTTTCAGAAATAATACCAAGAGCACAAGGAACACTCCCAATGTCTTCAATCCCCAGCAAAATATCAGAAGGTGTCTTGTTAATAGAGGCAAGGGTGTAGTTTTGCGACATGCTGGGATGTTTGTTTTCTCCTTTGGGAACATTGATTCCCTTAATGTGCACTACTTTACTGGAAATGGTGTTTCGTTGTCCTTTCTTGGAAATGCCAGTTTTTTTGGGAATCTAAGGGATGCTTTGCAGAGGTTGATGTAAGGCAGTAAGGAGAAAAAGAAGAGAAAAAAATCTGAAAAAAATAGAAAACAAAAGGTGTTTCTTCAGTAGCATGTTAAACACCCCACCCCCTTGAATTGTTCGATTTATCCGTGAATCCCACAGTAGGTCGTGGATCGCACGTGCCACATTCAGGACTTTTGAAGATGGTAGGCATGGAAATGGGAATGTGGAGGCCAGGATATTGGTCAATAAGGTTTCCTCTGTGTGGTGTGCAAGAAGAGACTGTGGTAGACGGTCTGTTTGCTGAGAGTAGTGCAGATTGCTATGGCTATGGTTGTGTCTCTCAGGAGGCAGAGTGTGTGGATTTTGGGTGACTCGTGGATACATTGGTGCAGGTGTATATAGAGCAGTGTGGAGAGGGTGCACATCTTGGATTCCCTCATGTGGATGTGCACTGGTATGGAGTGCGTGACATGAAGTGGCTGGATTTGCTTCCACTTTGTGCCACTTTGGTGATGCAGCATCATCCAGCTGTTATTATTGTCCATTGTGGAGGGAACAGTTTAGGCCATGTTACTGTAATCTCTCTGCCATTTGCAATGAAGGAAGCATTTGGGAAAGTTATGGACATGTTCCCAAACTCTCGAGCATTGCCTAGAGACAGATGTGGCTGTGCTCTTCAGCATTTGGTCCGCAAATGGAGAAAGCCAGATGCAATGTCAACAAGGCTGTTTGTGCATTTCTGCGAGATGTTGGTATGTCTTCCTTCGACAATGAAAATATAAAATTTTGTAGCACCAACATTTTCCGCAGAGATGGAGTCAACCTTACAGGTGGTGGCAATCATCTTTTTTTACACAATATTCCAAATGCTCTGCTGCCGTGTTTAGAAGCATAGAAAGCATTTGTGGCGTAGGTGTTTGCAGTTCAAAACTTCCAAGAACAAAAATAAAACCCCCAAAAAGGCTCTTCTCAGAGCCACCACTTTGTCCCAGAAAAGAATGGAATGGTTTACATGCTGCCACACCCTACATGCTTTGGATGTCTGTGGACCACCGCGCTGTCCGCGGACTTCGTGGACAGCGTCGGGGCATAGATCATTTCATTGGCACTTCTATTTTTAAACCATGAAAGATGGCTCTGAAAAGAGCCTCTTTTTTTGTGATTTGTGAATTCTAAAAACATTTTTAAACATGACACACAAGGGAGGGGAGGGTAGGGAGGGTAGGGAAGGGGCACCCACCACAGGGATAAGAAAGGGCAGATAGAGAGTGGAAGATGTTGGGTGTCCCTCATTGAGATATGGGGCAGTTTCCTTCATGGTCACGGAACGCAGCTTCGAAACCACTCCGGAACTGCTCACCCCTGCAGAGTGCTGTGTCACAGTACACACACAATAGTGACCTTTGAAATGTAAGGATCTATTGCACTGCGTATGGCCTGTGAGGCTGTTGGAGGGATCTGCTGCCCTGCTGGAGTGTCCCTTGGGGTGAGAAGAGCAGATGTTGAGGATACTGTAGTGGAATTCAACCTACTACCCTGTTCGAAGGGGACGACCCTCCAAACTGCTTATTTGTGATTGGATCTCAGGTGTCACCGCAGGTAGCCAGTCCCATAACTGTCCAGCCCATATTTGCCACGACTGAGTACCATCAGGCACTCATTGCAGCGAACCTTGTCCGCTCTAGCCTTGGGCTTATTTCCAACGGTGGTAAAGAGCTTCCACACACAAGACTCACGTTGGGAGGTGCTAATGGGGAGTTCTACTATCTCATTCTCTTCGTCCTCTGTTTCCTCCTCTGCATCGTCATGCCTGTTCCCTTTCTATGCTCTTGGGGAGGTGGTGGTGATGTTGGTGGGGGTAGGGTTGGTGCTGAGGCAGAGGCAGCAGCAGAGGTAGACATGGATGCCATTATCCAAGTAAAAGTCGCCTGGACCCAGGAACAGAGCAATCTGCAAAACAGCAGGAACAGAGTAATATGCTAAACAGCAATCTGCAGTAGTCATGGAAATTTAGCAACACCAATGCCAATTGCAGCCAAGTGGTCTGAGCCACAATCCAGCAGTAACAATGCAGCACTAATCCAATAGTACCAATGGCAATCACACCAAGTGCTCTGTCATGAAATCCAAAAACAGAATGACGTGGAGCTGGGGTGTGGCCTTTTATAGGGGTGCTGGGGAGTGCTTTGCGTACAGTCGTACACTTTGCGGGCACTTTGAACCACAAGCTGGGCTCAAAAAGTTCCAGAAAGTGTTCAGATGGCTAGTGGCATAGTCTGGGACATCTGAGGGGAAGAGGGAGGTGACAACGGGACACTCATAATGTGCCCATTGTTACCTCCCTCCCCATTACCATTGAGCCCTATAGGGGCTCAAATGGGAATGGGGAATTGTTCCTGCAAGGAGGACTTACCGGGTCCTCCTATGTCGGAGTAACCCGGTAAATCCACATTGCAGGAATTAAAGGAGGCCGGTTTGTATTAATAGCTCCATAGCTACCTCCAAACTCGTAATGAGGCCCATAGACACAGAGCAACAATGTACACATAACTTTATTTACACAAATAAATACACAGAATTAGGAAAGGGAAGGGGTAGCAGAAATTGAAACATATTTAGGGGAATTAGGGTTTTCCACAGGTGGGGCTCCATGAGAGGAAGGGATTAAGGTCTCATCGTAACATATTTGTTTGCAGGGAATTTGTGGGGATGGTTGGCTGGGATATGGGGAGGGGGTACATGTGCAGGTGGGGCAGTGGTACTTAATTTTGTCCATATGTCCCTGTACAAACATTTTACAGCAGCAAAAGTGTTCAGCAATTGCTCAATTTTTGCGTCAAGGCTCTCAAGCTTATTTTCTACAATGTTCCTTTCATTTTCTATGTTGCTGTTTCTGGCCCATTGTCGGTATTTCCTGTATGCACTGTTAAAGAAAAAAATATGTTTCAGGTACATGTGCAGCAATGTGTATTACATTTCTTACTTTTGAAACTGCACTATGTACCATTGGAGATACTGGTCCTCATTACGAGTATGGAGGTAGCCATGGTGCTATTAGCGCCATGACTGCCTCCATACCAGGCTCAAAAACCGGGTCCCTTCAATGAGGAATAACCGGGTCATTCCAACATTGGAGGACCTGGTAATTCCTCCTTGAAGGGACCATTCCCCATTCCCATTTGATCCCCCATAGGGCTCAATGGGAATGGGGATGTAGCTAATAACGGGCCTGCTAATAGCGTGCCCGTTATTAGCTCCCTGGTCCCTTAGCGGCTCCTGCTAAGGGCGCCTGGTAAAACCAGGCGCCCATAGCGGGACCCGCTAAGGGACCTCGGAATATGGAGGTAAGGGATTACCGGCACCCTTACCGGTGCTGGTAATCCCTTACCTCCAACCTCGTAATGAGGCCCACTGTCTTCACTCATTTCTTCATGAGGAACATTTTCTTCCAGCCACTCCAGGGTGCTTGCCATTTCTGTGTAAAAACATTTAAAACATTTTTTTAGTACTACTGTACACAGAACAAACTACAGTTATTGAAAAAAATGTAGTGCCTTTGTGTTTTGAAACCTTTCCACTTGTCTCGCTGACAGTTGCTTCTGAGTTTGTATGTAATGGAGCATTAAATAAAAGTCTCCGGAGGATAGCTCAAGGACAACTTGCTCGCCTTGGAAGCAAGACAGCACGGAGCAACACAGGTTCGATCCCTGGGTCCACGCTTAGAAACCTCTGGGTAGTAAGCGCGTTATCAATAACCAATCATATCATATCATTGAGGTAATAATGTTGGAAGCGCAGGTTATTTTCTTGCTTGGTGCATTCCATTATGTTGCACACTCTATACAGAGTTTGTAGATTTATACATTTTTTCGTTAGAATTCAATTCTGTGTTGGTCTTCAAAAATGTTCTGTTTCTTTGCTGTATGCTACCATAATGTGAAACAACCCCCGCGGTATTGGGCAGTGTGGATGCTGCCAGATACCTGCGAACAGTCGCATGGTCTGCGGGCTCTGCAGTTATTAGCATTGGACCAGGGGGTTCAGTATGTTGTATGGTATATGTATACAGATTAAGGGTTTCATGGTAAACACCTGTTAAATTCAGTAAAAAAACTTTGTTAAAGGGACGTTATTGTTAGTTGCGCTAATAAAAACCTATCAAATTCAGTAAAAAAACATTGTTAAAGGGATATTATAGTTCAGTTGCCCTACTAAAAACCTATCAAATTCAGTGCAAAAACTTTGTTAAAGGTATGTTATAGTTAGTTTGTACTATATTGCTATAAACACCATTGTATTACAGATTTCTTTCCAGTATAAGAACCTACTCATGCAGAAACATAGGCATTGTCTGCAGCATGCACCATAGAGGTGCAATATTCATAATCTTGTAATGTTGGATAGTAAAATGATGAATGCTTTCCTTTCAGAGTTTTGCGTACTGTGAAACATGTAATAAGTAGCTAATAATGCCTCACTTACTACATACTTGTACTACTAAAAGAGAGCACATTGCATACAAATATGGGGTATATACAAGGAAAGTAAAGTAAGCAAAAAAGCAGCAGTTTTATCAGAAACTGTTCTTAACCTAACTGATTATCTTCATGAACAGAAATGATTACTGTGTTTCAGGCCTGCTTTTCCCCCTATGTATATGCATCATATGATGCGACTGAACCCTAGAGAAAGTAGTGTAAGAACATATGAGAAGGGTAATGTCTACAAATACAATAACATTTGAATTTTCAGTTCCTGACTATCAGTGAAGAAAAACATCCTGCCCTGAATATGTCTGTAAACAAAAAAAGAGGGAGCTAGACATGTGATGTCATCAGTGATGGTTGATATAGTTGTTACATTGAATGGTCTTTCTGTGACTGCAAAGAAATATTGTGATCAGAAAGAGTCGCATTCTGGAAGTTCAAAAGTGCTTTGCTAATGCATCATCACATTTGCCACAGTCAAGATTCGATTGGCAGTCTCCAGCTGTGGATGTGTTGCTGATGCCAGTCCAGAAAAGATATGGGCACTACAGATATGAAGGTGATGGCCCCAGTAGAAGGTTCTGGTGCCAATTTAACACAGATGTGTTACAAAATGTTGTTGGCTAAATCCAGGAAAGTAGGACATGGACTAAGGTGGGATCTGGAAACAGGGTGTGGGGAAAGAGAAGGGACTACTCAGTCACATATATTTTGTCTCTGATTGAAAAGGATTTGCCACCAGTGAGGATAGTAACAAAACTGACTGTGATTACTTTATACAGCCCTGCCTCTGCTTTCTGGGGTTATGAACTACAGGCAGGATATTTGGGGAAAATAATGAAACACGGGTAAACCAGGCAGGGAAGGGTGCAGAGGGATTTGCACATCCCTATTTCGAAATTGATTCTGCAGGAAGTAATGGAGCAGACCAGGGCAGAGTGTTATTCCCTATTGGAGTGCTGATTGTTTTAGGCCATGTTCACTGTGATGTTCTTCAGTATATTCAGGGTTTTAGAGGGGTGCATAGAGTGGGACTGACAGATGTGGAAGTTGAGGGTATGGGATGGTGTGGCAAGGGAGTGTGCCTGATGGTTAGGACATGTAAAATGGACCAGAGGAGTAGATGCACAGTTATTATGTTAGGGAGGTCATATGTGATGTGTATTTGTCTGCTAAAGGTGCTTGAGTGATTGTTGGAATTGTGGCAGACAAGAGGTATTTTGTGGTTCTTCCTACATGAAGATGGGTCCAGAGTAAGGATAACCAGGTTCTGGTTGTGTTGCAAAGGTGATTGACAGTAATGGAGAGGAGCTCTTCTCTATTTGGGATACAGTCAGGTCACATTGAGTGGCCTCTGAAGGTGCCAGGTTTGGCAAGAATGAAGGTGGGTTGAAAACAGTGGACAGGTTGAGGTCTTGCAGGACCGTAAGTATATGGTATAGTTGGTATATACATTGTGGACGTAAATGAAGTCCCCATGTATCAGTGGTTGTGTGCTCATATGCTCAGGTACTGTCACCATAGTAATCTCAGCATCTCTGTCATCACAATTCTGGGAGGTGCAATCTGTCGGGATTTAATATTTAATGGCCCTAGTTAGTATAGTCAAATACTCTTTGAACTCCTCACCTAGCACGTCTGCAGCCCTATGTGCGTCAGAAGCACTTGTTACAGGGATATGGGAGCATGCATACACCGGCCAGTGACCACTTCATGAGGTGACAACTGGTGGTCTTTGCTTGGCTGCATGCATAGACTGAAGAGGGCCAGGGGCAAACAGGGCGCCCAGTTTTTCTTCAACATGGTACACAGTTGGATAACTTATTTTTAAGGATCCCATTTTTTTCCTCTACAACGCCATTGGCCTGTGGGTGGTAAATCGAAAACATCAGGTGCTTGATGCCAAGTAGTGCCGTAACGTGCTGGAATAATGTATTGAAGAAATGTGTGCCATTGTCTCACCTTGTCTCTCTCACACACCCCGTCGTGGGAAGACATCCCACACTAAAAGTCTTGCAGCACACTTGGTATCAGGGTGTGCACACAGCCCTGATTCCACCCACCTTGAGAAAGGACAGACCACTCCAATGAGGTACCTAGATCCATTACAACGCTCACCCATATCAGCGTAATCTATGTGTAATTCAAGGAACATTCCAATAGGGCAAGGAAAAGTGCCCCGTAACGTCTGTAGTGTCATCCCTGTACTGAAACTTTGACATGGAGTGCAATGTACGACCATATCTGTGATACTATCCTGAATATTTGGTACAAACCTGTCCTCCAGTATATCTGCTGCTATGTGCTGCTTCGAACTGTGAGATGGGTAGTGTAAATATTCAAAAGCTATGGCTAGCAGCTCCTGCAGCATTACAGTCTTCCCAGAGCCCTCCTGCCTCCATACCAGATCTTACACCCTCTCCGTAACCACAACTTTTTCTCCCTTTCAGGTGCCCTTCCTTGTAGTTCGATAATCTGGGAAATGGGCAATGCTTTGTAAGGTACTGGATGCTCACTTCCTAGTGGGGCAGTCACAACGTACTCAGTGGGTATTTCATTTGACAGATACAATGCCATTTTGACTGACACATCGGCAGCTGTGTTCCCCGTTGATATTTTGTCAGTCCTGTTGGTGTGTACAGTGCACTTAACAACCACCACAACAGACAGCTGTGATAAGGTTTGAATCAGTATTTCTAACAGTGCTGCATGCTGCACTGGGGATCCATCCGCCCATCGAAATCCCCTTCTTTTCCAGTGGGATGGTGTGATGCTGGAAATGCATCGGAGGGACAGGGCCTCTGTATCCTTGTCCTTTACTGCCTTTTTATTGTGTGTTCTGTTGTGTTTTCCGTGCAGGAGTTCATGTGGGACTCCTGGTGGTGCAGCTCTCTCTCTTTCGGTTTGGTGAAAAGACCCATGGGATACCCTTACGGCACCCATGGGTGGGGTTACAACCCTGTGCCCCTAGCGTATGTTTTTTTGGGCACCTGTGTGTCGCCGCAGAGCAGTGTATGGGCTGATGGCAGCTCCATGCTGAATTTGACAGGTGCTCTGAGTATCCTCCATTTTGGGATACCCAGGCCCTGCCATTGGAATCAGTTGATTCCTGATGGAAAACAAGATGGCCCCTGTGGCCTCTTGCTTTCTATTACCTGTTACCTTGTTTTCCCAAAGTCCTGGGAAGCCCTGACTCTGTCCCTTCCCCCTGACTGGCTGTTGGGTGGAAGTTCCATATATGGTGTTGTTGTGAAGTCCAGTCCAGACTGGCTGGAACCTTCCCAGTGACTGTATGTTGTAGTTACGCCCAGTGGGTGGGACCTGGGTGAATGGAGGGTGTGACCAATATTCACTTCTTGTTGTGGCTGTCTGGTTTCTGGTATGAGAGACAAAGACTGAGACAGCCCTGCCCGAAACTAGCCTGAATGCAGTGTGTGGTGTTGAATGGCTGGGTACTTGTCCCAATCCACATTCCTTGGTGTGAGTGTCTGAGAGGGAGGTGGATGGCCTGAATGCACTGTGTGCGTGATTGGCTGACTGACTGCATGAATGCCCTTCTGTATGATTGGCTGTGGGGCTTGGCCCAGCAGTGTGGATGAGAGACAAGATAGTATATCTGGGGACCTCTCACCACTGGAAATTGTTCAGAAGCTGTGTCTACACTTGAAGAGTAACTGGAACTGCTGATCCTCGATGCCCAGCTGGAAGATGAAGACTTGCTGTTGCATTTGCTTCGACCTGATCTGAAAGCTGCCGAACTCGTCAAGGACTGATCCGAGAGAGGACCTGGTAAGGCGCCCTCTTCCCGTGCTCAGAGGGACCATCGAGCACCGCTAACCTTCGCCAAAGCTCCCTGGAAGTCAGACCCTCGAAAGGCTGTCGACCCGAGACAGGACCGCTGAGGAGAACGAAGCAAAGCACCCGGACTTCGCCGCTGTCGAAGTCCATTGCTGTCGACCAGGGTTCGCAGGTTTGTGTAACCGCTGGAGGGCCGTCGAAGTTGTGTTGCCCAGCCGTGGGGAGCACTTGAATCCGTGCCGCCTGTTAAGACGGATTTCTGAACTCTGTCCTGGAGGGGCAGAGGTTCAGAAGGCCAGCCTAGTTTCTTGGAACAGGGTAACCTCTGGACAAGCCAGACCAATCAGGGTAGCGATCGCGGAGGTCAAGACTAGGTCTCAAGAGGGGTGAGGGTGACTGTAAGCCCGCAATGAGCACACAAAGCAAGGACACTTACAAATTACTCCAAGCAGGTGTTATATTAAAAATATATACACATTTATTACAAGGCCTTTGTAATATTGACCGTAGCGAGAAATCACAATAAAACTCAAGTAAACCAACACATACCAAACCAATACAATATATATACAAATACAAACTAGTCTAACGAGTTAGACACATGAAATGTGTAGACCACCTAGATTGGGAGGAAAACAGGCAGTGCGAATAATGATTAGACCCAGTCCGCCTTCAGAAGCACCTAACTAAAAGGAAGTCCAAGCCCTACGAAGAGTGGAGCCTTGTGCTCAAAAGTACCTGCACACGCTGGTGCCAACGGGCAAAAAGGGGAGTCTCTTCGAGGGAATCAGGCAGTTTAGTTTGGTGAACAAATGAAGATGAACAGAGCTCCGCGGCAAGCGCAGCCTCCACTGTGGGCAGAAGCAGAGCGTGAGTACGGGAAGGCGTGCTGTTAGACACAGCGGGGAAAAGCTATGGGCTCCTGCAGGAGGGCGACCAGTTCCTAGCGATGCTACTCACCGGTCCCCGATGCAAGCAGACCCAGGCTTCTCCACGTCAGTTTAAGTGCTGGCAGGCTCAGATAGGAAGAGAGCAGGGGATGTCTCGTCGTCGTGTAGGTTCCACAGCAGCAGAAGTTGAGTTGAGGACGTCCCAAACGCAGTGAACCCGCACAGTTTGTTACCACAGCAGGGCAACTGAGTGGCCGTGTGTATTTCAGCCAAATGTACACTACTCACTTCAGACCTGGGAATGCCAAGTGTACGAATCATGTGAGAGTGACAATGACTCGTAATACAACACAACCTGATGGCGGTTATAGAGCAAGACTCCTGGGTAGGCTGGTCAGTCTGCTGGATGGCCCAGAGACACTTCCGAAGGCTTACGTGCAGGAGATGGTGAAGATGCAGAGAATAGTTGTTCCCACTATTCCAAGGGATCGAAGTACCAGTACAGGCCTTCTCGTTCGATCAGAGGTAGAAAGGTTTTCACAAAGCGACAATAGTGCAGAGGAGCAGTCCTTCAGCGGGTCACCAGCGATTCCTCGGTTCAGCCTCGTGGTTGCAGGATACTTTGCTCCTGTATTCCTTTGTTCGTGAGAACTCAGGAGATCGACATGGTAGTGGCGTTTCCAGCCCCCTCTTATCCACGGTTCCCTTCGCGCCAAAACGGAGGGGACCCAATGGGAGATCCGCTCATAAAACACTTACACCATATATGGACCTATCACGGATCACGGGGGTCCCAGGCATTCACACCACCCTAGACTCTCTGGCACCCAGGATGTGTATTGGGACCAGACATCCCAGCCCCCATCCTGGAGGCACACACAAGGCCTGTAGAAGCCCGCAAAAGCATCAGTGTTTTGCAGGAAGGTACATGCCCAAATAAGGAAGGCCCTGGGGAGGCTCGACGTGGGGGAGGTGAAGGGGGCAAGACGGTCAGCGGACAGGACAAAGAGCCTCGTGGTCTGGCCATTTTGGGAGCCAGGCTACCATTTTGGGCTAAGCGCGAGAAACGCGCTTAAAACGACAAAAGGAGCTCAAAAACACAAGAAACAATCGCTGCCACCAATCCCGTCCGTGATTCACTTGCACCGTTCATTTACAATCCAAAGAGAGTATCTAGGGCCTGTAGAAGACTAGAGACCCAAGAGAGCAGTAACTTAGCTTACAGTGCCCTCTTGTGCCATGTTGCATGAAAGCTGCAACATGATAAAGAAACTACGGAAAACAACGTTTCCCGGTACTGACTGTCTTAAGGGCATGTCAGTTTCCCCGTAAGAATGGAGCGAAAGCCCAGAAGAGTGCGGCAAAAGGCTGCACTTCTCTGGCAAAGTCTTGATCATGGTGAAAACAACAGCAAAAAGTTTAGGGGTTGCCACATGGAAGGAAAATTACCCACAATTAAGAAATCTTTCCTAACACCGCCGACAACCGGAGCCGCAATCTCCTTTGCCTAAGAACATTTGAATCAAAGGACTCCCTTGTCCGCAACGTCAATCGCTTTGTCCTTTTGGAGAAAGTCGAGGACGACGAAGGCGCTGAGGAGAATCCGCCGGTGAGTTTCCTGCCACCTGAAGGCTACAAAGACTTCGACGACTTGACGCCCTTGCTGGCCCACAGTCCTTCTGAAACTCTTTGCGGTCCTGAACAATCAATCGCCGAGGTGCCCCGCACACCTTATCCTCGCAGGACGGCGCTGACGAGCACCACCTGGTTCGACGCAGCGGTCTTGGCACCCTTGTACTTCTCATCGCTGCCGTCGATGACAAGTTCACCATCTTCGACTGCTTTTTGCAGGCGTTAAAAACCAACCCGCAAAGGGACCCAGGGAGCTAATTACGGTACCACAATTTGCGGTACCGTAATTAGCGCCTTGCACATTCCCATTGAGCCCTATGGGGCAAAAGTGGGAATGGGGAAGGGCAATGGTTGAAGGGGGAATTACCGACCTGCAAACCTTGGAATGGGGCGGCAATACCCCTTTCCGCCAAGGCGGTGCCAGTATTTTACCGGCATGAACCATGGCGCTAATAGCGCCATGGTTCTCCACCATCCGTGTAATGAGGCCCTTAGTCAAACTCATAATTGGAGACAAGACATCAAAGCTTCCTGTCCTGGTTCAGGAGCAATGTCCCTACTAACATTCTGTCAGGTAATGATCTAGTAGAGTTGGGGTTGATCTCAGATGGTCTTCCCATGACTGCTGCTGCAGTCACTAGGTCACAGGTGACACAGGGTCTGGCTGTGAGTCAGGTACCCGAGCCAAAGGCGAGGCCTAAGGCAAGATGAAGGAAGAACAAGAAGGCCACCTCTGTGGAGGGAGCTTCTTCTCTTCCTGCTGTTCCTACAGCACCCATTGGGATCCATGCCTCGGACGGGCTGGGTCCAGTGGTAAACCCCGTCTCAACTGCTGTGGGAGAAGAGCCAGAAGACTCTCCTGTGGGAGAGGTTCTCAACCCGGAGGATCATCCCGATCTTCAATGCTTGTTAGCTGAAGGGGGACCCTCCCGGGCAGACTTCTGTAAGGGACAGAGAGAGTGCCACTCTCTCGAGGGTCTGAGAAAACAGGCCCTGTCCCAGGCACAAGGAGAAGTGCCTAGGACATTACGGATTTATTGGGAGGGTGAGCTCCTTGTTAGTGAACCCACTAAGCCTGAACCTGGTGCCCTCAAGAGGTTGGTGGTACCCCAGGTTTACAGGCCCTTCCTACTGCCGTTGGCACAGGAGGTGCCCTTAGCTGGTCATCTTGGTACGAAGAAGACTAAGCAGAGGCTCTCTGCCCATTTCTATTGGCCTCGGATGGGAGTAGAAGTGGAGTCCCACTGCAGGACCTGCCCAACTTGTCAGTTGTCTGGCAAGACTGGAGGCAGTGTCATTGCCCCACTGCAGCCATTGCGAGTGGTTGGCACACCATTTCACCCGTGTTGGATTCCCTAAGGAGGTTGTCTCTGACAGAGGATCCATCTTCATATCTAGTTACATGAAGACCATGTGGAAAGAGTGCGGAGTAACCTACAATTTCTCCACCTCTTACCATCCCCAGAACAATGGTTTGATTGAGAGATTTAATAAAACTCTCTAGGGCATGATAGGTGCTTTGGAAGAGCCCCTAAGGAGGAAATGCGATCTCCTCCTGCGATGCCTGCTGTTTGCTTACAGAGAGGTACCTCAAGAGGGTGTTCGTTTCAGCCCCTTTGAGTTACTCTTTGGACATCCCGTCAGGGGGCCCCTTGCCTGGATCCGAGAAGGTTTGGAAGCCACCCCTCCCGGTCCCGCCAAGCAAGTGGGGACTATGTGTTAGATCTCAGACGGAGGATGACACAGATGATGGGTCAGGCAACAGCGAATCTCAAGGCCAGCCAGGAATTGAACAAATACTGGCATGACCTTAAAGCGTTGCAAGTGGATTGGACTCCGGGACAGGAGGTCCTTGTGATGGAGTCCACCAAGCCTCGGGCATTGGCAGATAAATGGACTGGACCCTTCAGGATAATCTCCAAGATGGGCGAGGTCAATTATCTGGTTGACATGGGAATCCCAGGGGTAGCCTCTCAGGTATTCCATGTTAACAGGCTCAAGCCTTTCCACAGGCGAGTAGAAGTCTCATGTCTCTTGCTAGCTTCAGAGCAAGAAGAGGATGAGAGTGAGCCCCTTCCTGATTTGCTGTATAGCAACCCTCAGGATGGCTCAGTGGAGGGAGTGCATCTCTCTCCAGATTTGACAACAGAGCAGCAGAGGGCCTGCAGGACTTTGCTCCAGCAGTATGCCTCTCTGTTTTCACTGACACCGGGCCTCACACCGTGGTGTAAGCAAGAGATTGACACTGGTGACAGCGTGCCTGTCAAAAGCAGGAGCTACCGTATGTCAGATACTATTAAGAACAACATCCAGGCTGAGGTCGCCAAGATGTTGGATCTGGGTGTTATTGAACCCTCAACCAGTCCCTGGTCCAGTCCTGTGGTCCTTGTCCCCAAGGCATGTTCCCAGGCAGGTACCAAGGATTGGAGGTTCTGTGTGGACTACAAAGGAGTCAATGCCGTCACCAAAACTGACGAGCACCCATTGACCCGGGCTGATGAGCTCGTGGACACCATAGGTGCTGCCAAATGTGTGAGCACCTTTGACCTTACCTCAGGCTATTAGCAAATAGCTCTGACGGACCATGCCAAGGAAAAGACGGCGTTCACAACACCAGAGGGACTCTACCAGTTTAGGGTCATGCCTTTTTGGCTGAAGAATGCCCCTGCCACCTTCCAGAGATTGGTCAACCATGCGCTCAGTGGGCTGGAAGCCTTTTGTGTGGCTTACTTAGATGACATCGCTGTATACAGTTCCACTTGGGAAGAGCATTTGACACATCTGGGTAAGGTGTTGCAGGTCTTGAAAAGGGCTAACCTCACTATCAAGGCCACCAAGTGCCAGATAGCTCAGGGGAAAGTCACATATCTTGCTCATGTGGTAGGAGGGGGTCAAATCCAACCTCTCCCCAGTAAGGTATAGGATATACAGGACTGGGAGACTCCCACTACTCAAACCCAGGTGAGAGCCTTTTTGGGCTTCACTGGGTATTATCGCAATTTCATGGCAGACTATGGGACCATAGCTGCACCCCTGACAGCTCTGACTTCACCCAAACAACCTAGGATGGGTAATTGGACTGAATACTGTCAGAGGGCCTTTGATGGCTTGAAAGAAAGTCTGTGTAGGGCACCTGTGTTGTGTGCGCCTGACTACAGCCGACCCTTTATCGTCCAGACGGATGCCTGTGACACCGGAATTGGAGCTGTCTTGACCCAGTTAGATGACAAAGGGAGGGAACATCCTATCATCTTCATCAGTAGACAACTCAAGGGTAGAGAATTTAGGTGGGCTACTGTTGAGAAGGAATGTTTCAGTATAGTTTGGAACCTTAGGCATTTTAGGCCCTACCTTACGGGGTCTACCTTCAAGCTCCAAACAGATCATAAGCCCCTGAAGTGGCTTATGCAGATGAAGGGTGAAAACCTGAAACTGCTCAGTGGGCCATTAGCCTGCAAGGGCTAGACTTCACCATAGAGCACAGACCAGGGAAGAGTCACGATAATGCAGATGGCCTTTCCAGAAGGTATGTTGACCGTCTGGATGAGGGTGTCTATCCCGTGGGAGGTTAGGCACCCTCCACCTCAGTCTGGGGGGGGCGACTGTGATGCTGGAAATGCATCGGAGGGACAGGACCTCCGTATCCTTGTCCTTTACTGCCTTTTTATCATGTGTTCTGTCGTGTTTTCCATGCAGGAGTTCATGTGGGACTCCTGGCGGTGCAGCTCTCTCTCTTTTGGTTTGGTGACCAGACCCATGGGATACCCTTACGGCACCCATGGGTGGGGGTACAACCCTGTGCCCCTAGTGTATGTTTTTTTGGGCACCTGTGGGTCGCCCGCAGAGCAGAGTATGGGCTGGTGGCAGCTCCATGCTGAATTTGACAGGTGCTCTGAGTATCCTCCATTTTGGGATACCCAGGCTCTGCCACTGGAATCAGTTGATTCCTGATGGAAAACAAGATGGCCCCTGTGGCCTCTTGCTTTCTATTGCCTGTTACCTTGTTTTCCCAAAGTCCTGGGAAGCCCTGACTCTGTCCCTTCCCCCTGACTGGCTGTTGGGTGGAAGTTCCATATATGTTGTTTTTGTGAAGTCCAGTCCAGACTGGCTGGAGCCTTCCCAGTGACTGTATGTTGTAGGTACGCCCTGTGGGTGGGACCTGGGTGAATGGAGTGTGTGATCAATATGCACTTCTTGTTGTGGCTGTCTGGTTTCTGGTATGAGAGACAAAGACTGAGACAGCCCTTCCCGAAACTGGCCTGAATGCAGTGTGTAGTGTTGAATGGCTGGGTACTTGTCCCAATCCACATTCCTTGTTGTGAGTGCCTGAGAGGGAGGAGGATGGCCTGAATGCACTGTGTGCCTGATTGGCTGACTGACTGCATGAATGCCCTTCTGTATGATAGGCTGTGGGGGTTGGCCCAGCAGTGTGGATGAGAGACAAGATAGTATATCTGGGGATCGCTCACCACTGGAAATTGTTCAGAAGCTGTGTCTACACTTGAAGAGTAACTGGAACTGCTGATCCTCGATGCCCAGCTGGAAGACGAAGACTTGCTTCTGCATTTGCTTTGACCTGATCTGAAAGCTGCCGAACTCGTCAAGGACTGATCCGAGAGAGGACCTGGTAAGGCGCCCACTTCCCATGCTCCGAGGGACCATCGAGCACCGCTAACCTTCGCCAAAGCTCCCTGGAAGTCAGACCCTCGAAAGGCTGCCGACCCGAGACGGGACCGCTGAGGAGAACGAAGCAAAGCACCCAGACATCACCGCTGTCGAAGTCCATGGCCATCGACCAGGGTTCGCAGGTTTGTGTAACCGCTGGAGGCCCGTCGAAGTTGTGTTGCCCAGCCGTGGGGACCACTTGACGCCGTGCCGCCGACAACTGGAGCCACCCGCTCCTTTGCCTAAGAACATTTGAATCGAAGGACTCCCTTGTCCGCAACGTCAATCGTTTTGTCCCGCCGGAGAAAGTCAAGGACGACCAACCGCTGAGGAGAATCCGCTGGTGGGTTCCCTGCCACCTGATGGCCACAACAACTTTGACGACTCGACGCCCTTGCTGGGACACAGTCCTTCTGAAACTCTTTGCGGTCCTGAACAATCAACCGCCGACATGCCCCGCACACCTCATCCTCGCAGGACGTCGCTGACGAGCACCGCCTGGATCGACGCCGTTGTCTTGGCACCCTTGAACTTCTCATCGCCGCCGTTGACGACAAGTTCACCATCTTCGACGCCTCTCGACGATCCGTGGCTCCTGCTTTAAAGGGAGTCACTCAAGAAGGATCCTTAGACGCGTCTTTGAAGAACTCTACTCCACCAGGTACATTGGGGGGTAAAACCTTACAGGAGGGAATAAGACTAGTGAACAATATATGGACTGGGCTTGTGCTATATATCTTTATTTTACAGGTTGCCCAGGTGGGGGGATCTCCACACAGAACTGTGCTTAGGGGTAGAGGCCAGCACTCAGCCTATTGTTTCAACCATCTTGCTTTCCTTCCTATCTCTATTGCTGGTTTCCTCGTTATTGATCTGTGTGACATTTTAACCATACAGTTGATGCACTTTAATGAGATTTGATAACATTGGTGGTACCACTTTAGAATTGTATATATTTATCATTGTTGATTTCCGAGTACAAAGTGCGTTATTGTGATAGTGTACATACCTTTGAATATTAATTATATAAAGACTGTGTTTTCAGTAATACAGTGTGTGGACATTCCTTTGTGGGGGTTCGGGGACTACACTGTACTTAAGAACCAGCCTGCATCACCTACTGCGAAGCTAGGCTTTGATTGCTCGTCCATTGCTACCACAATAGAGAATCTTGGCTGGGGTTCTCTGTGCCTCTCCTCTACCATAAAGAGAGCGGAAGTACAGGAACCCCTCACCAGTATCTTTACAGATGGACCGCCATGTACCGTTGTTGTAACTTACGCCGAGTCAGAATATATTGTGACATGGCACCCTTGAGACATTCTCAGTGCTTTGATGAGTGCCACAAGTTACAACGCCTGTGCAGAATAATGCATAGGCAACCTTTTCATGACCACAGTCTTGTACTTCCCTTCCTGAAGTCGTACCACTGCTGCCCCTTTCTGTCTTTGCCCAACCTCCTGATCAATTGTGGAAGACCTGTCAACAAAAAGTATCTCAACCTCTGTCAATGCATAGTCCTTTGCTTTGTGAATGCCGTCCTCCTGCCCCTCATATGTGCCACAGTTGTGCACTGCCAAATCCTCTGTAGTAGGCATGTCCGCCAAAAAGGTGGCAGGATTGACTGTTTTACACCTAACCACATGAATATGGGGTTTAGAAATGATGATCTCACATGCCGAAGACCTTTGCATAGCCAGGGAGATTTTAACCTTTCTAGAATGGCAAACAAAGAATGTTCCACATAAAGCATTACTGAACACGCCATTACGATTGTAGAACTTTTCTCTATTGCAAAAGCAGTTGCTGCTAAAGTTTGTTCACACGCAAACTGCCCTTGCATCACTGTACCAAAGTACCATTATAGCAGGCCAATTGCCTACGGACCATAGTGCTTTTCTGGGTCAACACCGATGTCCTAATCTGGCTATCCATCTGAATGTGAAAACAAATATAATTCCTCTGTATAATCTTGGGTGGCCAATATGGGTGCCAAACTAATGACTTATTTTAAGTCGTCAAACTGTTTGATCATTTCGTCGTCCACTGTAACTTATGGTCCTTTGTCTTTTGTGCTTCCCTAACGGCCTATAAAAGTTGCCTCGTGTATGCCTTGTAATCTAGAATCCAGGCCCTACATTAATTACACAGGCCCAGGAAGTTCTGCATTTCCATAACTGAGGCAGGTCTTGGGGTGGCGCGTACTGACGTTGCCCTGTCTTGTAGTGTTCTTTTACCATTCACTGATATGAACTGCCCCAAATAGAGCACTTCCTGTTTGTAATATTACAATTTGGCCTCATCACCCCTATACCCCTTATAGGCCAGCAACTCCAGTAGTACAATGGAGTGCCTTCAGCAGTGCTGTTCACTGTCACTACACACTAGCATATCATCCGCGTATTGGATAATCATGCTAGGCACCTGAATATTCCCAAGATCGGCATGCAGTATTCTGTTAAATATGCTCGGGCTCTCACAATATCCCAGAGGTAATCTAGTGTGTTTGAACCACATCTGGCCCTGTGTTAATGCTGTGAGGTACCTCGACTCTGGATGGATTTGAGGTACTACAGTAAAATATGTGGCTTCTTTAGGGATGCTACATAAAATTGTCGCAGGATTCGGAACAACTGGAAATTCTTTCTGTACCACATCATTTAGGGGGTGCAAGTCCTGAATCATTCTCCAGTTGCCTCCTATTAATATTTTGACAGGGTATATTGTCGTATTACACAGGGACGTAGATGGCACAATGATCCCCTGGTCCAGTAGGGCTTGTATTATTTTTCTAATACCCTCATCTGCCTCCCTCGATGGTGGATATTGTCTTACCCTGGGCAGCACTGCACCTGGCTTCAGTTTTAGACCAGTTGCCGCTTACACGCGAGGGTGTATTCTGAACGCGAAAGCGTTAGCTGAGATATCACGATTGCCGTGGATGCGTTGCATTACCCTGGATACGCGAGATGGAACAACAGCATCTTTTGGATTAGACAGCGATAATAATTAACAACAGGTAAATACTTATTTGGAGCCATTAGATGTGGGGATGATAACTAGTGCACATTGATCTGCAACGGATTGGCAATGTGTATCCTTATTTATTTTTCAAACAGGGATTGCAATCGCAGGTTGTGTAACTCTAGAAGGTCCAGGCTGCCTCCTTCAACACACAAATAATTCAGCCAAACAGGAGGAACCTAACAGGGTTACCCGCAGGTATGCCAGCTTGTCACCTTAAAATGATGATTTTATTTTACAATTACATGGCCCAGAGAAGTGACTATGGTATGCATATTATTCACACAGCTGCAGTGTTCCAAGTTGCAGAGTATTCTATCAACTGATTACATCCCCTTGGGGGGCTCAATTCAAGCATAACAGACATTTAGAGGTGAGCTCCAGGTAAATACTAATTATTACAAGTAACCCCTGTACCTCAGAAGATCTGTTTATTGTGCGGGATACCTCGACTTATAGCGAAATGTCCAGCCTCAGATCTCCTATGTGGTACAGTTAATATACTGATGTCTAGTATGAAAACTAGAGGCTTTTTTAGCTTTGAGGCTTAATTTTATTACTTTGATTTGATTTTAGGAGGGCTACTCTTGCACCCAACAAACATCAGCGTATATATCTGATTGAAGAATGTAGAAGATACAGGTTAGTGTACGGAACTGAGAAAGATATTTCCTTGATTCTTTGAATTTAATTATTTACATTTATATTAAGTATGAGGAGCAAATACTGACACTCTGATTTTTATTAATTTATAGGAAGATTCACAATGATATCATTACCTGAAGAAGGGCAATTTGCAAGTCGAGCATGTTAAAATAATCATCCAAAACAGACTCCTGGTCCAGATATCGTGATTTATGTTTGAAGCCAAACCAACAATCGAAGTTGATTGGTCTTTACAATTTTTAAATATATTCATTTACTTTGTGTTATGAACTACTGTGACTGTGAACATTATTTATTATGTGAATTTGTTTGAAATGAGTTCTGACTTTGCTAACTGTTACTCTGTGACAGTGTCTGCATTGACTGTTATGAATTACATTGATTTATGAATTATAAAGCTATACATTTATGGTTTATGTATTTGACAATTATTAAGTTCAAAGAACACTTTTACAATTCTTATTGTATTAGCAGTGCACATCTCAGCGTGATTCTGGGACACCTTGTTTGTTTTCTCGATATTCAGTTTTATATGCACAGGGGTCACGTCCTTCAGTAGCCCTACATCATGTGGATTTGTTGTCCACAACTGCGAAGGCACGTGTTGAAAGTCCTCATCAAAAAATGGAGTTTGACTTAATACTGCCATTAAGGAACACTGCACTCTTTGGTATTGTATTATTATATCACAGGGGATACAGATCTCTAGGATTATTTCCCCCTCTTTGTCGTTATCTTCAAACAATTAGTCATCCATCAGCTCCTTTAGCTGTACTGTTGGATCTACACAGAGCACTGTGGCTACTCACATCTGTCCCTCTCCATTCCCAACAGGACAATCCTCTTGTATGAAACCAACAATCCCTGTAAATCCAGCGACAATATCATTCCCGCCACCACCTGAGGTGACACCGCTGGATGAAAGATAAAATCAGTGGGCACTCGCCAACACTGTTTGACAATCTGGGGCACCGCCTCCGCAAGCACTATCATACCATAAAGGAACATGTCCAGGTCTACAGGAATCCTGTGGGCCACCACCTCCCTTGTCATTGTGTGTATTATCAACATCGCCCATGATCTGTAAAGGATATAGGGCCTCATTACGAGTTTGGAGGTAGCCATGCCTTTAATAACTCGGGTTCGGGTCTGTGGTCCCTGAATGGGGAAATACCGGTCATTCCGACTTTGGAGGGCCGGTATTTCCCCATTCAGGGAACCCAGACCCGAACCATCCCCATTCCCATTTGAGCCCCCATAGGACTCAATGGGGAGCATGCTAACAACGGGCCCGTTAATGACTGGCCCGTTGTTAGCATGCTGGTCCCCTCCGTGAGACCCGCAAAGAACATCTGGTCTGACCAGACGTCCAGAGCGGGTCCCGCGAGGGGACCTCGTAATGAGGTGGTACGGGGTTAACGACACCGGCACCTTTTCCGGCGCTGTTAACCCCTTACCGCCTCACTTGTAATGAGGCCCATAGTCATGTTTGACTTGGTGAGCAGGTCCCTACCCAGTAAATTGACAGGGGAACTCTTGGACTATAGTAAGGGTGCCCGTACTCCCTTCCCTCCCACCTTTAATTCCAACTTCTCTGTGTATGGAACCTTGGAAATAGCCCCAGAGAATCCATGCACATCAAGATATTTTCCTTATAGTGAAAGTTTCCTTCCATGATACATGATTTAGTTGCACCAGAATCCACCGTGAATATAAACTGCTTATTTCCTATCTCAGCCCCCACCAAAGGTTCCTCTTCAGGGTGGATGGTCGTCGACAATCGGACGGACACGCGAGTGCTCTCTGTGGGCTGTTCTAATCAGCGTATGTGTTCGTTCCAGGAAATGAGAAGGGGCCACCTCCTACCACTGCAGCTCCACCGGAGGAAGAGATAGCCCCACTTGGTACCCTGTTCTTTGTGGCTGCACCGCCCTGCTGTTGCTGTGGCAGGTGCCGCACTTGTGTGTCCGGTGCTTGGGGCTGCTGATTGTAGGTTTGGTGTTGCCCTGTGAATACTCTTGATTATGATACCGTTGAACCTGTTGCAGGTACCCTAGTCCTTGGGGCCCTTGGGCCCTTGGCCCTGTTGCTGCATCCCATAATTATACCCCACTGCAGACCTGCTCCTGCATTCCCTTGTGAAATTCCCCCACCTTAAACAATTCCCACATTGAGACAGTTCAACCCCACCCCCATGGGCCCAAACCCCCTTCCCCTTGCTCCTCGAATCCCCCTCTCCCTCTCTGTGGCCCTCCTTGTTGCCACTGTGGGCTGGGGTACTGTTGCCGCATGCCCACTGTCCTTGTCCTCCTTCAGCCCAGAGCACCGCAATAGTGGCACTCACGACTTGTTGGGTACTGTCTGTTCCTTCCAGCTTGACTGGTGTCGATACAGGCACCTGGACTGCAACCTTTACCAATTCTTACTCCACCAATTTTGCTTTTTATCCCTGATACCTATGGACTGTTTCCCTCGCCCGCTCCTTAATCCTTTTACAACGATGCACTATTATACTCTGTATTTCTGGCCATCCCTCAATACCCACAATCTTATACAACACATTCTGCACTTCCTTTGGCAAGCCCCTCTTTACAATAAAATAGAAACATGGTATTGACTGAACCCCGACCCTCCCATGTTAGCTATCCACTTCTCTTGCATTTTAAGAATAAATCTGGCTGGGTCCTCATCAACACCCATAATATAGTGCATCAAGGAATGTAAATCAGGAGTATCTGAGAAGCCCCTTCAGTAATGCTTTCCATACTAGGGCTCTAACTCCATTGAATGGTGCTCCATCATATGCATCATCCCCCAGGGTTACTCCCGGGTACCCACCCTTAGCCCACATGTGCCCGGCCCGGTCCCCATTTACAGCAATCAGCAAGCCCTTAAGATCCCCTATTGCCACAGGCATCCCTGTTGTTTGCTTTTCAAATTGGTATATCCACTTACTTGCTCCTGCTGTGAGCTGTGGGAGTGCCTTAATTAAATTATTCTTATCCATTTGGGGCCAGGGCACATACTGTATCCTCCCTGCTCCCCTTGTGTATAATGGGCACCTCTAGCTTCACCCTACTTCCCACACCATTCTTCATAACTCCTCTTCTCTTTACCAATGCCATCCAGCTGGCCCTGTCCTCAACCTGCCCCCCGTCCATAGACCTTCTACTTAGGGAGTATTCTCAGATGCCTATTCACCCATCCAGTCTCTTTCCCTCTGATCCTCAGTAAATGTATCAGCGTCCTCTTCCTCCACATTCTCTCCCAACACTGTATTCTCCTCTCCCAGGATGATCCACCCACCCAGGCTTCTTTCTTTCTCAACACCTACACATCTCATTCCTTCAGTATCCTTCCTCAGCAGCACTTCCCCTGACTTACATTCTACCGACCCTTCTCTCGATGCCCATATATCACTTACTATTCTTTGGGATGTCTGTATGCTTCTCAGTTGTGTTTTCAATCCTGTCAGCCTATTCTCGAACTCCCTTGACCTGTAACCTGCCAATGCCGGTACTTCAGGCGGGTGAGTGTATGCAGGTGGAGGAATGGTAGCCTGTATTGTTAATGGTGCTGCAGGGGACGGTACCCCAGCAGATGGGGTCCCTATTGCAGTGGGTACATAGCTTGGATTCTGCGGGATATGTTGACAAGGGATATAATCCCTCACACTCCACTGGTACCCCGGCCTCTCCTTCCTTTCTGCACTTCCAATCTCCCTGTCTCTGCACCTCTATTCCGTTCCCTTGATCTTCTGCATCTTTGAACATACTCCAGAGATCTAGAATTTCTTTTCTCTTCTATAGCTGCCTCCCCTTATATTTTGCTACTAAAAATGTGGATATGTGATCCAGGAGGCTCTTGTTGTGTGAGCCCTGCCGTGGCCTTGGGCAGGACATCCTTCCGCTTCCTGTCTCCGCGATCCACTGCTTATGATATTTTTCCACCCTGTCACAATACAGTTGCATGGCCTTATATATATGTTCTATTGGTGTTCCAGGGTATCAGACGAAAGGATTGTATCTAAAATGCCGAATGCACGTTTAGTGTGCACTCAGCATAGTAGATAAGATCTAAGCCCATACTACCGAACAGTGGTGCTGGGGTTATGGGGGTGTCCCCCACATAAATTATGGGCAGTGCAGGGGACAAACAGCCAAAATCCCCAAATTCTGAATCACAAAATGTGGGCTAGTGGACTGAATGATTTTGTGATTCAGGCATTTGAGGTACGATATTTTAACGTACATCTGTGTTCCACCCCCCATGCTAGTGATATCTATCTCTTACTAACCCCGCAAAATCCTGCTACTGTGCTGCGCATGCTCCCGCTTTCTCGCAACAAAAGAGAAAAAATCAACCCCCACCCTTCTCAATAACCCTTCCTTGCGTGCACACACCACTCCACAGAATCGTCCAACAACACACCGCACTGTGACACACACAATCACTGCCCCTTCTTGGGCCTGTTCTTCACCCACAAAACACGAGGACAATACAGTAATACAACACGCTAAACTAACAACCACTACTTGTTCCCTGCCTACTACTTATATGAGACCACTACTTTTTATTTCCATATTCCTCCTTTAAATACTATACTGCCTTGCGGTACCACCTTCTCTCCCCTTCCGAGGAGCGGCTCCCTGCCTTAGCTTTGTCTTACTTTATAATGCCTTACCGAAACACTCTATTTATAGTACAAACTTAAACAACAAATAATCATAACCTCGCCCATGTCAAATCAATGACCTCGCTCGCCGCATGCTCCTACTTCTCATACTTCCCATGCATCTGTCCCCTACTTGTTATGACTGACAAGAGTCTACTCACATGTGCGTGCTCACCTGAACTCCACCGTCACATGGTTCCAACACCGGCCTGTACTCTCCTTAAAGCCAAGCACGCTTCAAAGAGCAGAGAGGACTTCTCTTAAAATGGCTCCTGCTAAACCACTCGGAACACTGTTTTTTTTGGTACTGGTTGCTGTAGGTGGGCGCGGCTCCTTCTGGAGAAACAGCCTGGAAGCCTCTGCAGGTACAGGGTGCGCTGGGATCACGTCGGGTTCACCAACTGAAGGCACGCCCTTAAACGCTCACGCCAGAGAGAATACAACCCACTAAAGAAGAAAAGCCCAAGTCATTCTTGTAATGATTACAAGTTTTAATCTCACACGCAGATGAGAGCAACAGGAAAGAACTCTGCTGCTAAGAAAGTTCTGCCAAAAAAGAGGTACAAGCAGAAACTTTGAAAGGTACACAGCATCATAATGATGGAACAACATACAGTAAAAACCAGCCTGGCTGATTGGATGGACCCTATACATGTTCCACCTTTACCCGTAAAGATGCCGGTCTATTGGTCCCAGCCCAATTCGTGCTACAGGGCTCATCGTCTTCTCACGTTGAAGGTCTGAAAACAAATTATACTCCTACCATACGAATATTTTATCACTCATACTGTGCACTTGTCAGGCCTTAAAAAGGACACAAAAGAGGTTCTGGGGCACTCTAACCTTCACACATGCATTTCATTGACTCCCCTCCACGCCATCCGGCTCTAAGGTCTCCACCCTCGTTTTGAACTATAATTTACCGCTCCCAGCACCTCGCAATACAAATCACACAATTGCTGCTTCAATAATATGCCATGTCCATCTTCTTTGAGCATTTCAGGACCTGCTACTTTGGGGTTGGTGGTCACCCGGGAATGGGCTGATGCTTTGGCCAGTGTGAGATAACATGCACACCAGGCACCGGTCTCTGATCACGGCCTTGTAAGGCATATTCCTCTTGGGTAAAAAACACATCTTTTCAACACTGTTAGAACAATGAATAGGCATTGTGGCGCTGGGGGGTGGGACGGGGCTGTCCTATTCCCAACATTGGAGAACAGAAAAAAATATTTAAAATATTTGTGGAGAAAAATGTTTAGCTAACTACAATTTGTTGATTGTTAAATTGGGATAACAATGGGGGTCGAAAGGTTATCTTGTCCTAGATCGGGTGCTGGAGAAGGAACGGGGAAAGGGAAGAAAGATTGGCCAAGGGGACGATGAAAGGGACCAAGAACTTTGAAGAATGGACATCTCTGGGGGGATTTGTATAAACAATGCACGTGGGAATACAAAAAACATTCCAGTTGAAATGGACAGTGAATCCTGATGATGTAAGTCAAAATGCCAAATAGGTTATTTAAATGAACCAGACCTGCTTTGAAATAAAGTGACCCTTTGACAAATCTTAAAATGAGACTCAGATCTTTATTTAGTGACATGCTTAAAATATGTGTCAAAACATTACTAAGTGTAATACCTACCAATGACACGTCTTTCTGGGCTCACCCGTTTTGCACAGTAAACGGAAATGTAATAGGCAGCATTACTCCAAAATTAGAGTCAATAAGCAGGACATGTCTTTGGTTCATCCTTTGGTGTTTATAATTCCATTTGGTGCAAAGCGTGCCATCTTCAGACACATGGATTTTTAAAGATAACTCGTTTGCTTGCACATTTGAGAAAGAAAACAACATTTACGAGTCATAGGAGTTCCCTCACCGTTTTTATTTGTTTTAAGCTCAGCCTGATGAACGTATGCATACATTTACACAAAGCACACGTTCACGGGTTTGCTTTTAAATTGTGCTTATTCATGGTTGATATTTTGAAGCAAAAAATATACGTCGGGTTGGCTAATACTGTTTGATTTGAGCGTGACATGTCGGGGAATGGGCAAGGCATTTAAATCATCTTCCCATGGCCTTTCTTCGTATTTTAAGATAAGATAAACAAAGTGAAGTGAGGCATGTTACAATCCAATTGAGGACAGTGTTTATTGTTCAAATAAAAGGAATTAACAATCGGCAATGCATGTTATATGACACAATACATACACACTTCAAGGGGCACTTTTTAAGTTTAAAATGTACCACAAAAGATTAGTGTAATAAGGGATGTTATACTGAAATGTGTATTTTAAAATTGATTTAATAAAAAACCCAAGTAGAACTGCCAATGGCAATATTCAATCTCTGAGCATAATTGCAATTTTATTTGCCATGGATATGCAGGCTGGAACGCCACACACTGCAAGCATGTGTGCACCCACCCCACTTCTTTAGAATACTGTAAATTAGTTGCGTATGCTGTAAGAGCCTGTAATTGTAACTAACTGCTCTTGTTGACACATCTGTGTGATACCGCACAGAGCCCCCGTTGGGAACATGCCCATAACTTTTGCCATTACTGCACATTTCAAGTGCTTGACAGCTCCAGCGCTAAGATGTTCTGAATTAGATCTGAGTTACAACCACTAAATGGCCTTGTCAAAGTCCATTAGTCCTGACACTGGCCATATACCCTGGAGTGACTGGTCTTATTGAAGGCAAGGCCCTTTAACAAAGGCAACTTCTAAAATCTCCTTCAGAATTCTGAAACATAATTGAGTTAAAAATGCAACGAATGCAAAAGGCTTCCAAACCTTTGCTGCTTCTTGGGCTTTGAAATCAAACCAAAGGACGATTTTAGAGGATTTGGAGAACATAGTAAGAAGAGTTTGTATATTCGAAAGTTTTTTTTTGCAAAGCAGAAATATTCATGACCCTCTGTGCCTGTTTTAGCAGAGGCAAAACAGTGAGAATTCGTGCTATAATGCATTTATTTATGGAACTTAATTATTGGGGTGAGTCCAGGCTACGATTTAATATAAGGTGTTGCCTATTAGATAGAGTCACAAAAAAATACCAACAGCACTAATCGTTCTTACACTCCCCCAGCTATTTAAAGAACATGCACAAAGCAAGTCTCATTCGGTAGGGTAGTCATATTTTAATTAATCGTATTTAAATTAGAAGAGTAAAAGATTGCCATGTTTAGCCATTGGTCATATAGAGGTTAGAACGAGCCACACATTTTGCAGTTAAATATACTATAATGATGGTGTATTCTATTGCATATTTAATTTGATTGTGCACACGTTTAAAAAAAACTGTTGCTGTGAGCCCTGCGGTTTTGATATTGATGACATAGGGCTATCTAAATGAAATGGTTAAAATATAGTGTCTTAAACAAAAAGGTTCTGATTTGCAAATAATATACTGGTAGTAACTCTGACTTACTTTTATTTGTAATACATTTTATTTAGCATCTTTCCAAAGAAATACAGTGCACAAAGAGAGCTCAATAATATGGGTTAACATCAAAATATTCTATCTGTTGAAAAAGTAATGCCTGCCGAGGTCAAACTTCCTCGCTAAAAAATGGGGATATCCTCTGAAGCATCCTCAAAGTGGCATTATGGACCACAACTGCCATTATGGACAACGGACCAGCAACAAAATCAAAGCATTTCAAAGGAATTCACCTAATTACATGAACCCAGAACTACCACATGTGACTCTCATCTCACCACGGCCCGCCAGTCGAGAACCCTTAGCCCAAAAAAAAACAGAAAAAGAGAGGGTGATAAGTTAAATAGTGATGATTATGAATTACTCTCGACTTACTTCTAGAGAGACACTATTTGATTCACAAAGAATTTAACAGGAGTAACTTTTACTTACTCCTAACTTACTCTTGGAAAGTGAAGAGTTTGCCAGGAGTCAGTCAGAATTACTACAGGTAAACTCGTTGGGCCTGATTCAAAAAAATTGTTTAACATGGGAAAACCCCTTGAAAACGTTTTTGTAAATCAGGCCCTTTGTGAATCGTTCAGTGGAATCATTTAGAGGTACACCTGGTAACACCTTTCTGATTAAGCCTCCAAATGTGTATTTAATGTTATTCATGTCAGAGCATACGCCCAGGTAGGTATGGATCAGGGTGGGGTCTGGTGACCCACAAGTGAAGCCAAGGAGCCTACCTAATACTACAGTCAACAGGCCTCATTCAGACCCTGCCGGTCTAGAAACAAGGGTGCTGGTAACCTTATTGGCACCCTTGTTTCCGGACCAACATATTACAGGTCTGCCTGCCGGAGCTGCCGTGCCCGACAAGCCTGACCCTGCCGGGCACAGCCAGCGGCCACGGTAGGCAGACCCGTCACGGAAGCACCGGCACCATTAACAACAGTGTCAGTGCTTCCATTTACCCATTCCCATTGAGTCCTATCGGACACTATGGGAATGGGGAACAACATTTTACTGGCGCCTGAATATCCGGGCCGCCGGGGTTGTAATCCCCCAGTGGCACCGGGAAGTAAGGCAGCAGTAAATATTTACGGGTCTGGCAGCAACCCGCCGGTAGCACCGGCACGTTTACCGCCGGACCCATAATGAGCCCCAATATCTACATATCTTCAACAAGTATTTCTGTTGCTAACTGGCTCCCACCTCAGATAGGATCCGATTTAAAACTGCAAGCAGGGTTATTATGAACTTCAAAAAATTATCAAGAGAGCCTACCCACTTAGCCGACTATTCTATTTCTAGTTGGAATTTCTATTTTGGAGTTTATGATGCGCAAGCACTGAAGGGGTGCAACTGGGCTAAACTGCATCTCGGCGCAAATGGAATCAAAAGTGTAGTTACTGGGCCTCATTACGACCCAGGGGGTAAGTTACCGCCTGGGTCGTACCTTTACCACCATGGCGTAAACTACGTTTACGCCATGGTGGTTGGCGGACTTACCGCCCCATTCCGAGGTCGGCGGGGCGGTAAGTCCCCAATCCCCATTTACCCTTCCCCATTCCCATTTTTGCCCCATAGGGCATAATGGGAGTGGGGAAGGTGTTAATTACGCCACCATAAATTACGGTGGCGTAATTAACATCAAGGTCCCTTAGCGCCATGGATTTTAACACCTGCTAAAAGCAGGTGTTAAAACCTCCATGGCGCTAAGGGACCTCGGAATCAGGCGGTAAGGGTCGGCGCTGTTTACGCCGCCGTAAACCCCTTACCGCCTGAGTCGTAATGAGGCCCACTGAGTGAGTGTCAGGAAGCTGCTTGATGCTAAGGCTCTTATAGTAGTCAAGCTGGAAAAAAGGACAGTTTTTAAATGTTTACGAAAAGTCTGGAGAGAATACAGATAGCGCAGTGAAAGAGGTACACCATTCCAGAGCTAAGGACCAAGAACGGAAAAACGTCTATCGCCTCTGGTGGAATGATGACTTGCAGGAACAGTAAGTAAAAAGGTGTTGTGCGATCGAAGAGAATGCAGTGGTTGGTAGCGTACAATTCGCTCAACAAGGTAAGATAGAGCCAATCCATGCACCCATTTGAACACCAAACTAAGGATCCTGTGCGCAGTGCAGGCTTGAATGGGGAGCCAGTGAAGGCTACTTCTTACAAGAGAAATGGATGAGTCTCGTGGGAAAGTACAGAATAGACGAACCGCCACGTTTTGGGCAACTTGAAGACGATGAACTAGGTATTTAGGAAGACCCGCATAGATGGCATTTGCGTAGTCAAGTCCTGTATTGACCAACGCACCAACCAGAGGAGGTTAAAATCACAAATATTGTGGTTTCTGGCAGTGCAAGCATCTGATGAGAACTTTTTCAAGCCTAAAATAACTCATAACCAAGCTCTCCTGCAAGTACTATCTGACCTCATTCAGCCCTCGCTGACTAGCTCCCAATGAAGCTCTATCAACATCTTCAAAGAAGTCAACAGGATGCCTCATCAAGTACAACCTTGAGCTCTTATTTTCATCAATGCTGGCTCTAGAGAGCCCACTGTGACACAGTGATACTCTCCAAAGGTACCACTTGTGACCAGTGACTTATGGTCAGTTAAATCTAATGGACACAAAGAACCAACTAAGAAAAATAAATGCATTTGTCCAGTATTGCATGTACTTTCTGCATGTTGAATGTCTGGTAAAGCCTCCTCCTGGGAGTGGAGTTTCACTGGATGTGGACTTTGGTAGCACTCAATTGCCTGTTTCTAGTTCAAGAATTTCTACTGGGGGTGAGTGTAGCATTTGCAATTAGGCTCAACCCTCTACCTCAAGGCATCTTTATCTACTCTTATTTCGGTGTAACTTTTCTACCTAGTCCAAGTGAAAAGAAATGCATTTACGACAAGAATATTTCAAGACATTATTTTAATATTCCATAATCATCCACTCACCCCATATTAACATTTGTCATATAGTGTCTCATTGTTTCAGCTGTCCCAATTGACCATAATGAAAACCAATTGTAAGGTAGGTCCCAAAAGAAGCAACAAGTAAAAATCAATCCAAGGGACCAAAATGAGTGCACAAGCATGCAAGAATAACAAAAGTTTAGTACATGCAATTTTAGTTGGGAATTAAAGACAAGCTTCATTCGACGCATCTTCATTAAATGGCGTTATATATGGGAAAGAAGACATGACATCGTTTTGACATTGTTTCAACCACATATAAATCCTTATGCATTGATTGGCTGACAATGTAACTCCCCTAAAGAAACCTATACATTAATTTTGCCCGACTAGACCAGTACCATCCCTCTAATTATGACCTAATATACTCCTTAGGTCAGGTTCTTCATTCTCATTGGCTAACTCTGGCGATACATTTTGCTACTTGCGAGCACTATCTGCATTGGTTATCCCATCTCTGGGTGTGTTTCACCTCTCATTATTGAGCAATCGCCTGTGAGATTTGAGCTTATGGCCCTTTGGAACGTGCATAGGATAATGGATGGGATTACACTAGAATAATTCTGAGCCCAAATAACCAGACAAACGCAAGAATATGGCAAGTTATTAACAAATATCTAAAACAGGGAGGTTACAACGAACATCAACTGACCTACGCTCAGTCTCTTAATGATCTCCACAAAAAACATCTAGATATACACTTCTGTAGGAGCTGGGATTGTTATTGGCTGTCCGATATCAGGTGGACAATTTATGCCTGCCTCCAAAAACGTGTCATTTCAGAAACCTTAGATACACAGTTTCTCATTGGTTTTACAAGCTATAAGGTCCTTCGTTATGCGGACTGATACAATTGGTTGGCATGCCTGTGCCATGTCTGGAACATTTGTATAATTTAGCAGCACGTAAGCCCAGACCCAGGTGCAGGGACATAGGGCAACAAGCAACCTCACCACCCAATTAGCAAAGCATCTCTCATCCCCCATGCCTTCTGCCATGATATTGTCTTTGTACTTTGCCTTGCAGAACATTCTTGTCTTTGAGAATGCACAGGAGTGAGGGCACTTGCTATTGTGTCTGAAACTCCAAGTTCAAACTCTATTTCCATTCTTGGCTCACGTGACAGGAGACCATGATCTGGTCCATTTTGCAGCTTTCAAACGCTCTAAATTAATTAAAACTTGGCATCCTTTGTGTTCTTTCTTGCACCTCAAGGTGAGAAGATTCATAATCTGCACACTCGTTCTTCAGAGTAGATAGCTGACCTCAATTTCTAGGATTTTGACTCCAGGCCAGACCGCCTTGACCCCAGGCCACGCAGCTCCATGAGCCTGTTATTCCGCTGCAACACAGCTTTTCCATTCCCGCTGCATGGTTTCTGGCTTAGTTAATGTATGATAGCAATGTCTAGTTTCTGTACAATGGTGGCTTTGCCTGCATTCTATTCACTACTCATAGCTACTCTTATGTGATGACTTGATCTACCTTGCGTGTGACCAGCTGTACTTTTATTGAACTTTTGTTTTCTGCAGCACTTTGTTAACGTGTAATCTTGTTTTATACTTCAGCGTTCACTTGGTTCTTTACTTCATCATTAGTTGCTTCAGGATCCATACATTATCTTGAGTCAATATCTCGAGACGTTGTACACACTTTCTTATGATGTTGTCATCATTTGTGCAGCTCTTTCTCATATTCCTTCAGGGAATTGTTCCTGCAGGTTGTTGTCAGTTCGAGGGTACATTCAATAGGGTTGTCTCAATGGGTATCTCCTTCCAAATGCTCTCTGCGGGATTGGTACAATATCTGGTGTCAGGCATGTCTCCAATATAGGGGATGCTGGGGGGCGGGATCGCCCACAGATGTATACAGCTCCTCCTCTACATTCCCCCCTCTGGTCGAGTCCTCGACCACCTCCTCAAGATCTTCTGCTCCTTTGTGTTTTCTCTTGAAGATATGTGTCTTGGGTGTCCATATCTTCATCACCCCCTTCAGGGTACCCGCTGTTTTAACGTGATCATCCACACTCCAGGTCATGTAGCTGCATTGTTCATTTGGGCTACAGTAGACCCATTGTCCCACATAATTCTTATGATCCTTTGCATACCAGAATTGTGTTCCTTCAGTTGCCACAATACTAGCCTTTATGTAGCCTCTGATGGCATCATTGGTTTGCACCTTGTCTTCTGGTTCATCCTTTGCATCAATCATGATCTTCATTCCCACTGCATTTTTGCCACTTTCTTACATTGTGCAATTATTATTCAATATCTAAATATGATTATCACCAATATTGCTTCAAGTAATTTGAATAAGTTTGCCATCCAATAAGGGATCCATGAGAACAGGAGCATGAACCAACTGTCATCTGTGATGGCCTCTGTCTCATCTACTATTTTAACGTGTAGATCTGTCAACATGGATATGGCCTCCATCAAGGTCCCGTTGTTGCCGTCATGAAATGGTATGAATGTGCGACATGATGGCCCAATATTGGCACAAACACCTACTTCCATTGCTGTAATCATGTCAAGGTGTTACGCTCACCTGGTTCCCAAAGGGGCGTCGTTCGAACCGGGACAGCAGCGGCCTCCACCAACGTGAAGCGTAGGGCAAAGATGGCTGTCTGGACAGACCCACCTAGTCTCATGTGCTTGACTCGTAGGAATATTCTCCTGTAGATGGAGAAAGGGATTTAGTCCCGTGGATTTGAGTGCAGACCTCTCCCCACTGCTCCCACTCTCCCCACTGACCACCTCCGATATTCCCACTTATGTTTTTAATGGATGAGCTCTCCATCCTGCGTGGCTTGCAGGGGTGTGTAGATACCAGTTACTTCACTGGTTTGGGGTGTTGGAGTTCTGGAAGATTATTGACTACGGAGTTTATCAAGTTTAAAGAGTTCAATATGTCCAGTGCTCACTCTTGTACCCCTTGGTGATTTTGCGGCAACAAATACTGTCTGGAGGTTGCTGGTGGTGTTCAGGTAAGAGTCTGTATCACCCAACACTATCCGGTAAAGTTGCGTGAGTTTAACTTGTTGTTTTGTCCTCCCTTCATAGATGCGGCGTAAGAAGATGCGGCGTATTGAAGGATAATGCCTCCGGTGGTAAATCAGGTAAGCCTTGTGGTAAACTGATTGTCTTTGTAGTCTCTCTAGGCTCACCTCGCTATTCCTTTGTCTTTTTTCCCAGGTGTTGAAGATCGCCGAAGAAAATGATGGAGGCAGAGCCAAGTCGAAGATGCTGTGGACTGGTGAGAATGGAGCGGCGCTGCAGCTGCGAAGCTACGCGTGTCGAAGTAATGTCCCTTCAGGCTCGGAATGGTGCAGGATCCTGAATCAGGTAAGGAATTAGATTAATGTCTGTAACCTAACCTCTTCTCCTATTTTCCCCTTTCTTCTAGGAGCTCCGGATGCGAGGCGGGCGTGGCAGAAGACTGGATGCAGGTTCGCAGACACAGTCCCAGGTAAGAAGTCCCTAGAACCACACCCGAGTAAAAAAATAGTCCTT
This sequence comes from Ambystoma mexicanum, assembly GCF_040938575.1. Taxonomy (NCBI): domain Eukaryota; kingdom Metazoa; phylum Chordata; class Amphibia; order Caudata; family Ambystomatidae; genus Ambystoma; species Ambystoma mexicanum. The sequence goes on along the minus strand of NC_090940.1, from coordinate 465,267,946 downwards.
GCAGAAAAATAGTCCCTCCAGGTCTCATGTTGGCCTGGATGCATGTGCAGCATGATTCTGCCTGAGGTAAGTGATGACTATGAGCCTGGCACCTTAGGCGCTAGGACTGATTCCTACTATGAGCCTGGTGCCTAAGGCGCCAGGACTGAACCCAGATAACCCCTAGCCGGGGCTTCTGAGGTTTTACTAAATGTCTGGATTCCTGCTTCCGGGGCGGATGGGCTTGGTCCAGATGCCCGGGGGTAGGCATCATGACAGCACCTCCCCCCAAGGCCCCTTCTAAGGTCGTTCTTCCTCTGGGCCCTGGTTTGTCTGGGAAGTTCCGATGGAATGTTTTCACTAACCAGTGTGCATGGACGTGGTCACTGAGTTCCCATGACCTTTCCTGCGGTCTGTAACCTTTCCAATCGATTAAATAAAAAAGTTTAGATTTAACCATCTTAGAGTCTAGGATATTTTTTACCTCGAATTCAGGTTCTCCATCTATTAGGATGGGGTCAGGTGGTTTGGTTAATCTTGTTCCGGGTTGAACTGGTTTTAAAAGCGAAACATGGAAGACGGGATGGATCCGCATATTAGAGGGTAATTCTAATTTAACTGCTACCGGGTTGATAATGTTTTTAATGGTATAAGGTCCCAAATACCTAGGATTAAACGTTTGAGTCCCTTTTAGAGGTATGTGTCCGGTAGCCAGCCATACTTGATCTCCAATCTGGTATTGGGGAGTGTCACTCCTATGCTGATCTGCATTCTTCTTGTATTTCTCTTTTGCTTGTTTCAAATGTTCAGTTGCTTCCTTAAAGGCTTGAGTAATAGTAGAGTGCAGATGGGTCATTGCCGGCATTTCAAAGTGGTGAGGTGAATCAAGTTCTGAAGTTCGAGGATGATGACCATATATGGTATAAAAGGGGCTTTGTCCAGTTCCTGAATGTACTGAGTTATTGTATGTGTATTCAGCAATCCATAATATATCCTTCCAATTGCCTTCGGTCTGGTGTAACATGCAACGTAGGTATTGTTCAAGAGTCTGTTTGGTCCTCTCCGTCTGACCATCGGTCTGGGGATGGTGACTAGTAGATAACCTTACGTCGATTTACGCTAGTTGACAACATTTCTTCCAGAATTGCGAAATGAATTGACTACCTTGATCAGAAACCAATACAGAAGGAAATCCATGTTTTCGAACAATGTTTTCGAGAAATTCCTTGGCCAAAATTGAAGCAGAAGGTAATCCCTTTAAAGGAATAAAGTGAGACATCTTGGAAAAAAGGTCAACAACAACTAGAATTGTGTTAAACCCATTACATGGAGGTAGATTGGTAATAACGTCTAGGGACAAAGTGTGCCATGGTGCAGGTGGAACATCCAAAGGTTGTAAAAGGCCGGCTGGTTTTTTCTTCTGACTTTAGTTTTGGCCGCAAATACCACAAGACTGCACAAATGACTTTATGTCTTTTCGCCAGGTGGGCCACCAGAATTGTTTTTTAATTTTAGCTTCAGTCTTGGCAATACCTGGGTGTCCTTCCATCAGAGCATCATGGTAATTGGAGATTACTAGTTCTTGTAGTTCTTTGTGTGGGAGAAATAGACGCCCTTGATAGTAGGGTAACTTATTTATTGTTGACTGAATAATCTGGGCCCTTTTTATTACCCAGTCCTGCAGGGCTGCTGGATCGAAAAGTTGTTGGATCCTTAAATGAATATCTTCCAAAGTCTGCAGAGTAGTTATGGCAAGGATTCTTTGTCCTGGAATTATAGGCACTGGTTCTGGGTTCGAAAAGGCTTCTCCCATCCCTATTCGGGATAAGGCATCTGCCTTAACATTCTTGCAACCTGGTTGATAAGTAATCACAAAGTCTAATTCGGCGAAGAACAATGCCCATTGAAGTTGATGGGATGATTGGGCCTTGGCTGTTTTTAAATACAGCAGGTTCCTGTGATCGGTGATTACAGTAATGGTGTGCCTAGCACCGAGAAGATAATGTCGCCAAGCCTTGAAGGCAGATTTGATGGCTAACAACACTTTACCGGTAACCGCATAATTTAACTCGGGGGCCGAAAACTTTCTGGACCAAAAGGCTGCAGGATGAAGTTGACCGGTTTCGGAATCCTTCTGGGACAGGACAGCTCCCATGGCTAAACTGGATGCATCGGTTTCGACTATGTATGGGAGCTCGGGGCGTGGATGCTTCAAGACAGGTGCCGACGTGAATTTCAACTTCAACTCTTGAAAGGCCTTTTCGCCCTCTTCGGTCCACAAGAAGCCTTTGTTTTTTCGCAAAAGTGCGGTGATGGGGTGTACTACCTGTGAGAAGTCTGGAATAAATCTACAGTAGAAATTAGCAAATTCGAGCATGCTTTGACTGAATTGGGTGATGGCCATTTGAGAATTGCATCCACTTTTCGAGAGTCCATTCTGACTCCTTTTGGAGTCAGGATAAATCCCAGGAATTCAACTTCAGTACAACTTCAGTAGTATGAAAAACGCATTAAACCAATTTCGCATATAACTTGTGCTGACGTAGTTTCTGAAGAACTGCACAAACGTGCTTAACATGATCTGATTCTGAGGAAGAGTACACTGGAATATCGTCGATGTATACAATGACACAGACGTCGATGAGTTCACGAAGGACATCGTTCATAAAATACTGGAAGGCTGCTGGTGCATTGCACAACCCGAAGGGCATCACCTGATATTCGAACAATCCGTATTTGGTACGAAAGGCAGTCTTCCATTCGTCGCCTTTATTTACACGTACCAAATGATACGCCCCTCTCAGATCTAATTTAGTGTAGATGCAAGCATCCTTTACTTGGTCTAGTAACTCGGGGATCAAAGGCAATGGGTATCGGTTCTTCACAGTAATTTGATTTAATGCGCGGTAGTCTATACATGTTCTAAGGTCACCTTCCTTTTTAGGTACGAAGAACAAAGCTGAGGAAACAGGGGACTTGAATGGATGTGTGGGATGTATTTACCCATGCATCCGAGCCATACCTCAAAAACTGTGCAGTACTGACATGGAAAACATCATGATGGCCAGAGCTTCCCAGAAAATGCACAGGGAAATGCATGAAGAATAGGCTGCCACTCATTTTTGCCGATGTTATGGGCACAGAAGGACGCTGCCTAAAACCACCATTGGACTACCCACACAGTAGTCTGAAACCATTGAGAGTGGCAATGCTGATTGCCAAAAGCAAACCCATAACTGTTGGGAATTCATTTTCTTAAACCCCAAAAAGGGGTGCAGTACCAGTACTCGCCACTATCCAAAAGCCGGCGTTTTAAAACCACCAGATTTTGTAGAAAACTGAATAAATTAACCCAAAGCAAGCCAAAGAAAGACATTTTAAGAGGTGGATCCAATGTAAAGTTATATTCTGAAGTGACTTGAAGGTTTATAACAAGACTGGCTGAGCTGTGGATTTCAGCAGTTTAAGTAAATTTGGACTGAAAGACACTACAAATCTAAGTGTTTAAATTGACTGAGTGACCTACTTTGAGTGTCACATAGGTTGCAATTGTTTAAATGTCATAGTTTTAAACTTAGAATCAGCATCCTAGCTGCATATGTAAAAAAATGTCTTGACTTAAACTGGGGAACAAAAAGTGACATTTTATCTGAAACCTGGCTTAAGGAACTGAATTCTGCCTGGCAACTACCCCCATCAGAAGTGAAACTTGAGTCACAGCTGTGTTCCCAGGCCTATCTGCCTTTTGCTGGCCACACTAAGGATATGCCATCTCTCTGATAATTGAATTAAGGGGAGCCCCCACAGAATACAGGAGCTCTGAACAAAGCCCTGTCCTGACCCAGGCAGATGGTTTATTGCAGATGTCGTAAAACAGCTTCCTCTTGGCAGAAGCTGGGAGGGGCAGGGTCTCTGAGCTTGGCAGAAACTGGAAAGACTGGTTTATGTACCATGTGACATGAAAAGACACACCTCTATAGCCAGAATATGGTTTTAGAAAAAGATGAATAACTCATAGAGCGGACTTGTGAAAATTATTTAAATGACACCATAATTCTTGTGATTTTTCTGCCCACATTTTAAGAGGTTTTTAGAACCGGTGGCATGTTCAGGGGGGTTTTAGCGGAAAAGAGGATATTACTCAAAATGTGTGCATGTGAAAAATCTGACACTTCATCAACTAATGTCCATACTCCTTGCGCACATGTGTGTAAATTTGGGGTAATGTCCGGTATTGCAAACCAGTTAAAAAGTGCAAAATATTGCTATTTCTGAATGCAAGCTCTCAGGAAGAGCAGATTTGGACAGGGTATACCTCCTGTGATATGTGATGGGTGCATATAATTTCAAACCACTGTGTAGCTATGAAACATGTATTTGGTTCAAATCTAGATTTGTGTGCAAGTTGACAGGAGGAGTGGACTTTCTGCAGGCTGTAAAATGACATCACTCTGACACAACCTAGCTCCCCCAATCAGGGGAGAAAGGAAAGCTTGGCCAATGATAAGTGGAGAGGGGCTGGCTAGTGATGCTGCTCACACACACCCATTTTAAAAACACATAAAAGCAGAGAGACAGGACAGATAGGGACCTTCAAATCCATTTGCAGCTGGAAGCTCTGCCGGGAAAATCCATACTTTACCTCCATCAACCTTCAGAGACCCAGACCAGACCAGCAGAGTAGAGCTGACCTGTTAGCAGAACCAGAGAGAGCTGACCCAGATCACTGTGAAGTGCAGAGACCAGAGTCCCGTCTAAAACCTGACCAGATCCGTGGCGAGGCCCATTTCACTCAAGAATATAGTGTGAGTACATAGAAAACTGTGCAGAACCAATCTCTTAGTTAAAATAATATAATTCAATTCTATTTTAATCTAAGTAGAACTGCCTCCTAACTGTCACCTGTCATTTGTAAAGCTGTCACTTGTCATTTTCTAGTTGCAAGCTGCACTTGTCTTTTTGAACTTTAAAATTTCAAATCTGAAAAACGACCTTTATTTAATTGCTCATATCTCCGTAACCGTTTGTGCTAGAGACTTGCAGTAACTTTCATCTGGAAGCTGAGATCCTAGGACCCCAAAACGATAGTGATAGTCTTTGTAGTTCCTCTGTAATCGCGCCAGACGCATTCGCGAATTTTACCGCGATTTGCAAATTTCTTCACGTGTAAAAATCTGCTGCTGCTTGCCTTCCATTTGCCAGAAATTCGTTTAACCTGCTAGTTACACCCTAGATCACTGCTAGAGTGAGCCTGACTAATATTAACTAGATACCACTCACCTAAACCTCTAGAGGGAATTAAAAGCATTTTAGCATATTTTTCACTTTATTGCCAGCACATATAAAAGCATTTTGCCTGTGTTTTCAACTTCTGTAGTCTAAGTTGCTGGGTGAACTGAATTACATTTGAATTGCATTTCTGAGAATTGTGTGCCTTCCTTCCATTTCCTTGCATTGCATAAAGGGGGGGGTGAATGGTCCAAGAAAGTGATTACATTGTCTTTTGCTGAAATTCTATCAAGTTATTTTCTGTACTGCATTTCATTCCACATTGCATCCATTTGAAACCATAAAAGTATTGTTGCTATCTTATCCATTTCATGTCAACTCCTTAGTGATTATCAAGAAGTGTGCTAGTGCCAGATTCTCCGTTGTTAATCTTTATCATATCAGATTAAGTGTGCTATTCAATTATTAATTTATTCTAAAGTGTGATATATACCTATTGTTTAAACTATCAATTAAACCTTTTTAACTTGCAAAACAGAACTACTTCTTGGCTCAGTGGGGTCAGGAGGATTCCAAGAGAGGGGTGTTATATAGGGGTAGTCATCCAGAACTCATGAACTGGACATAAAGATATATCAATAAGGGTTTTCATTCAGTATTATAGACTAGGCGTTGACTTAGCTGTAGTGTTGAATTGAATCCTCTTACAAATTGGGGGCTCGTGCCGGACGTTTGGATTAGATCTATCACTTGTGCAGATTAATACAGCGTGCCAGCTGACCAGATACACATATCCGGTCGGAGCACACGCTGTGTTACGCTGTAAAGCACTTCTCAAAGGAACGCTCTAAGAAAAAGGTCTGTTTTGCAAAAATAAAATACAAACTTCTGTAAGTCAGGACAGAGACCAATCTCTAGAATGACGACCTTAGTAGACATGAAAATAGCCAGAGAGCACTTCTTACATAAGTTATTTGTGAGAGGTGAGTGGACTCACCAGGACCAAACAGTCTGGTTGCAGGCCATCACACCCCAAATCACGGAAACAGGGTCAGATATATGGAGAGACCAGGGTCCCTTACATGTGGCCCTGAGTGAACTATATATGTCCTCTAAGGCCAAGGATGAGCACAACAAGATTGCCAGGGTAGCGGCATATTTATATTTACATATGGGAGCCATGCAGGACAAATGTGCTGAAGGCCAAGATCTGGCGAGTAGGCAACTGCTGGCATTACAGAAGGCCCAATCTGAGCTGGACTCTTCTGAGCAGAGGCTGCTCAGGAGCCAGGAGTCAGAAAATGATAGTAGGCAGTATATCATTAAAATAAAAGAGGACATGGATATATTGCAACAGGAAAAGGCTGACCAGGATACTCGATTTCTGGCCTTGCAGAAGGAGCACCAAGACAGTTTGGACTCCTTACTGCAGAGCCAGAAAAAGCTGGAGCAACAATTAGACTTTAACAGGGCATGCACGGAGCAGGTAGCCACCCTGCAAAGTCATCTAGATAGAGTGAAGGTAGAGAGCAACGAGCTGATTATGAAAGACCTGGATACCCAGGCAGAGTTTGATGAAGAACGCCAGAAAGCTGGTGCCTTCCAAAGGCAAAGGGACGACCTGGCGGCACAAATGCAGGCTCTTAGTCAGGAAAGAGATGCCTTAGCCCAGGAAGTCTGCCATTTAAAAAGAAAAATGGAAGAAAATCACCTGGCCCACCAGGGACTGGGTGACCTCCAAAAAGAACACCAGAACTTGTTAGAGCACACCAGGAGGGTGGAGGATGCTCTAGCAAGAAAGGAGCAGGCCAATAGGGACACAGCTCAGGAGGTAACCCTCCTGCAGCAAAGACTGGCCCAGTGCTCCAGGACCAATCAGGAAACACAGAGAGAGAATGAGGCTCTCTGCCAGCACAATGATAGGCTCCAGCAACAGGTAGCGATGCAGGAGAGACTGATAGAGTCTAGTAAGGCCTTAACTGAGGAACTGAAGGCACAAATGCAGGCTCTTGCATTGCAACAGGGAGCAGGGGCGGATAGAGATGAGGTTCGCTGGGAAAGGGAAGCTCCGGAGCATAACCTCAGGAGCCCTAGTACCAGAGGCCCTCATACCTCTCAGTCACTGGACTCTGCCACCCCCATATTCCCTGGCGCACATGAGCACCGGGCCACAGGGATGGCAGACTACTATCCAGACAAAAGTATGGGGCTCATAGGCCAGTACCACCCAGGTATGGAGGGGCGGGCATCCGGGTATGGGCACCCCAGCACAGTGCAATTTAATGGGGAACCCCAGGAGAGTAGGCCCATTAAGGGCATCCTGAAAACCTCTGTCCAGTTAGGTCAGTGGGGGGGGGGTACCCATCAAATCCTGGCAGCAAGGAGGAATCTGAAGACTCCTCTGAACTGCGCAGGACACAGGAGACCAGGTCCCCACATTCGGCCAGCCATTCCCAGGCTCGCAGAATCCGGGAAAACCTGGAAGAGCAGACAGGAACCTCTGGGAGCAGTGCCTCTGAGTCAGAGGAGGAATGGACAAGGGTTACCCGAACCAAAAAGGCCAATAAGGCAAAAAGGGCCTTGCTTAAGGACCCCTTAAAGCAGATTAAGGCGATCAGGAGCGTCATCACGCCTTACCATAAGAATGCTAAGTATTCTGTTTGGGAGCACTTAGAGTTGTTTGAGCAAATGATGGAGACTTTCCATTTGAAGGACAGCCAAAGCTGTATTCAATATGTAAAGTGGACCTTCTCCCCGGAATACTCCAGTTTCTTTGCGGGGCTGGAGGACCAAAATCATTTAAGATGGTCCACCTATAAGGCGGCCATCTTGAAACATTTTTCTGTTCACAGAAATCCTCAAGAGGCTCGCAAGGCAGCCTACAATTTGCAATGTGGGGAGGATCAGGCCCCACAAGAATTTGTGCAAGAACTGAAACGTGCTTTTGCGCAGACCACCAGAAGGGTGCGCACAGACAGTAGAGAATTCATTAATACATTTTTTCATGCCTTGCCCAAATACATAATGACCCAGCTCGTGAGGGATTTTCATGAGAAAAGATCTTTAGACTGGGTCATTGAACAGGCTACCCGGATCTATGAGGTGCAGAAACCGGTAGATAGCAAAAGTAATGCCCAGAAAAACCCCAAAGCCAACAGCACCCCTGCTGCCGCCAAGGTGGCAGAGGTAAAGGTCACTCCCGTTTTAGATTTGGAGATGGCGGGGCCTAAAAACCTACCTGCACCTAATAATGCTAGGCCCAGAAGGTCCTCGGGCCAGTCACAGACAGGGAGCCAGAGAGGCAGCCCCACAAATGGGGTCCCTCGCTCTCCTGATTATGTAAGTCCCCGTTACAAGGGAAATCGACCCATCCTGGGTTATGTGTGGACTCCCCCAGCCCAAGGGGGGGGATCCAACCGAGCACCGAACACAGGGAACTTTCCTCCAAACTTTCCACAGGAGGGCAGAAATTTACCAAACCCTGGGCAGAACTTTTTCCCCAGATATCCACCCGACTTTCAGCCCCAAAACCATCCATCCTTCTTTCCCCAATTCCCTGAGCCCAGACCACTGAATCCGGGAGAGGGGAGGCCAAGGGTGGAGGGGTACCCAAATCTTCCCAATCCGGGGTATTACCAGAGAAGGGACAGCTACCCTTCCCGGGATCAGCCCAGGGGAGAAAACAGGGCCCCGTATCAGCCTGAGCGGGTTTCCCAGTTAGAGCGCCAGGTTCAAAACATGGCGCGGGATCTGGGTCACATACTGAGGGCTCAGCAGAACCCTCAGATGGGCGTGCCGGCGCAGAACGCACCCAACTCTGGACCTGGTGCTCCCGAACAATGACGGGGCAGCACCCCGATAACTCACCGGTTCCCAGGGAGGAGGCACAAAGGGAAGGGGGGTGTAAAGCCTTGGAGGAAGCTTCCTTCCTCACTTGTAAACAGCCCCTGGAAACCCAGGAACCGGAAACAAAATCTCTTGCCCCTGAAAGTCTGCCTCCTAAGGAGCAGAGGGGGGGTAGGAGAAACAAAAGACCCAAACAGACTCAGTTTGAGGAGGAGGTACAGATATTCCAATTTGAGGGAGAGGGATCCTCAGGGGATCCTGGGAAAAGGATCTTCTCCTTCAGAGAGGGGGGAACTCCTCCCAAAGAAAAATGGGTCCCTAGGGATGCAAATCCAGACTGGGGAGATGTGGAGACTGAGCAACCGCCGCCCACCATCTCATCCCAGAACCAACAGCAAGAAAATCCCCTGGTTCAAACCCATCCTGGTGACTGCCTCCAAAAAGGGGGGGGCGGCCCGGAACCGGAGCCAGGGGAACCCACAATGGCTCTGATCTCCAGTTGCCAAATTTTTCTTTCAGATTCCCAAGGCTCTCCACAGAATTCTGCCCAAATCTCTTCGCTAGCGATGTCCAAAACCAGAAAATTAGCCCACCAGTTGTCCAAAAATGTACATTATCTGTGCCCCCTTGAGGAGAAGGAGGGAAGATACTATGCCCCGGTACAAGTACAGGGGCAGGGTACAATTTTGGCACTGGTGGACACTGGATCTCAAGCCACACTTCTGTCCAGAAGGGCCTTTGATGAACTGAATGCAGGAAGGGGAGGGAATTACCAAATTCCTCTCACCTCACTTCCTGGACAACTCCAGAACTTTGACGGGAAGGAAATTCCCGTTGAGGGGACTGCAGATTTGGACATTAAAATTGGGCGACACAAGTTGAAACACCCGGTCATAGTTGTGACCCCAGAGGGCACCCCTTGTTTACTAGGGAATGACCTCCTGAGAAGGTTGTCACCCCTAATAGATTGTGTAAACAAGGTCCTCTGGACCCAGACTAGCCGACCAATAAAATTAAAACAGAGTGTCAACCATGTTAGTTTAAACGGCACCTGCCACATGGTTGAACAAAAATCTGACCAAGTAGAATTTCACTTCCAGAACAACCAAATTCCAGACGTGACAGTAATAGCAGTAGGACAACAGACTGGTGATGGGGGGTCCTCTCTATTTCTGAAAATCAACCTTCCTTCCAGTCTAAAGTGGTACTCCACGCTGGAAGGAAACACTCTGAGATTCTATACTAATCCACAATCAGAAACTCCCACTCCTATAGTCCAGAAAGATGTGAAATCAGCTCAGAGCCTGGCTGATATTCAGCAAATTGGAGAGCAGTTGTTCATCCCTGTTCAGTTAAATGATGGGAAGGACTCTGTTCTCGCTCGAGTGTGTGTGAACAACGGTAAGAGCTTCATCAGCGAAGCCATGTTCCGCCAACTCCCAAAAGATCCAGCCATTCCCACATTCAAACTGATAGACAAATGGAAAATGGACCTGGAAGCGCCTAATTCCAAACATCTCCTGCCAAGCAGGTGTATGCTCAAAATCTCCATTGGCAACAAGAGCATAGTCCATAATTGTTGGGTCGTGCGAGACGTCCCTGCCGCCTTTTACTTAAGCAGTGACATTCTCAATCGCTTTGCCATTAGTTTGGACCTAATAAACTTCAAAGCTTGGTCCCGATTAGCGGATAATCCCATGGGCTTTGATGATCCAGAAAAAGCATTTAGGTCAGCTCAATTGCTACCTTATGCAGTTGAAATTCAGATCAAAGAGGAAGTCACCATCCCAGAAAGGACCCGACAATTCTCCCTGGAAGTGAAAGTTAAAAGAGGACAATATTTGCAAAACCCTGATGCTTACATACATCTAAATGCTTCTCTCAGACAGCAAGGGTTGGGGGTAAACCCAACTCCATTAGTCAACATAGGACATGACACCATTCCAATAGAGGTGGATAACAGCGACTTGAAGAGTATTACTCTAGCCGCAGGCACCATTATTGGAATGGCGGTTGATGACTGACATTTTTCCATCGACTTAGTAAATGAACTGTTAGGACCAATCCCCAAGGACTGTTTTGACAGTGACAGTGAGGACAATACAACACCAGACAGGATTTTTACCCGGCATGGGGGGAACTTCCTGGTGTACACTTCTTGCCCTTATGGTAAGGAAGATGTGACTTGTGACTTCAGGAGGGATGAGGTGATTTTCCAGGTCCATGAGGGCTGCCTTTCCCACCTGAAGCCTCCAGTCCAAATCAGCACTCTGACCAGGGACTTCTCCACCCAGCTGGAGGAGGCAGCGGAGATAGCCAAACCAGAAGTCTTTCCAGGCTTCAGGCAGATGGTGGAAGAGAGAGTCAACCTAGCTGATGCCTGTGTGACTCTGGAACAAAAGCAAAAGTTGAAACAAGTTTTCTTGGATTTCCAAGATCTCTTTGCGGTAGACTCATATGACTGCGGTCGCACTGACATCCACACAACAACAATCCCCACGGACCCTGGCATGACTCCAGTGTTTGTGAAGTAATATCGCTTGCCTCTCGTATCCATGGAGTCCCTTACTGAAATAATTAAGAACCTTGAGTCCAGGGGAATAATCCGTCCAGTCCACAGCACCTTCAATAACCCGGTGCTGGGAATATTGAAGCCGAACGGCCAGTGGAGACTCTGCGCTGACCTCAGGGAGCTCAACAAACGGGTCCATACTTCCCGATGGCCTCTGCCCTACATTGACCAAGGGCTGGCCCAGATCCAGGGGTCACAGGTATTCACAGCAATAGACCTGACCAATGGATACTGGACCGTGCCTGTCAGTAGGGAGGACCAATACAAGCTGGCTTTTACCTTTGGGGGCCAGCAGTATACATGGACCCGGACTCCCTTCGGATACCTCAACTCCGGCAATGAATTCAACATTTTTCTACACAAGGCCATGCCCGACTTGGGTGCAAGGGGTAACCTGGCTTATGTAGATGATGTCCTCATCAAAAGTTCATCTGTGGAGGAACACATAGCGGAGATCCGTTATGTTCTGACGCAGTTGAGGGCCGCCGGAGCAAAACTTTCCTTTCAGAAAGCACAGTGGTGTAGAACCCGTGTTAATTTCTTGGGGCATGAGATTACTCCTCAGGGTCTCTGTCCCCAGGAAAAGAAAGTGGAAGCACTTCAGAAACTGAAAGACCCCACAACTCTGCGGGAACTAAGGAGCCTCCTTGGACTGACCAATTACAGCCGAAAGTTCATTGAGGGCTACGCAGAGATCACCAGACCCCTGATTCATCTCCTGAAGGGGGGGGTCAAGTGGGAATGGGGTCCAGAACAAGCCGAGGCAGTAAGACAACTCAAGAGAAGCCTCTCACTAGCGCCTTGCCTAGCTTACCCTGTCAGAAACAAGGAGTTCTTCCTGGAGACAGGGTTCTCTAATACGTGCTTGACGGCAGTATTATACCAAAAGCATGACAAGGTCAATAAAGTAATCTCCTATGCGAGCAAAACTTTATCCTCTGTGGAGGAAAAATTCAACGATTGTGAGAAGGCACTCCTGGCAACGGTGTGGGCATTGAAGAATTACCGCCCGTTTATCCAGGGGGAACACATCATAGTGGAGACTCCACACCAGCCTCTGCAATATCTCCAAAGTGACAGAATCCGGGCCGGAAATGTGAGTAATTCCCGAATTACTTCCTGGATTCTGTCAATGCAAGGCTTTCCTGTGGAGGTCAGATATGGCCAAAACAAGAAGAGTCCCCTCGCGCAAGGTCTGGCTGACTTGCATGATTGTGCCAGAGAAAACTGTCTCGAGGACGAAAGTCTAAAAATCAAGGACAACATGGAGGCATACCTTAATTCCCCACACAAAGTCTTTGAAGAGGACAAGTGTGAGGGAATGCCCACTGTCTATGTGGATGGATGCTCGCACCATGTTGACAACAACGGGGAGAAAGAACTGGTGGCCGGCGTAGGGAATGCATGGGTGAATGAGTCCCCAGAACCCTCCGCTGGATACAAAATTGGTCCCCGAAGTAGTCAGGTGGCAGAATTGATGGCTGTGCATCAAGCCATCCTCACTGCTGACCAGCATAAACTCCGCGAACTGGTCATAATCACAGATTCGGATTATGTACGGAACGGGTTCGTGGAGCACCTGGTTAATTGGAAAACCAGAGGCATGTTATGTGCTAACAACAAACCCTTGAAACATGGGAAGTTGATTCAAAACATTGATGACCTGGTCACCTCGAATGAGATGACCATCTATTGGAAGAAGATCAAGGGTCATTCCAAAGTAGAGGGACCAGACAAAACTGGAAATGACTTAGCTGATCAGTTGGCCAAAACCGGGGCCACCCAAGGGGATCTAATTGAGATTGAGTCCCTGTTGGGGGAAATTCAGGTCACTGCTATCACTAGGTCCCAGACAAATGCTCACAACGACCTTTCAATTGCCCAATGGAGCAAGGAGACCCCTGATGCTGATTTGATTACCGCTCAGAAGGGGGATCCAATAATTGGTAAATTTTACCAGCACATTGAGGACCCTGAGAACTTTCCCCTGACGGATACCGATTACATTGGGAAAGAGGACCTAAGAGTGTTGATGAAATGTCCAAAAATGTTCAGAATCCAAGACGGTTTGCTGGTAAGGAAATCCAAAGCTGGCCACGATCAGTGGGTGGTTCCTACCTCATTCCGAAGCCTGATGTTAAGTCACGCCCATGATGCGGCCACCGCCGGTCATAGGGGGTTTCACACAACACTGGAAATCTTAAGAGAGGTTGCATACTGGCCACACATGGGGCAGGACCTCGACCAATATTTGAAGGGGTGTCTTGTGAGTGCACAATTTCAGCCATCATCCCTCACGCACCGTGCGCCTCTCCAAAAGAGGGGGATGACACTGCCATGGTCAGATTTACAAATCGACTTTGTAGGCCCCGTGATTCGCTCGGCTAGGGGAAATAAGTACATGTTGACTGTGACATGCTTGTTTACCAAGTGGGTGGAATGTCTCCCAGCCCCAAATTGCAAGGCAGAAACCGCAGCTGCCCTGATGATTAACCACATCTTTTCCCGTTTTGGTCTACCTCAAAGGATTGAGTCAGACAGGGGTAGCCACTTCACCAGTGAAGTAATGACAAAGATGTGGGAGATACTGGGGGTCAAAAGGAAGTTGCATATTGCTTACAGGCCAGCTTCTTCTGGGGCAGTAGAGAGATATAACCGAACCATTGTGAGCATCTTAAAAAAGTTTGTGGCAGATTCTGGGCCAAGTTGGGACATCCGATTACCTCTGGTCCTAATGGCCATCAGATCTACCCCTTCATCTGCAACCAAAATGTCACCCTTTGAGTTGATGACTGGACGCAAGATGGTGCTTCCGCAGCATTTGCTCTATAGGACCCAAGAGCAGACACTGATAAATGCCTCCACTACTCATGAGTATGTGGAGAATTTAAGGAAACACCTTCAACATGCTTTTGCTTATGCTCAGCGGAATCTAGAAAGATCGGCTGATAGCATGAAGACCCATTATGACCTGAAAACTTCCAGGAAGGAATATCAGGTGGGAGACCGGGTCTATCTATACAACTTCCAAAGGAACCAGGCCAAGCAGCGCAAATATTTGCCTACATGGAAGGGACCCTTTGAGATCATCGACAAAATCTCCCCTGTGGCCTACACAATCCACATCCCCAAAGGTCCTTTGGCAGCGGGGGAAGACAAGTGGGTCCACATAAACCAGTTGAAATGTTGCCATCCCAGGCACACTCTGCAACAACTGGAGGAATCCTCTGGAATCCTAGCGGGTACTGTCTCAGACTAATTCAGTTCCAACCATGAAACATACCACATCTAGTCTTTTAAATATTGTGATTTGCATGAAACTGTCTCTTAGTTATACTGTTTTTTTTGTCAAAATAAGAATGTAATGTTTCGTTATGATGAAATGCATATGCTGCCCCACTATCTCAACAGTGGTGGAAAAATGTCTATGAATAGGTTTTGCCGCTCTTCCTTTGTCGTCCTAGGAGAAAGAAAACCTGGAGACGGGACAGGGAGGATGATCCGGAGACCGGGAACGAAGATCCAATGGGCCCGGGGTACCGCCCAATATTCCCATCAGGACCGGCGAGGAGAACCGATCGATCCGACCGGATGGAGGAAAAGATGCTGAACTGTGCCATCTATTGGAAGAAGATGAGGAAACATCCCAGGTCTTGCGAGTCCCATTAGTGAAATAGAATGGCCATCGCAAGAGGGGGGCTTGTGGGATGTATTTACCCATGCATCCGAGCCATACCTCAAACACTGTGCAGTACTGACATGGAAAACATCATGATGGCCAGAGCTTCCCAGAAAATGCACAGGGAAATGCATGAAGAATAGGCTGCCACTCATTTTTGCCGATGTTATGGGCACAGAAGGACGCTGCCTAAAACCACCATTGGACTACCCACACAGTAGTCTGAAACCATTGAGAGTGGCAATGCTGATTGCCAAAAGCAAACCCATAACTGTTGGGAATTCATTTTCTTAAATCCCAAAAAGGGGTGCAGTACCAGTACTCGCCACTATCCAAAAGCCGGCGTTTTAAAACCACCAGATTTTGTAGAAAACTGAATAAATGAACCCAAAGCAAGCTAAAGAAAGACATTTTAAGAGGTGGATCCAATGTAAAGTTATATTCTGAAGTGACTTGAAGGTTTATAACAAGACTGGCTGAGCTGTGGATTTCAGCAGTTTAAGTAAATTTGGACTGAAAGACACTACAAATCTAAGTGTTTAAATTGACTGAGTGACCTACTTTGAGTGTCACATAGGTTGCAATTGTTTAAATGTCATAGTTTTAAACTTAGAATCAGCATCCTAGCTGCATATGTAAAAAAATGTCTTGACTTAAACTGGGGAACAAAAAGTGACATTTTATCTGAAACCTGGCTTAAGGAACTGAATTCTGCCTGGCAACTACCCCCATCAGGAGTGAAACTTGAGTCACAGCTGTGTTCCCAGGCCTATCTGCCTTTTGCTGGCCACACTAAGGATATGCCATCTCTCTGATAATTGAATTAAGGGGAGCCCCCACAGAATACAGGAGCTCTGAACAAAGCCCTGTCCTGACCCAGGCAGATGGTTTATTGCAGATGTCGTAAAACAGCTTCCTCTTGGCAGAAGCTGGGAGGGGCAGGGTCTCTGAGCTTGGCAGAAACTGGAAAGACTGGTTTCTGTACCATGTGACATGAAAAGACACACCTCTATAGCCAGAATATGGTTTTAGAAAAAGATGAATAACTCATAGAGCGGACTTGTGAAAATTATTTAAATGACACCATAATTCTTGTGATTTTTCTGCCCACATTTTAAGAGGTTTTTAGAACCGGTGGCATGTTCAGGGGGGTTTTAGCGGAAAAGAGGATATTACTCAAAATGTGTGCATGTGAAAAATCTGACACTTCATCAACTAATGTCCATACTCCTTGCACACATGTGTGTAAATTTGGGGTAATATCCGGTATTGCAAACCAGTTAAAAAGTGCAAAATATTGCTATTTCTGAATGCAAGCTCTCAGGAAGAGCAGATTTGGACAGGGTATACCTCCTGTGATATGTGATGGGTGCATATAATTTCAAACCACTGTGTAGCTATGAAATATGTATTTGGTTCAAATCTAGATTTGTGTGCAAGTTGACAGGAGGAGTGGACTTTCTGCAGGCTGTAAAATGACATCACTCTGACACAACCTAGCTCCCCCAATCAGGGGAGAAATGAAAGCTTGGCCAATGATAAGTGGAGAGGGGCTGGCTAGTGATGCTGCTCACACACACCCATTTTAAAAACACATAAAAGCAGAGAGACAGGACAGATAGGGACCTTCAAATCCATTTGCAGCTGGAAGCTCTGCCGGGAAAATCCATACTTTACCTCCATCAACCTTCAGAGACCCAGACCAGACCAGCAGAGTAGAGCTGACCTGTTAGCAGAACCAGAGAGAGCTGACCCAGATCACTGTGAAGTGCAGAGACCAGAGTCCCGTCTAAAACCTGACCAGATCCGTGGCGAGGCCCATTTCACTCAAGAATATAGTGTGAGTACATAGAAAACTGTGCAGAACCAATCTCTTAGTTAAAATAATATAATTCAATTCTATTTTAATCTAAGTAGAACTGCCTCCTAACTGTCACCTGTCATTTGTAAAGCTGTCACTTGTCATTTTCTAGTTGCAAGCTGCACTTGTCTTTTTGAACTTTAAAATTTCCTTGTAGTTCCTCTGTAATCGCGCCAGACGCATTCGCGAATTTTACCGCGATTTGCAAATTTCTTCACGTGTAAAAATCTGCTGCTGCTTGCCTTCCATTTGCCAGAAATTCGTTTAACCTGCTAGTTACACCCTAGATCACTGCTAGAGTGAGCCTGACTAATATTAACTAGATACCACTCACCTAAACCTCTAGAGCCAAAAACTGCCTGTCCATCGCCAGAGCCACTATAGGTACAAAACTAGACTACTGCAATGCACTGTTCCTAGGCACCTCCGCCCACAACCTAAAAAAACTCCAAATCACGCAAAACAATGCGCTCCGGGCAGCACTGTCCATTCCAAAAAGAGAACACATCTCGCAAGCAAGGAGAGATGCCCACTGGCTACCTGTGAAGGAACGCATACTGTTCAAAGCCATGACCATCACACACAGATGCCTATCCCTGGATGCCCCACCCTATCTCGCAGAAAGAATCACACCGAAAGCCTCCATCAGACCCACCAGAGCTCACCGCACCAACATGATTGATGTCCCCACGTTTCAAAGATCCAGGGCGGGAGGAACCAGCTTCCAACACCTCGCACCAAAAAACTGGAACTCCCTACCTACCTCACTAAGGAACGAAAAATCATACCATACCTTCCGTAAAAACCTCAAAACCCTCCTATTCCGCTAAAGTCTGCCACATTCACTCTCATGCTTGCATTGTAACCACAGCATAGCATAACCTTTAAGCTCAATGTTTATTACCAATGTGAAATGTACTATGTAACTCGGTTACATCTGTAAACACATTCCTATGCTTGTGTTCATGACTAAGTCTGCTGTAACAGCGCCACGATGCCCCAGGGCAGTTCTGTGCGCTTTATAAATGCAAATAAATAAATAAATAAATAAAAGCATTTTAGCATTTTAGCATATTTTTCACTTTATTGCCAGCACATATAAAAGCATTTTGCCTGTGTTTTCAACTTCTGTAGTCTAAGTTGCTGGGTGAACTGAATTACATTTGAATTGCATTTCTGAGAATTGTGTGCCTTCCTTCCATTTCCTTGCATTGCATAAGGGGGGGGGTGAATGGTCCAAGAAAGTGATTACATTGTCTTTTGCTGAAATTCTATCAAGTTATTTTCTGTACTTCATTTCATTCCACATTGCATCCATTTGAAACCATAAAAGTATTGTTGCTATCTTATCCATTTCATGTCAACTCCTTAGTGATTATCAAGAAGTGTGCTAGTGCCAGATTCTCCGTTGTTAATCTTTATCATATCAGATTAAGTGTGCTATTCAATTATTAATTTATTCTAAAGTGTGATATATATACCTATTGTTTAAACTATCAATTAAACCTTTTTAACTTGCAAAACATAACTACTTCTTGGCTCAGTGGGGTCAGGAGGATTCCAAGAGAGGGGTGTTATATAGGGGTAGTCATCCAGAACGCATGAACTGGACATAAAGATATATCAATAAGGGTTTTCATTCAGTATTATAGACTAGGCGTTGACTTAGCTGTAGTGTTGAATTGAATCCTCTTACAGATGAATGAAGCCATTAGCAAGGTATTGGTCTAAGTATTGTCGTAGGTGCAGGTTTTCGGGTTCCGTAAGGGCGTAGATCCTGCTGCATGGAGGTTGTGCACCGGGTATGAGGTTAATTTGACAATCGTATGATCTGTGTGGCGGTAAGGTGTTTGCCTGTTCTTTTTGGAAAACGTTCTGGAATTCTTGGTATTCCTGAGGTAACTGCACGACGGGATTAGTGACTGTGGCCAGGCCTTTGTTCAAGGTCTTTTCCGGTTAACAGATGTGTGCACACTCCGGGAAGGTTATTCTCTTCTCTCGCCAATCAATACAAGGATTATGTGTTTCTAACAAAGGTATCCCCAGTACTATTTGGAACTGCGGGGCTTTGATTAAATCAAACACAATAGTCTCTCGATGCCCATCCTGACCCAGCAGTGTCATCTCTGTAGTGGAATGAGTTACAGGCCCAGAGGCAATTTCAGTTCCGTTTACAGTGGTGATGACATCCGAAGTGGTCTTTTTGCAGAGAGGTAGATTCATCCTAGAAGCCAATTTATGGTCCATATAGTTTCCTATGGCCCCACTATCGATGTATGCCCTTGCTGCGTGCATACGTGAGTGGAGTCTTGGGTCAATAAGGACCATTGGTATGATTAAATGCAAGGTCTGAGTGTCCTTCTACAAGCTCGGCAAGCGGACCTCTACCCTTCTCGGGCGTGGTCGTTTCCCGATTCAGGCTCTGTTTGATTTTTAACAGTTACTCCGGCCACCTTCTCGGATGGTTTTATAGGACAATCCTGTAGAAAATGTCCTGAAGCCCCACAGTAAAGACACAATTGCATCTGTCGTCTTCTTTCTCTTTCCTTTTGCGTTAAGGGTCCCTTAACCCCCCCGATTTGCATAGGTTCTGATGTGTCTGTTCCTTTGGAGGTAACATTTGGTTTAACCAATACTCGATTCTCGAATTTAGCTCGATCAGCCTTTCTATTCTAAAGTCGGTGGTCTAACTGGACTACTAAGTCTATATATTCTGCGCAATCCTGGGGTGGGTTCACAACCTGGGCCAAAACATCTTTGAGCTCACCCCGCAGCCCACGATGAAATAATGTAATTCGTTTTTCCTCTGGCCAGCCGGTTTCCACCACTAACCTGTTGAAGGTTGCGATATAGGTCAGCAGAACCTGGGTGCCTTGTCGCAGGGATAAAAGTTTGTTATCCAGGGCCTGACCCTGTGAATGTCTGGCGAATAGTTTTTCCATGCTCAGTTGAAAACCGTTAAAATCCCGAAGAAGAGGGTCATCCTGGTTGACCAGGGGGATGGACCAATCTGCTGCGCTGCCACTAAGGTATGATAGTACAAAGGCTACTTTGGCTTGGTCATTTGGGAAAGCCCCAGGTCTGCATAGAAAGTGCGAGTGGCACTGGTTCATGAACACTGCAAACCTTTTCGGATCCCCAGCAAAACTTTCGGGTGGAGCTAAAGGAATGCTCCCAGGTAGCACCACTTGCACAGGATTGCTCGATGAGACAGGAGTTGATTTCCCCCCCGAGTCCAGGTAGTGGTGTTTGGCCAGCTTGGCTTTGCAGCAGTTGTCTAGCAAGATCATCAGTGCGTTCCTTTGACATAATCAGTTCTCTCCTGAGGGCATTACTTTCTTGGTGTGCGGAGTGCACCTCTGCCCTAAGTTCCCCTAACAATTGGGCTAGTTGGTCGGTTTCAGAGGTTTCCATTACGCCCGGGTGGGGATTTGTAGGTAGGTTTCGTGTTCTGTTACGCTCACCTGGTTCCCACAGGGGCGTCGATCGAACCCGGACAGCAGCAGCCTCCACCAACGTGAAGCGTAGGGCAAAGATGGCTGTCTGGATGGACCCGTCTAGTCTTGTGTGCTTGACTCGTAGGAATATTCTCCTGTAGATGGAGAAAGGGATTTAGTCCCGTGGATTTGAGTGCAGACCCCTCCCCACTGCTCCCGCTCTCCCCGCTGACCACCTCCGATATTCCCACTTAGTGTCCTCACCTTATGTTTTTAATTGATGAGCTCTCCATCCTGCCTGGCTTGCAGGGGCGCGTTGATACCAGTTACTTCACTGGTTTGGGGTGTTGGAGTTCTAGAAGATTATTGACTCCGGAGTTTACCAAGTTTAAAGAGTTCAATATGTCCAATGCTCACTCTTGTACAACTTGGTGATTTTGCGGCAACAGATACTGTTTGGAGGTTGCTGGTGGCGTTCAGGTAAGAGTCTGTATTACCCAACACTATCCAGTAAAGTTGCGTGAGTTTAACTTGTTGTTTTGTCCTGCCTTCATAGATGCGGCGTAAGAAGATGCAGCGTATTGAAGGATAATGCCTCCGGTGGTAAATCAGGTAAGCCTTGTGGTAAAATGATTGTATTTGTAGTCTCTCTAGGCTCACCTCGCTATTCCTTTGTCTTTTTTCCCCAGGTGTTGAAGATCGCCGAAGAAAATGATGGAGGCAGCGCTGAGTCGAAGATGCTGTGGACTGGTGAGAATGGGGCGTCGCTGCAGCTGCGAAGCGACGCGTTCAAAGTAATGTCCCTTCAGGCTCGGAATGGTCCAAGATCCTGAATCAGGTAAGGAATTAGATTAATGTCCGTAACCCAACCTCTTCTCCTATTTTCCCCTTTCTTCTACGAGCTCCGGATGCGAGGCGGGCGTGGCAGAAGGCTGGATGCAGGTTCGCAGGCACAGTGAGCGTTACGCTGCAGAATGCAGAATAACGCGAAGCGTGTGTTGTAGATCGGGCGTGGTTTAAATAGCCACAAAAGTAGTCCCAGGTAAGCAGTTCCTAGAACCACACACGAGTAAAAAAATAGTCCTTGCAGAAAAATAGTCCCTCCAGGTCTCACGTTGGCCTGGATGCATGTGCAACATGGTCTGCCTGAGGTAAGTGATGACTATGAGCCTGGCACCTTAAGCGCCAGGACTTATTCTTACTATGAGCCTGGCGCCTGAGCCCAGATAGCCCCTAGCCGGGGCTTCTGAGGTTTTACTAAATGTCTGGATGCCTGCTTCCGGGGCGGATGGGCTTGGTCCAGATGCCCGGGGGTAGGCATCATGACACAAGGTCATATCTGTTCTGGAGGGTCATCAGCCTTATGGCCCTTAACTCTTCTTTTATGGCATTAAATCCTTTTATAGTGACATTGATTGTATGTAGCAGCTCCCATCTGGCGATCTGTAGCCATTTGGCATTCACACCTGTCAGTATTCCAAGCATGAACATAGATGTGAACATCACTGCGGTTCTGCTGAAAAATGTGTGCTTGTCAGGAATGTTTTCATAAGCTGTTAGTGATTTTTGTGAGAAATAATTAGATCTTTTCATCTGCTGGAGTTCAATTGACCTTTTCCTTCTCAGGTGATCGTCCACCTTTGGAAACTCTTCAATCATCAGGTCACTTTGTGGAATCACCAATGCTGGAACATGGATATATGACTATGTTCACCTGGTGACCGGGAGCACTCCTAAATGTTACTTAAAGTTAACTGAAGTTTATTGTAGAGTAGACGGGTCCAAGGGAGATTAACCAGCTTTTGCACTAGGTGGTTTATATAATGTACAGCAATAGATATCCACAGGTTTGTGGATCTCTTCTGTCCCTCGCACACCCAGTTTGTGTAAAATACCTACAAAAAAGTTTATAAAATAATCACATTTTACTGCCTTAGTTAAGGAAAAAAATCAGATTTCAAAATTGTAGAGAATTCCCAAAATTCTGGTTTGATGATTCACTAGAACATACATACATAATGTATTCATACACTTACGTTCACAATTGATTCCTTGGTCAACAAAAACTATTTTTTAGATCAGGTAATTCAACAAAAAAAAATGTGGTAATAATTATAATTTCCTTATGCAGTTTAATCCTAGAGGTTGGCTCTATGTGTTTCGGGGCTTTATTCCCTTCATCGGGAGCTCTTTTTTGCAATAGTTCAGTTTTGTCTTCATACTGGTATGTATCTACAAACAATTATTTCAACAAACAGTAATCAGCTGCTAACTCTTAGTCTATTTTTCAAGTATAAATGAATACTGTCATGTTCCATAAGATGTAACCACTTGGATGATATTCTTATGTCCATTCCTGTTGTTAAACAGGATAGTGTAGACTTCTAACTTTCTCTACTCTTGTAATGTGGTACAAAATACACTGAAACCTTCAGTGGAAGGAGCTATGTAAACTGCAAAGGTAAAGGAAAGATAAAAATTGTATATATTACATGGCCTGCGGTAGAAGCCATGTAGTTATGGTTAAGTTGCTCATCTCATAGGAAGAGCACTTTTTGGGCGGTTTATAACTTCGCTCCCCCAGGGCGAATCCTCACCAAACTTTGCAAAAAAAAGTATATGGCCCACTCAGAATTTTTTTTTGCAAAGTTTGGTGAGATTTGGTCCAGGGGGGGCAGAATTATAGGGGGGTCCCAACATTTCTTTTTTTCCCATAGACATAATTGGAAAAACCTTTGCTCACGGCTACAGCCCAAACCGCTGGATGGATTTTCACCAAATTTGTGGCCGGAGCAGCGGCTTAGTCCAGAAAGTGTGATTTTATTTGCTGTAAATCTGTCCAGTATTTCTTTTTAAATGACCAAAACGTGAGGCAAAAAAATGTGTGATATCTATGTCCGCTCCACAGACTCACTTCCCTGTTCAGTCCGTGGACTGGCCTCTGATTTGCTGTACTGTCCGCCGACTGGCCTCCGATTGGGCAGAAAATTAGCAGACTTTTGCGTGGTCCGCGGACATCAGGACGCGGCCGCCGATTGGCTGGTGAGAAAATATGAAATGTGTCGGTTTACGTGAAGCGCCCACCATCTAGGATTCGCTGACTTTTTTGTGGGTCCGCGCACAGCACAGTGAAAACATTTTTTAAAAAGCATCATTTCACTTGTCAAACTCAACAAACAATCTCTGGGAATGTGGGGGGGATGAGGATTGTATATGGCTATAAGAAGCCAAAAAATTGGTTGTTTCACCCCCCAAAAGTCCGCAAACACTCCAGATTTCCTGGGGCAGTGTTGTGGTGTTCGCGTACACTTCAGATGTCCTAGGACATCTGTATCTATTTCTGCATTACTGGGTTGGGGGAAAGCAGTTTTTGGATGGCGTATGACTTTTGCGCCATCCAATGAAACTACATGTAATTTTGCCATTTTATTCTAAAACTAATACTGAATGGTTTTGCAAAGTTTTGTGAGATTCTGTCAAGAGGGAGCAAAATTAGAGGGGGGGGTCCCAAGATATTGTAAACGCATATAAATATGGTGTCATTTGACGAATCTGCACAACATTTGGCAAAACAATTTTGGATCTAGATATAAATGGTTTTCTAAAGTTTGGTGGGATTTTTTCAAGAGGGGGCAAAATTAGAGAGGGGGTCTTAACATTTTTAGATGGCTTAAACTTTGTTACTATTTGACGAATGTTGACAAAGGTTTTGAGAAACATTATAGACCCAACCTTCAATGTTTGTGTAAAGACTGAATGGATTTTGTCAAGTGGGGGCTAGGTTATATGACTATTGTATGTACATACATTTTGACACTTTAAAAAAAATAAAACATGGGTGGATTTCGAGCAAACCCGTGAGGAGCATTGGCAAGGACATTAAAGCATGGTTTTGCAAATGTACATGTGTTTTATTTTTTTACAAGTGTAATAATGTAGGCACAAAAAATAGTCATATACCTTTGGTGAATGAGGTATAGCCTGTGGCCGTGGGCAGTAGCCAGTTTGTCTGGGTCATGGCATAAGGTCATGACACGGACAATCTGGCTGCTGGCCATGACCGCAAGGGACGAAAAATGGTGTTAAAGTGGCTATCTGTACCTGGGACCGGCTATGTGGTAAAGTTATTCAAAGGTAGGATAGGTTTGAAAGGGAAAAAAGTGCTTGTGGTAATATGTTCATACGGTTTTGCAGGCTGCCATGGCATGGGAAGAGGGGCTGTGTACGGAGCCCCGCCTTCTCTTTCCATGTTGGCTATCTTGGGAACCAGGGGTGCTAATGGCCCTTATCCCCCATTTCAGGGGCTGCAATGGACGATAATGGTCCATAGCCCTCCTTATTTATTTATTGATTTATAACGCAACAATACCCGCAGACATCAGGCTGTGTGGTTACAGTATTTGTTGAGGAAGATGAGGTGGAGGAAGACAGCTTACTACTTGCTGAGAAAGGAACATCCTTTCCAAGAGCATTGCGGTCATTGGATTTGGTGTGGCGGCGCATGGAGGTGGTCCCGTAGGAGTACTGTCCAGGTAGTCTGTGACTGAGTGCACTCAGTGCATTTCACTTTGGTAGCTTTAGTCTTTGGTACACTCCCAACAGTAGCAAAGAACTGGCACACCCATGATTCGATCTTGGTGCTAGAAGTAGGCATTTCCTCTACCTCATCTTCTTGGCCCTCTTCATTGTCTTTGAAAGTACTGCGCTTTTTTTGTTGTGAAGGTCCTCCAGCTGGTGGTGGTGGTGGCTCTTGGGGAGGAGGGATGGCACTAACTGATGCCATTTTTAAGATAAATAGCAGTTTTGATGAAATTCTTCCAAGTATGTACTGTTTACTAAATTGGTAATGGATAATGAATATGAGCAGGTGTAGGAGGTGTGCAAGGGAATTTTTTAAGTTGAAAGCTCCTAGATCAGTAAAAAAATGCAGTTTCAAACTGCCCGCGAAGGACGGATCTTATCGTGAAGTGTGGCTGGGTTCTCGGAAATCTCATCATGCCGCGCGCCAATGCATGGTCATTTGGCGCTGTCCGGAAGGTCCGCAATGAAGTCAGATGTTTGTAGACATCTACAGATGCAAAACTAGTTGAAATAGTTGCAAAAAGTGTATAGAAGTGTTAAAAATGATTCTAGAAGGTGGGAAATGGCAGAATTTTAAGGTGACACTTTGTAAATTAGACACAAATATTGTTATATTTGGTAAGTATGATATTAGTAAGTTGTAGGAAAATTGCATACTCTGGTAAAAACCCATGAAATTCACTGAAAAAACATTGTTAAAGGGACGTTATGGTTAAGTTGCACTAATAAAAACCTATGAAATTCACTGAAAAAACTTTTTTAAAGGGACGTTATGTTTAAGTTGGACTAATAAAAACCTATGAAATTCAATGAAAAAAACTTGTTAAAGGGACGTTATGGTTAAGTTGCACTAATGAAAACCTATGAAATTCAATGAAAAAACTTTGTTAAGGGGATATTATGGTTAAGTTGCACTAATAAAAACCTATGAAATTCACTGAAAAAACTTTGTTAAAGGGACGTTATAGTTAAGTTGGACTAATAAAAACCAATGAAATTCAGTAAAAAAACATTGTTAAAAGGATGTTATGGTTACAAGGAAAATCAAAAAACCCATGAAATTCGCCAGTTATGGTAAGCTAAGCAACCATAAGTCGCGCTACCACCGTGCACTGCTAAGACTAACACCCAAGATATCAAAGATGACATCACAAATATCATTGATGACATCACTGATGACATCCCATGTGCATTTACTTTTCATACAAGGGGTTGTGAATGTAATGTTGGCAAAAAAGTATCAGGGATTATCGGGAAATGTGTAAGAAACTACATACTTCATTACACAATGTAGTGTTCTAAAGAACATTCCATTACAATGTTCTTTCTAGTACAGGAACCTACTCATACAGAAAAGAAGGTATTGGCTACAGCATACACCACAGAGGTGCTATATTTGTAATTTTCCAAAGTTATATAATAAAAAACGGTGAATGTTCTGTATCAGACTTTTCCGTACTGTGAAACATGTACTAAGTAGCTAATAATGCATCACTTACTATATATTTCTACTAATACACACACAACATAAATAGACTACAATGCATACAAATATGGGGCTTATATATGGAGAGTAAAGTAAGCAAACAAGAGACAGTATCATTAGCAACTGTGTATAATCTACATGATTGTATTCACACACAAAAATTATTGCTGTGTTTCAGGCCTGCCTCTTCCTCTATATATGTACATCATAAGATGCGATTAAATTCTATGGAAAGTAGTGTAAGAACATGTGAGAATAGCAATATCTATAAATGAAATACCTTTTGAAAGTTAAGTTTCTGACTGTCAGTAAATAAAACCACCTGGCCTAGATATGGCAGTCAACAAAAAAGAAGGGGCTAGACATGTGATGTCATCAGTGATGTCATCAATGATATTTATGATGTCGTCTTTGATGTCCTGGGTGTTAGTCTTAGCAGTGCACGGTGGTGGCGTGAGTTATGGTTGCTTAGCTTACCATAACTGGCGAATTTCAGGGTTTTTTCGATTTTACTTGTAACCATAATGTCCTTTTAATAACGTTTTTTTTACTGAATTTCATAGGTTTTTATTAGTCCAACTTAACCATAACGTCCCTTGAACAAAGTTTTTTCATTGAATCTATTCAATAAACTATTAGGTAATGTTGTTATTGGATTTTGGTAAATATCAAAAACACCCAAATGATTAAACATTAACATGCTCAGAATTTAATACCTTATGATTTGCAATTTTTCTTCTTCTTTTGAGATGTTCCTGATCAGTTCTTTTCACAGTCATTAAACATTAACATGCTCACAATATAATACCATGTAATTAGCAATTTATCTTCTGAGATGTTATTGATCAGTTTTCTTCACAGTTATTGACTCTAAATGTCATACGTGTTCATTCAAGTAATTAAACAACCATATCCTCTCCACCTGGTACATTATAATTACAGATTTGCGACTCTGATGTTATAAATCAGTCTTAGTCTTCAAACATTGTTTCCAAAGTCATATGCACACATTCTGAAATAATAGTCCATGTAGTTGTTGGACACAATTTCTGCTGTTCTAAATAATATTCATATACAATTGTTTCTATTTTTCAGACCTCCTCCATCTATGTGTATCAACTCCAATTCCTACTTTGGGAAGTATATTAGTTGTATGTTTTACTTGGATTTTGTTATTTACTTAACCTCGTCCAATATCAACAAATACCAGCAGGGACTTAATTTGCATGTGGGTAAGTATTGCAGTTAGAGTTATCTTTCTTTGATCATAAGAAACAATTCAAACTGAAGTCCTCGTTCATGCCATCTGGGGAAATGCTATTCAATGTTTCGATCCAGTAACACTCTCTCTGATCCATACGCTTTGTATGGTTACCTCCTCGATGTGCTTTCTTGACCGCTTCCAAGATAATCACTTTTAGTTGTGCTATGGTATGTTTTTTCTCATTAAAATGACGGGCCACTGGTGATTTTGTGTTGTGTGTTCTTATACTGCTTTTGTGTTCGTTCCATCTCTCTTTGGCCTTTCTTGCCGTTTGCCCTACGTAATAGATGACACAAGGGCAGCTCAATCCATAAATAACTGATTTTGAGTCGCAGGTCGCGAAATCCCTAAGTTTGATCTTATTTTCTTTCATTGGGTGTCTCACATATCCCCCATCATTACATTGTTACAATTGCAACAGTTCAAGCAAGGCTAGGTGCCTGTTTTCCTTGTACTCAAAACCAATTGTCTTTCTTTTGGTGGTCTTTCTGCCTTAATCAGTTGATCTTTTAGATTCCTTCCCCTTTATAGGCAATAATGAGTGGTCTTGGGAATAATTGTTGTAGCTGTCGGTCTAATTGTATCAATTGCCAGTATTTTGTATGTGTCTGGTCACCTGATGACTCTGTCCAGAGTATCTCAGTGCATATAAGAATGGAATCTCTTTAGATTGTGTTTTGGGTAATAGAAGTTCTGTCCTTTTCAAGTTGGCGGTTTTTGGTCTTGCCCGGATGATATAATCCTCTTCAGATGGATGAATTGGGTATAGGGTAAATTATTTTTTAGATATTGTGGATGGGGACTCAGATAGTGCAGTGTATTATTCACGTCTGTCTTTTTATGATAAATGGTAGTTATTATTCCTGTGTCTTTGATTTCCTATTCAACATCCAGAAAATGTAATTTTGGAGTGCCCATCTCCATAGTGAATACAATTCGCTTATGAATTGAGTTAATGTAAATCAAAAATTCATCCAGATCATTTCTATTTCCTCTCCATAGTACAAAGACATCGTCTATACATCTCTTCCAGGAAATTATATTATTCTTCCATCTTTCATTGTTCAATATAGACATACTCTCTAGGTGAAACATAAACCAGTTTGGATAGGCTGTGGCCATTGAAGATCCCATAGAGGTGCCCGATGCCTGCAGGTAGAATTGCGTCTTATGTCTGAAATAGTTCTTAATCAGAATTATCTTACTAAGTTCTAAGATTAATTGTTTGTTGGCTAAACACCCTTCACATCTCAATAGGGCCCATTCCAGAGCTGCAAGACAGTCTTGATGCAGGATGGATGTATAAAGTGATTGAACGTCAAATGAGACTACTAGGTCTGTTTCTTGAATTACGGTTGAGTCCTTTAAAGAATTTAAGAAATCTGTTGTGTCTCTCAGGTACGTATGTGTATACTGTACTAAGGGTTGTAGAGCTCTAGCGCCATAAATTGCTAATGGAATGAAAATGCTCTCGGTCCCTGCCACAATCGGGCGTAGAGTTGGTTTCTGGATGTCTTTATGCATTTTCGGTAATCCGTAAAATACTGAAGTGATCGGATATTTGTTTAACAGGAATTCTTCATTTTTTTCTGCAATCCAGTCTTGCTCAACTGCTCTTCCCAGTGTTTCCTTTATGATTTTCGCCACTTCTTTTGTCGGATCCCCATCAATCTTCACATACGTGTTCTCATCTTGCAGTAGTTCATTTAACTGATTTTCATAAAATGAGGTGTCCATTATAATTATGGCCCAGCCTTTGTCTGCCGGTTTGAGAGTTAAGGTGACATCTTCCGATAGGTCCCTTATCAACTCGCTCTGGTGGCGTCTGATGTTATAACCTTTATTTCTGGTGAAGTTTATTGCCTTCAGATCTTTCAAAAACTATTTCTCGAACATTTTTATGGCAATGTTATTCACCTGCGGGTCAGAACTACTTTTTGGTTTTATTTCCAAGTGTTCGTGTTCTATTGTTTGGAATTCCCTTATTTCCTGAGAGTCAAAGAACACTATTTTTTCTAATCAGTCTGTGAAGAATAATTGTATACATGAATTGTTCTAATTATTTCTAACTATTTCTCCTCAGTACTACATTTGAAGTATTGACCACATTAATGTAACTAAATTTGGAACAAAAGCTGAATTTAGGATTAACAACCCGTAGATGACAGAAACCCGTAGATCATCACTTATATTAAAATTTCATTAAAAGTTATCTAGTATAGATGAAATTACAGATAGACACTAGATCCCACTATTGAATGTCTTATTAACTTGGATGAAAATGCCGCTCCGCGTCATTAGAATGACGCTGGTAAACATATGACGTCATCACGTTACTACGCAATGACACATATATAAATAAAAGACGCCCATTTTGGAGTTTTACTTTTTCGCCGCTCGCAGTCCACACATGGTGACCCAGCACGCTAGAAGATAATCGAGAATTAACAGAATGGGGGAACTTAGTATAGAATGCAGTACCTCACAAAATAATATGCCCAAATCCCTGGTAGAAGCTTTAATTAAGGGAACATATTGATCTGATTTTCAGATCGTAAGGAATATGAAAATACTATCTGCGTAAGAAGACCAACTTTGAATTAAGGACAAAACCTATTCGAATTCTACCCTCTTGAGGGAGCACATAGGTAAGAACTTGTGCTAGACACATTCCTCATCTTCCTATTGTTAAGAAATGAGCCATGTTGTACTCACAGAACTATGATGATTTATCTCTAATAGGTTACTAAGAAGATATGAGATAAACTAACACAGGCATCCTACGTGCCCAGAATGAATAAGTCTACAGGAAGATCTATCCAAGAGCGGTGTACCTATCGCACTGATTCAAAGGTTCTCATTCTACCATAACAACAATACAATGTGGGTTTTAATGAAGTTTTTGACCATATACCCTCCCTTAAGTATATATGTAGATATATACAATGTTTATCTTTTCCTTTACTTTTGCAGCTTACATAGCTCCTTCCACTGAAGGTTTCAGTGTATTTTGTACCACATTACAAGAGTAGAGAAAGTTAGAAGTCTACACTATCCTGTTTAACAACTGGAACGGACATAAGAATATCATCCAGGTGATTACATATTATGGAATATGACAGTATTTAATTATACTGAGAAATAGACTAACAACTGATTACTGTTTGTTGAAATAATGTTTTGTAGATACATACCAGATACATACCAGTATGAAGACAAATACTGAACTATTGGAATAAAGAGCTCCTGATCAAGGGAATAAAGTCCCAAAACGCATAGAGTCAACCCCTAGGATTAAACAGCGAAAGGAATTTATGATTATTACCACATGTTTTTGTTGGTGAATTACCTGATCTAAAAAATTGTTTTTGTTGACCAAGGAATCAATTGTGAACATAAGTGTATGAAAAAATTATGTATGTGTGTTCTAGTGAATCATGAAACGAGAATTTGTGGAACTCTCTACAATTTTGATTTTTTTCCTTAACTAAGGCAGCAAAATGTGATTATTTTATAAACTTTTTTTGTAGTTATTTTACACAAACTGGGTGTGCGAGGGACTGGAGAGTTCCACAAATTGGTGGACATCTGGAACATGGATATATACAAAGGAACATGCTCCACCCCAATTCCTGGGCAGTTTCGTGTATGCTCTAAATCCGCAGGCCGAATACCGATCCATTAAGGCAGCCGTCCCTCTCCTCATTCCTGGTATGTCAATTATGTTCTTGCACCATTTATTATGTCTGACGTTATTCTTTCCTTTGTTTTGGAAGCACATTGTTGCATTAATCAGTGGGACTACAGACACTGGGCCTGCTTTATCTTCCAGCCATCTCAGCAATTTGGAGTACTTGGCCCAAGACTTCAGACACTCATCATTCACCTTCTGTACTCGTTGCACTGCTTCCTTCCTCAGCAGATGAGCTGTACAGGACATCATTCTGTCTTCCCATCCTTTGTTTGTACCCACTCATCCATAGATCAGCAACTGTGAATGTTGCCAGCATCCAAGAATTCCAGTCTTCTCTGTCATGTCAGAACAGTTCATTCTTTTAATTTCTTCAACAATCACCTTGTCTTGTCCTGCAGCAGGATACACGAGCATCCTGTCTGTCCATCCATGCTCTTTCTCCATTTATGTTGTCTTGATGTAATCATCCTGGTAAGGAAGCAATTGTCTTGATTTCCATCGAAAGATTGCCTAGTTCCCTTGAAACTGTCCTCTAGTAGTGCATGCTGCTAGATGACTGAGGCATATTGCATCCTCCGCTGGCATCTCCTTTGAAATGAAGGTTTTTGCTGTATTCATGGCATAGGGCAGGGGTGCACAACTGGTTTTCACTGAGGTCTGAATGTACCTTTGAAGCTGCGTACAGTGGGCCGGACTACTAATGTGTGGCATGGAGCATTGGAAGGGGAATCGCATGGCATAAACAAGGGGGCGAAGCAAGGAAAAGGAAATACAAAAAGCGTCCTGGTCATGAAGACGGAGGCCTCAGAGAGTACGTTCTGTGATGAGGAAGAACAGGACTCCCCGTCTCTCTGTGTGTCTCTCTCTCTCTCTCTCTCTCTCTGTCTCACTCTCTTTCTGTCTATCTTCCTTGCCCCTCTTCATCTCTTTCGCTCTCTGATACTATTTCTGGCTCTCTTTTTCGGTCTTTCTTTCTATCCCCACCAGTGTTACTATTTCTGTTGCTCTCACTCTCTCAGTATTTCTTTCTCTCCGTTACTCCTCTCTCTCCCTAAATTACTATTTCTCTCTCTTTCTGTCCTTCATTCTCTCTGTCCTTCTCCTTTCTTTCTCTCTCTCTCTCCCTCCCTATGTTACTATTTCGGTCTCTCTTTTTCAGTCTTTCTATTTCTTCCCTTCATCCTCTCTTTCTGTCTCTCTCCTCCCTGTTACTATTTCTGTTGCACTTTCTCTTTCTGTCTTTCTTTCTCTTCCCTCTTCCTCTCAACCAATGTTACTTTTTCTGTCAATATCTGTCTTTATTTCTCTCCCCCTTCTCTCTCCTTTTACTATTTCTCTCTCTTTCTGTCTTTCATGCTCTCTTTTCTTCTCCCCTTCCTGTCTCTCTCTTTTTCTGTCTTTACATTGCTTCACTTCCTCTTGTCTCTCTCTCTCCCTCCATGTTACTATTTCTGTTGCACTCTCTCTCTATTTCTTTCTCTTCCCGCTTCCTCTCTACCAATGTACTATTTCTATCTCTCTTTCTGTCTCTCCCTTCTCTTCTCTTCTCTCTACCACCCGCTCACTCTCTAGTATGTCTTTGTCTTTCTTCATATCACCTCTCTCTCTCTCTCACTCACTTCTCCCTATCATTTTGTTGTCTGATTATGTATCTCACTTACTCTCACACTCTCTCCACTCACACATTATTACTTCCTTTCTCTTTCCTCTTTCACAAACACATTGCGATGCCAAGGTGGTCAGGGAGCATTTTGCTTGAAGGGCTGGGGTGCTGCTTCGCCACCCCCTGTAAGCAACAGTCCAGGAGCTTGCTCCGACCTACCTCTCAGTTCCACCTGCACCCCTTTTCAGTACTCCATGTTCTCCCACAAGAGCTCTTCCACATGTGGCAGGTCTGCAGTGGGTCATGACCACCCCCTGCTTTGTATGACCATTGCATGACTGCTCCTCCCGGAGTGCCACTAGTTCTTTCAAGTCCCATGTAGGTGGACAATGTCCATTCAGAGAGGTTCTCATTGGACTGGGAGTCCTTGTCCCCCAAGAGGGTGTCACTCCCAGTTTGGTCCCACTTGCCCAGACCCTAGGGATGGTCTTACAAAGCGGGCTCACCTCCATAGCCTCACAGGGAGTGACTCCCCTCTGGGGAGAAAGGACACATTGTCCAGATTCATCAGAGTCACAGCATCACTTTGATGGATTTAATGTTGGGGTTGGCCAGTTCAGGTGTGGGCACTTTGGCAGAAGTCAAACTGGCCCATGACCAGATGGCAACCCAGAGTTTTTGGTCCTGCAGTAAAGAGTTGAGAGCAGTGTCCACCCTAATATTTGTCAAGCTTGTTGATTTCAGGTAGAGGCAACCCCTGTGGGGGCAGGCCCATCCCTGCCAACGCTTCTCCCTACATGTCAAATTATGCACTGACTCCTGCCCTTCATGTCCCACATAGACGTTCACCTTTGGGTGACATGCCCTCCGCAGTGCTCGGGCTTGCCACGCTGAAGCATGCCCTTTCATGGCAAGACCATTTTCTGCATGAAAAGGAAATGGACTGGGACGAGAGGGAATAAGGCCTGGGATGTAGGATGCAAATCCAATCCCGTTTCACAGACTGTCTGGTAGCAATGGGCCCAGCAATTGAACCGTGGGAGCAAGAATAACCCCATGAAACATGAAATCAATCTCACTCTCTCTCTCTCTCTCTCTCTCCCTCTCTCTCCCGCTCTCTCTCTATCTTTCTCTCTCTCACACACACACATGTACTCTCATCTATGCCCCCCAAACACTTCAAAGCCCCACACCCCAACAACAACCTATGACCTACCCAGTGGCCCTCCCCCTTGTGAAATGTGTGGGGATGGAGCTCCATTCGGGGCATGCAGGCATATGTCCATTTGAAGGGCGGTTTTAGCCATGGCTAACACATATCTCCTTTCGCTTTTTCTTTTGTCCACAGTAGGTGAGAAGAGAAGACTTTATCAGGCACTGTAGGGAAAGAAGCAAAAAGGGATATGCTTGCAGAGTTATGCAGGGGAAGTGAAGAAGAGTGGTGGAATATGAAATGGAAAACAAAGTTTTCTCATGTTCATGTCTGAGCTGAAGGCAGGATGCCGGCTTTTAAAAGACGCTGGCAAGGGAGTCGAAGTCTTGCAATGGGAAGATACTTTTGGATGAGAGCTGGCAGGTCCTGTTGACACGTGTAAAACAAAATAAACCTATGCAAGTTCATTTACTGCTGAGTACCCATGAAGCTTTCTTTGAAAGTAAGTGGCTGACAGCTGACTTCCCGTTATAATGTATGCCCCCCAGGGCTGGCTCAGACTGCTTTCTGCTCTAAGCAAATGAGGGGGGCATACATTATAGATAAAGATAAATGTTAATAGCCGCTCTAATAGAGGTGCAGACTTGTCATGATTTCCTGACCCGAGCAATGGTCCCAGCCAAACTGTTTACTTATGTAATGAAATGCAGCCAACTGCTTGAAGCGGACTGTATCTCATTACAAAAGTAAACAGTCATGGCGGGCCGCATTTTGCGGGATGAAGGGCTGCATTTGACCCCTAGGCCATATGTTGGGCACCGCTGGCATAGGGGATGAGAGAGCAAACGTAGCAATTCTCATCTGATGCTCTGTCTACCACCTTATTCATGTGCTGGTACCACATATTATTCCCCAGGTGAGCTGCATTGTCAAGAAAGGTATTTATCCCCTGATTATCTTCTTCTGCATCCCTCTGTTGTCATGACATGCCCAGAGAGGTTAAAGAAATTATCATCAATTTTACTCAATAGGACCATTAGCATAATAAAGACTTTGAAATATAGGGTACAGAAAGAAAAAGACAATACACATGCATATGTATATCAAGCATAGAAGTCTGGAAAAACATTTTGTGTGTCATCCCAATATTTGTTGAACTCTTGCTCTCTCTATAATCAGATTATCTTCCTCGCAAATCATTTTTAATGCAAATATTAAATTTCACATTCGTAGTTGCACAATCTGCTCAATTATCGCTAACAAGAGTCTCCTTATGATGGGACAATTTTTGGGGTCTTGTAGAAAGGTATGAATATTGACATCTGTCCTAACAAGAGCAGGGTATGACTGAAGTATAACCACAAACATAGAAACTACGAACCGATATGTGTCACTGTCGACAGGTATCATATACTTATTATTGAAACAGGAATTCTCCTAAAAAGGAATCTGGGTATTGATCTCTTTTCCAATTTCTAATCAGGAACTGAAATTTCGGCATAATACTGATACAATGTTTATATTTTTTCAAAGAATTTCTAAAAAGTATGTTTTCACCCTCTGGATTCTCGGCAAGTCAATGTACTTCCTGCTAAAATGGTTTAAGGAGTGTCCACTGAATTCCAGTACAAAAGAAATGTGTGCTAACCAATCACTGTTTTATCGTCCTTCTTCTTGGTGTTCGATCGAGCCTGCACACACGAAAATTCTTCCTCTTGTCTTGCTTCTTGGTCAGATTTTTATATCTCATAAATGCAGTCAAGCTTGTCTTCCCGATACTTTGAATGCAGAAGGGGAGACTTCCTCAACACTGAAGGGACCATTAAACCTAGTCTTGTGAAATTTTCTGGTGAAGTGTTAAATGAGGATTAAATCACCAACATATAACTTTGGGGGTGGCAATAGTTCAATTGTATTGGTCACTGGACTGTCCTCTTCCGTGTTGCTTGACCTCTCCCTCTAATGCTTGACTTGGTATGCAATGAAAGAAACACTGGTAGTCATACATTCAAATAATCGTGCATTTCATCACCTAGAGCCTTCGCTATGCTCTGGGCATCACTCCTGACTCTAGATGGAGACATAAGAGGCATTCTCATGCGGCGCCTGTCACTAATTCATGAGGAGTAATATGGTGGTCACACCCTGGCTGATTTTGAAGGGCGTATAAGGCTAAGGGTAGGGAATATAGCCATCCCTTCTTCAGAGCTAATTAGACCTTGGCTATTCTCTCCTTGAGGAGACCATTGAGTCTCTCACATATTCTGTTTGATTGTAATGATAAGCAGAAGAAAACATGGTTTATGGTCAATAGAAGTCCTATTTGTTCAAATAGCTCATTAACAAAATGTGGTCCACTATCGGACCTTAGTGCTACACACAGACCCCATCTTGGAAATTGTGATGCTGGAAATACATTGTAGGGACAGGGCCTCTGTATCCTTGTCCTTTACTGCTTTTTATCGTGTGGTCTGTCGTGTTATCCATGCAGGAGTTCATGTGAGACTCCTGGTGGTGCTGCTCTCTCTTTTGGTTTGGTGTACAGACCCATGCGATACCCTTATGGCACCCATGGGTGGGGGTACAACCCTGTGCCCCTAGTGTATGTTTTTGGGCACCTGTGTGTGGCCCACAAAGCAGGGTATGGGGTGGTGGCAACTCCATGCTGAATTTGACAGGTGCTCTGAGTATCCTCCATTTTGGGATACCCAGGCCCTGTCA
Source organism: Ambystoma mexicanum (assembly GCF_040938575.1). Lineage (NCBI taxonomy): Eukaryota > Metazoa > Chordata > Amphibia > Caudata > Ambystomatidae > Ambystoma > Ambystoma mexicanum. The sequence goes on along the minus strand of NC_090940.1, from coordinate 465,230,841 downwards.
TTGGAATCAGTCAATTCCTGATCGAAACAAGATGGGCCCCATGGCCTCTTGCCTTCCATCGCCTGTTACCTTGGTTTTCCTGAAGTCCCGGGAAGCCCTGACTCTGTCCCTTCCCCCTGACTGGCTGTTGGGTGGAAGTTCCATATATGGTAGTGTGGGGAAGTGCCGACCAGACTGGCTGGAGCCTTCCCAACCACTGTATGTTGTGGGTTCGCCTATGGGTTGAACCTGGGTGAATGGAGTGTGTGACGAATACGCATTCTGTGTTGAGGATGTCTAGTATTTGGTGTTTGACACAATGACTGAAACAGCCCACCCCGAAACTGGTATGAATGCAGTTTGTAGTGTTGAATGGCCTGGTACTTGCCAGAATACTGAGTCCTGAATGCACCGTGCGCCTGATTGGCTGACTGACTAACTGCCTGAATGCCCTTCTGAGTGATTGGTTGCCTGAGTGTGACCCAGCAGAATGAGTGGGAGATCAACAATATATCTGGGGTCCTCTCACTGCTAGAAATCGTTCAGAAGCTGGAGTTGAAACTGACATTGAAACTGAAGCTTAACCTTGAAGCCCTGCTGGAAGAGAAGTCTTGCTGTTGCTCTACTTCGTTGATCAGAAAGCTGCTCTGTCGTCAAGAACTTATCCAGAGAGGACCTGGTTAGGTGCCCCCTTCCCGAGCTACGAGGGACCATGTGCACTGCTACCCTTCGCCGAAGCACCCTGGAAGTCAGCCTACGAAAGACTGTCAGCCATTGATGGGGACCACCAACAAGAAATGAAGAGAAGCATCGGACAGCCGCCCACCGTCGTCAACCAGGGTTCGCCAGTTTGCTATAACACCAGGAGGCCCATCGAAGTCAGTTGCCCAGAAGTGGGGACTGCTTGACGCTGTGCCATCGACGACTGAAGCCGCAACGCTCCTTTGCGTAAGACATTTGATTCCTGGACACGCTCGTGCGCATGGCTGCCCGCCTTATCCCACCGGAGAAGACCAAGCCGTCAACGCGCCGAGGAGCATCCGCCGGTAGGTTTCCCGCCACCCAAAGACTGCAGGGACACCGGAGGACTCGACACCTTTGCTGGGCCAAAGTTCTTCACACACTCTTTGCGGTCCTGAACTATCGACATCGAGGTGCCCCACACGTCTCATCCTTGCAGGACGTCTTTGACTCGTCGTCGACGAGCACCGCCAGGACCGAAGCTGCTGCCTCGACGCCATCAAACTTTTCATCGAGGATCATCGAGGCCAAGTTAACTTTCTTCGAGGCCCATCGATGATACGTGGCTCCTGCTTTAAAGGGAGTCACTCAAGAAGGATCCATCGATGCCTCCTCAAGGAACTCTGCTATTCTAAGTACATTGGGGTGGTAGAAACACTTTAGAAGGAAATAATACTAATTGAACAATACATGGACTGGGCGTGTAGTACATCTTTATTTTTACAGGTTGCCCAGGTGGAGGGATCTCCACACAGAACTGTGTCTAGGCAAAGGGGCCAGTATTCTGCCAATTGTTCTAACTAACTGCTTTCCTCCTATGTCTATTGTTGGTTACCTTTATTTATTGATTTGTGTGACATTTGACCAGAGTACAGTTGATGCACTTTAATGAAATCTGATAATAAGTGTTGGTACCACTTAGAACTGTATATATTTGCCATTGTAGATTAACTGAGCACAAAGTGAGTTACTGTGATTGTCTATATAACCTTGAACCTATATAATTATATAAAGACTGTGTTTTCACTATTGGTAGGGGCCAGTATTCTGCCAATTGTACTAACCAACAGCTTTCCTCCTATGTCTATTGTTGGTTACCTTTATTAATTGATTTGTGTGATATTTGACCAGAGTACAGTTGATCCACTTTAATGAGATCTTATAGTAATTGTGGTACCACTTAGAACTGCATATATTTGCCATTGTAGATTTACTGAGCACAAAGTGAGTTATTGTGATTGTGTATATAACCTTGAACCTTAATTATATAAAGACTGTGTTTTAACTAATACAGTTTGTGGACATTCCTTTGTGGGTGCTTGGGGACTACACTGTACTTAAGAACCAGCCTGCATCACCTCCTGAGAAGCTAGGCCTTGATTGCTCGCCCACGTTTACCAAATAGAGAATCTTGGCTGGGGTCCTCTGTGCCTAACCTCTACCATATAGAGAGCAGGAGTACAGACGCCCCCACCAGTCTTTACAGAAATACTTTGCGCACTAGAAACTTCGCTGAGCAAGTGGCATCAAGGTGCGTACATAGACCGGCTTTGATCCACCTAGAGAAGGCACACACCACCACTAACAGATACCTGTATCCATTACATGTCTGCAGCATATCGACGTAGTTGATATGTAGATGTTGAAACAGACCTTTCGGTCAAGGTATTACTCCCCTGATTGTTTTCCGTGTATGCCCAGCAGTTAACTTTTGACACGCGATGCAATTCACTATGAACTGTGCAATGTGTTCCAATGATTGGGATTGAACCAGTCTTCTGCAATTGTGGCAGCAAGACCTTCTCTGGTTATATGCGTGGGGTAATGCAGCTGCTAAAGTGCGACTTTAAATAATGCTCCTGGCATCACTGGCTTTCCATTGCTTTCCTGTCTCCATAGCGCTTCCGTGGGGAATAAAGACCACCCTCTATATTTCCATTGCTCTTGCACTTTCTGTGGGGGCTCTTCCCTGAATCTCTATTAGTGGCGTTATTGACAGCACATTAAACCCTTCTCGTACTAGCATGCTCCTATTCAATATTTCTTTAGTACCTTCAGTATCAAACCTCGACATTTCTGAACAATATGCAACTCTTTTGGCTTCTATGGGCCTCATTACACGATACGCGGTAAAATCCGGCCATTACCGGCATTGCGCTATTAATGTGTCCGGCTTGGCATGATGCCGCTAATTGCGTGGCATTACGAGTACGCGGACACGAGCACAGCGCCATGCCGGTAATGCCCCTACCGCCATGCCACTAAAGACCCCAAAAAGACCCTTTGCGGCATCGACGAAAGCACTGATAGCACTTCCGACATCCTGCAACATGCAAATAGCGGTCACCGCTATTCAGTCATCTTTAAAAACACAATCCATTGCCATCCTCGTCCCCCAGGACCTGTTTCCACACCACTCCAACACCAAAGCATCCCGGACACCCTGACGATGCCAAAGGCCATCAAGGAAGGCGCGAATCGGCAGCGCAAAGAAAAATTCACCAGCGAAGAGCTGATCATGTTAACTGAGACCCTTGCCGCAAATGCTAATGTCGTATTTGTGAATGACATGCGGCGTGAGACACTTGTGAAGAAAAAGGCCATCTGGGCAGAGGTGGCACATAAAGTCAGTGCGGTGGGCACCACCACCCGCACTGTCAGGGACTGCAGGAAGCGGTGGGACGATCTACGGCTCCGGGTCCGCAGCATACTGGCTGCAAATTGCAACCTGGCCATGGCCACGGGAGGTGGTGCTGATTCCCCAATCAAAACTCCGGGAGTGGGAGGAGACCTGCGCCAGCACAATTGGCGTATAATGCATTGAGGGAGTCGGGGACATGGAGCGCGGTGCGCCCATTTCATCATATGGAGGTGAGTGTACACATTAAACAATGCACTGTGAAGGGTGAGGGCCCCCCCAAATGTAAGTCCAGAATCAGCCCATGGATCCAGCCACAAACATACATGCACACAACCCTGCCCATGTGAGTGCAACACCCCAACACACACACATGCACGCATCACCACATACATGTGCAACACAGATCCATGCATGCATGACCCACCCGACATCCCCATTACCAGATTCCCAACTAAAGAGGTCCCAAAGCATAGACCAGCATGACGTAATTATTCAGCATGAAGCACGTTGAACCATCACCGATGCTATTCCCTATTTTTGTCCCCCACAGGCTCACAGACAGACAGTGATGAGC